>NC_045434.1:176105694-176446501 GCF_002776525.5 Piliocolobus tephrosceles
GGCTCACGCTTATAATCCCAGCACTTTGGGAGGCTGAGGAGGGTGGATCATGAGGTCAGGAGATCGAAACCATCCTGGCTAACACGGTGAAACCCCGTCTCTACTAAAAATACAAAGAAAATTAGCCTGGCATGGTGGTGGGCACCTGTAGTCCCAGCTACTCAGGAGGCTGAGGCAGGAGAATAGCATGGACCCGGGAGGCGGAGCTTGCAGTGAGCCGAGATCACACCACTGCACTCCAGCCTGGGCGACAGAGCGAGACTCCGTCTCAGAAAAAAAAAAAAAAAATTATCCATCCTCAGGTATTCTGTTATAGCAACACAAAATGGACTAAGACAGGGATGGATGGAAGGAGCTTGGACATGTATACAAAGACTCCCTTGACAGTCTCACAGTGCAGGATAGAGCCAAGGGTAGGAAGAGAAAGGGGTCAGTTCTCTCCCTCCCATCTCCCCAACGTTTTGTCAGAACTCTAAGGATCTGTGAATTCTAAATTTCAACCCAGACTTCTTCTTCTTCTTCTTTTTTTTTTTGAGATGGAGTTTCGTTTTTGTTGCCCAGGCTGGAGTGCAGTGGCGCGATCTCGGCTCACTGCAACCTCCACCTTCTGGGTTCAAGCGATTCTCCTGCCTCAGCCTCCTGAGTAGCTGGTATTACAGGCATGCACCACCACACCCGGCTAATTTTGTATTTTTAGTAGAGATGGGGTTTCTCCATGTTGGTCAGGCTGGTCTCAAACTCCTGACCTCGGTGATCCACCCTCCTTGGCCTCCCAAAGTGCTGGGATTACAGGCGTGAGCCACGGCGCCCAGCCTTAACCCAGTCTTCTGAGTTTGCATGAAGATATATTTGGTAAGATAGGAGAATTGAGGTTTTTTTTTTTTTTTTTTTTTTGGAGACAGAGTCTCTGTCTGTTGCCAGGCTGGAGTGCAGTGGCACAATCTCGGCTCACTGCAACCTCCACCTCCCAGGTTCAAGTGATTCTCCTGCCTCAGCCTCCCAAGTAGCTGGGACTACAGGTGCATGCCACTATGCCCAGCTAATTTTTGTATTCTTAGTAGAGATGGAGTTTCACCATATTGGCCAGAATGGTCTCAATCTCTTGACCTTATGATCCGCCCACCTTGGCCTCCCAAAGTGCTGGGATTACAGGCATGAGCCACCACACCCGGCTGAGGATTAAGTATTTTTTATTTAGTGGTTGACCTGATTTGTAACTTTCAAGTATTTTGACATATGGTATATGGCCTTCCATTTATATTCTTGTTCTGGGTCCTGCAAATGTTAGGCGTAGGCCTGACCTTAGTATAGGAACCAAGCTGGGCCTTAAGAAGCTCTATACTCAGGAAATTGATTACTGCTCATATTCTTTCCATTTGTCACCCCTGCTTCTTTCAGAGCATTTATTTCATCCTTTCTTGGCTTTCTGAAGACTAGCTTCCTTTGCAACTCAGCCTTCAGGGTGAATATGGCCATAATAGCTCCAGAGATTGATTCCATGTTATAGGTCCAAACCCCTGAAGAGCCTAGATCTTGTTTTGGGTGCTATTTCCAAATATTTGTGAAAGCAACTCTAATCAATTCAGCCTGAGCCCTATCAACTATGGCCAGGGACACAGTCATGTACAAATTGAGAAGGGGGACATCATGGTGAACTGGCCAGAGGTACTAAAAAGTATCCACTACAATGATAGACAGCAGAGACTGGGAAAGGGAGTGTGGGTGGGAAGAGGGGATGAAGAGAAGTTGGTTAACAGTGAGATAGAAACTATAAGTTCTAATGTTCAATAGCAGAGTAGAGATACAAGTATTATGTATTTCAAAGTAGCTAGAAGAGAAGACTTGAAATGTTCCCAACACATAAAAATGATAACTACTCAAGGTGGTCAGGCACAGCAGCTCACATCCATAATCTCAGAACTTTGGGAGGCTGAAGCAGGAGGATTGCTTAAGTCCAGGAATTTGTTGCTGGCCTGGGCAACATAGTGAGACCCTGTCTCTACAAAAAAAAATTTTTTTCTTAGTTAGCTGGGCATGGTGGCATATGCCTATAGTCCCAGCTACTGGCACTGAAGGGTGGGGTTGGTGGTGGGGAGGGCAGAGATAGGGGGATCACTTGAGCTTATGCGGTCCAGGTCGAGGCTGCAGTGAGCTGTGATTACACCACTGCACTCCAGCCTGGGTGACACAGTGAGACTCTGTCTCAAAAGCAAACAAACAAAACCAAGAAAACACTCAACGTGATGGATACACCAAATACCCTGACTTGATCATCTCACATTTTATATATGTAAAAAAAAAATCACATGTACCCCATAAATATGTAAAGTATTGTGTATCAATTTAAAAAAAAACACAAAAAAAGTATGTACTCCAATGGAGCAACTGACTGACCAGGTTGGGTCATTGATCCACTCACAACCTTAGGCCTTAACCTATTAGCAGTGCTCTTAGAACTAGCTGATCTACCCAGTGAGGTCCTGGAAATGAATAAATCACATGCAGAAGCAAAGGAGAAAAATACTACCAATGAAGGGCGAGATTCTCCACAAGACAGGCTGTAATTTCATTATTGAGTGGCCTGTTCTTTAGGGTGGGGACATGCTGGTTACCTAACCACTCATCAAGTGTGCCTTGTCTACCTCCTAAGCATCTCTCGCATCTACGCAAATCCACACAGGACTCTTGATCATTTGCCCACGTTGTTGCAACAATGTTTTCCAAGTCTTCAAAGTTTGCCCCTTCAATCCATTTTGCAATCTGATGATTCTCAAATGCAAATCTGATCACAACACTCCTCGGCTTAAAACTCTTAAACTCCCCCCATTGCTTGAGCATAAAGTACACATTCCTACCTTGACTTACAGGCCTCTTCATGCTTACACTGTAGCTTCATCCTCATCATCCTTTACCTCCTTTAACATTAGGCCAGCCTGCAATTACTTTCAATGTCCTCAAAGAGCCATGTGCTCTCCTCTGGGGCTTTGTACATGCTTTCTTCCTGTCTGGCCTATATTTTCATCTGGCCCTGTCACCTAACTAGAAAAGGAACTAGCTCAGATAAGATGATTTTGAAGCATTTGTGTGGCATCCAGTAGGCATTTGGATAGACAGGAGAGGAGCTAGGACTGGTTTTAGGAGGCTGAAGAGGGTGCCATCCAGAGGTCTTATCTAGTGATTAGCTTTCAACTCCAGGAAAGACACGCTTCTTCAGAATGGAAGGTAAGGAAGCAAGAATGGGTACAGCTTTATAGGCTTTTGAAGGGATGAATGAAAGAAAGGGAGTATTATGCCTGTTGGTGTCTGTTAAGTAAAAGGCGAGGTCACATTTACTTATCTGACAGTGGAAGGTAGTCACTTGAGGTGAGTAGTGAAGGTTTGGAATATCAGAATAAGCAGATACAGGATGAGCCAAAGGAATCTCAATTATGACCAGAGACCAGCCCAGAGTTAAGTTGGTAAACTTGGTTTTTCTTTACCTAAGCCCAACTGCCTGGGCATAAGAGCAAAAGTAGACTGTTCTTTTGGTCTGGGATTTGGCTTTGACTGGCTTACTCTTTTGGAAAGACAGGAGAGAGACAGTTGATGACACTGGGAGAAAATGGTTAAAAAGATTCACGGGATTAGGTTTCTGGTTTCTAGGACTAGAGCTAGTCTATGACGAAGTTTCATAGGTCTGAGCACTATATTTAATGTGGCTTACAGTCATTTATTGGGAAAGATGATCTTTTATTCTAAAATTATATCATCTCTACATCTTGATTTTAAAATGTGCCTGAAGGCTGGGCATGGTGGCTCACGCCTGTAATACCAGCACTTTGGGAGGCCAAAGCAGATCACCTGAGGTCAGGAGTTCAAGACCAGCCTGGCCAAGATGGTGAAAACCAGTCTTTACTAAAAATACAAAAATTAGCTGGGCGTGGTGGCAGGCGCCTGTAATCCCAGCTACTCGGGAGACTGAGGCAGAGAATCGCTTGAACCCGGGAGGCAGAAGGCTGCAGTGAGTTGAGATCATGCCACTGTACTCTAGCTTGGGTGACAGAGTGAGACTCTGTCTCAAAAATAAATAAAATAAAATAAAATAAAATAAAATAAAATAAAATAAAATAAAATATGTTTGAAAAAAATTAGATTATAGTGGTTGTATCATTTCCTAGGGCTGCCATAATGAATTACTCCAAACTGGGTAGCTTAAAACAACAGAAATCTTTCAGGTGCAGTGGCTCATGCCTGTAATCCTGGCACTTTGGGAGGCCAAGGTGGGACCACCCCTTGAGCACAGGAGTTCAAGACCAGCCTGGGAAGCAGTGAGACCTCATCTCTACAAAAAAGGAAAAAATTAGCCAGATGCGGTGGTGCACACCTGTGGTTCCAGTTATTCAGGAGGCTGAGGTGGGAGGACTGCTTGAGCCTGGGAGTTCAAGGCTCCAGTAAGCTGTGAACATGCCACTGCATTCCAGCCTGAGTGACAGAGCAAGACTCTCTCAAAACAAACAAACAAGTTTATTCTCTCACAATTTTGGAGGCCAGAAGTCCAAAACAAGGTGTTGACAGGGTTGGTTTCTTCTGAGGTTCTGAAGGAGAATCCACTCCATGTTTTTCTCTTAGTTTCTGGTGGCTGCAAGCAATTCTTAGTGTTCCTTGCCTTATAGATATATCACTCCACATTGCCTTCTCATTTATGTCTATGTCTCCAATCTCCCTCTGTTTTTAAGGATACACTGATCATTAGATCTAGGATCCACCTTAAATCTAGGATGATCTTATCTCAAGATCTTTAATTTAATTATATCTGCAAAGACCCTCTTCCAAATAAGGTCACATTCAGAGCTTCCAGAGCTTAGGAGTTGGATATATCTTTTTTCGGTATCACTATTCAGCTCATTAAAGTAGTATTAGTGGTAATTTTTTTCCCCATGTCTGTGCTTGGCCAGGAAAAAAAAATGGTGGGGGTTGGGGTAGGTCAAAGAGAGTCATCTATTAGAGTTAAGATTTCAGAGAGGGGACAGGGTACGTGGTGGCTCATGCTTGTAATCCCAGCACATGGGAGGCTGAGGCAGGAGGATAGCTTGAGGCCAGGAGTTTCAGACCAGCCTGGGCAACATAGGGAGACCCTGTCTCTACAAAAAATAGAAGCAAAAAATTAGCCAGGTAGGGTGGTGTGCACCTGTGGTCCCAGCTACTCAGGATTCTGAGGCAGGAGGATTGCTTGAACCCAGGAAGTCAGGGCTGCAGTGGGCCATGATCACACCAGTGCATTCCAGCTTGGGTGACAGAGTGAGACACCGTTCCTCTCACCCCTCAAAAAAATTTCAGATGGGAAGTAGTTCATAGGTATGACCGATTTGTCTGGTTCTTGTTTGCAGGGTCCTGGGAAACTCAGCAGAAACGCTAACCACATGCCCCTGTGTCAGGGTAGGATACTGAGCTAGATTCCTCCATCGTCTTGGAAAAGAAGATATGATCCAAGTGGTATGTGTGAGTTGTATTTAGGGAACAAAGTCAGAAGTCAATGCTGCAAGAACCGAATCACGGAGGACTGTGAGGTTAATACTCAGCAGTTGAGGATGCCAGGAAGAAGCTGAGAAAGAGTGTAAGGCTGTTGAAGAGGAAAGACGAGGAGGTTAGATACTCTCTTGTCCTGATCTTACAGTCTCAGGGAGAGTTAGTCAGTTTAGAAGCACATGGGTAAGGCTGGACACAGTGGCATATGCCTGTAATCCCAGCAATTTGGTAGGCCGAGGTGGGTGAATCCCCTGAGGTCAGGAGTTCAAGACCAGCCTGGCCAACATGGTGAAACCCCGTCTCTACTAAAAATAGAAAAAATCAGCCGGGGGTGGTGGTGGGCACCTGTAATCCTAGCTTCTCAAGAGGCTGAGGCAGGAGAATTGCATGAACCAGGGAGGCAGAGGTTCCAGTGAGCCGAGATCATGCCATTGCACTCCAGCCTGGGCAGCAGGAGTGAAACTCTGTCTCAAAAAAAAGAAGCACATGGGTCAGCAAAACTGTTCTCATAAGTCTCCCTTAGTAGATGGCGGGTTCATAAAGGCAGAAATAGTGTCTTACTGAGTACTCAGCAAAAGATCTGACCCATGGGGCGGACTCAGTTGAATTAAACTGAAAGACCTTGTCATTTTGAGCTGTTCTTCCTGTTTACCATTAACATCTAATTAATCTACTTTAGGCACAATAATCATATTGCATATTTGGTATATGTGATGACCAATTATATTTTTTGTTTATTTGAAAATATATTGCTTTTGAACATATATCTCATGACATAATTTAGAATTTCACACACTGACATCAAAAGGGGAGAAATAAGGTCCCGAATGAAGTTTGGAGAATAGTAGTGATCTTCACTGAATGTCTCCTTTCCAAGAAGTGTAAGATGAGCAGAGTTGAAGGTAGTCTCTACCCCTGGAAGAAAATCACTGTAATTGTATCATTTTCAATCAAATGCTCAAAGCTGAGGACGCAAACGATCATGTTCATGCCTTCTACGTTCCATGTTTGTACTTTCTTACCCAAGTGGTGATCTTTAAACCCTAGAAGTCACACCATTTTCCCAGATTTCAAGAATGATGCCCCTGCAGAAGTGTTTGGGGAGGCTGCAGGACTTTGTTTTTGAGACAAGGTCTCACTCTGTGCCCAGGCTGGAAGCAGTGGCGCAATCTTGGCTCATTGCAGCCTTGACTTCCCGGGCTAAAGCGATCCTCTGGCCTCAGCCTCCCGAGTAGCTGGGACTACAGGAGCACACCACCATACCTAGCTGATTTTTAAATTTTTTTGTAGAGATGGGGATCTCCAGCTATTGTTCAGGCTGGTCTTGAACGGCTGAGCTCAAGCGATCCTCCTGCCTCAGCCTCCCAAAGTGTTAGGATTACGAGCGTGAGCCACCATGCCTGGTCTTTTAATCTTTTTAAACCCAAATTGTCCAATACGGGAACTGGATTGATACTGTCCTCTAACAATGAAATGTAAAAATAGTTTTTAGATTTGAGACCTGTGGAATTACAGGGCAATTATTGGACATTCCAGAAAGAAGGCATAAACTACAAGTTGCTCAAAAGTATTGAAATAATGACCACAGGAAGTGAGCATGCTTTAAAGCCCTATATGGTGTTATATTTCAGAAAAAAGCTGAGCTGGAAAATGAAACCAGTTTCTCTTCTAGCTGATGCATTTTCCTGAATTTCCTACAAACTGTTTGGAATTTTGCAAACAATTCACAGCTGATAAAATAAAAGGGCAGCGGAACTCAGTGTCTGTGGTGAGGACCCTAGGGGAAGCCAGCGGGAGGGAAAGGTCATTGTCTGCCCCTCTTGGTTCCTGTAGCCAAAAAACTGTACAAGTTTTTGGTTTTCTTTTTGTCCTTTTAAATAAACGGAAGTCAGCTGAAGACCTACAGAAAGGATTACTAGGATATTTTGAACTTAGACTCCCCAGGGCCTTCTTGGAGAGTTTACTTGCACTTTTGCCTATTCGCTTGAGGAATATTCATTGGCTACCTACTGTGTGCCAGGCCTTGGGCTGGGCATTGATGGTTAAAGGACCATGAGGAACCACTGTTGTCCAACATGAGGAACTCTAAGGAGTGATAGGAGAGAGAGGGAGACCTGGAAGCAAACACTTTGAACATGGTGTGCCAAGGGCTGCGCAGAGGCCAGCACAGGGGGCTGTGTGAGCACAATGTGTAAGATCAGATGCAGAGAAGTAGGAGTTTGCCACTTTTTAGTGGAATCAGCTTTCAACAAAGCTTTTTCAGGCTTAGAGTTAATCATGTGAATTGCAAAAACTTAGAAGGACCACACATTTAAAGCAGGTGCATGCAAGTTTGGAGCAGCCAAATGTTACCTCTTCCAGGAAGCTTCTACTCACCTGCACATGGTTAGAGATCATCACTGTCTTTGGGGCTCCCCCAACACTTTATCAAATTCTTGATTATAGCGCTTATCGTGCCTTTATTTATTCCTTTGTTGGTCCCTCCTCTATGAATTCTAGACTCAATGTAGGGACTCAGTCTTACTCACTTTTGTATCCTCAGTGTTTGGAAGCATCAACAAACATTTGCTAAGTGAACGAATGGGAGAGAAAGGCTGTGTGGTGCAGTGGGAAAGGCAATGAACTGGTAGTCAGGACATGGGGCTCTAATCCTGCCTCTGCTACTAGTGGCTGAATGACTTTGAACAAATCCCCTCATTGCTCTGGGTCTCAATTTCCTCATCTGTAAAATGAGAATAAAAATACAGCCTTCCACCCCAGGGTTATGGAGATTAAATGAGGTAACAGAGCTTCACCAGCTGCCTGCCCTGTTTGTGCCCTGTCCTCCTGAAACAGCCTGGACTATTGTTCCTGCCATTTGGATCTAATTTGTGCTCTCTCCCCTGGTGAGAACTGAGCTGAAATCTGTTGCCTTGTTGGAGGGGAAGTTTGCAGCAATGGCATACATATCATCCAGTTGGCCCTGTGTTACTAGAAGGGCAGACATCAAAAGTGAGGAGGATGTCAAGCTAGAGAGATTTGCTTTTTTTGTGACCCCTAAACCTAACAGAGGACCCAAAGCGGGAAGAGTGAGACAGAGCAGATCTACATCACATGCTGAGGTGTATAATTGAGGCCTCAAACATTGTCCCCAAAGCCCTGGAATTTAGCAGCATCTAGGGGAATGCCACTTTAATGAAGTCTACTCATTCATATAATGTCATAATTTCTCAGTGCCTTGGGTTAAATGATTAACTCTATCATGGGTATTCAAGTGCTAAGAAAGATGAGGAGAAGTAAAAAATTGCAAATGCCAAATACGACGAATAACATTTGGAAAAAATGGAAAATCACGATTTTAGACACAGATGTCTCAAGAGATGACTATCAATTTCCAGGTGAGATGTCTTTGTACATTATAGAGGCAAACTTTTCCATCAAAACTTGATATATCTTCTACTTACAAGTCATGTGTCTTGTAAATCTGTTGTGTCTGGGGAGGCCCTAAAATCTGCAACTGATAATTTGTAGTGCTTTCTGGGAGTCACATTTGTTAAGCGAGTTTCTTTAATTGCATGGACTGGGCCTTATCGCAAGACAACTGGTCAAAGGAAGATGGTGAGAGAAGAAAAAGAAGGTATTGAGGCCAGTAGAATCTCTACCCAAAGGCTAAAGTCAGTTCTGGTGCTAATGCTAGTGACCTTAAAAAAAAAAAAAAAAAGGTACATTTCCATTTTGCAAGGCTTTTTTCTTTGTTTGTTGTTGAGACTGAGTCTTGCCCTGTCGCCCAGGCTGGAGTGCAATGGTGCGATCTCGGCTCACTGCAACCTCTGCCTCCCGTGTTCAAACGATCGTCCTGCCTCAGCCTCCCGAGTAGCTGGGATTACAAGCGCCTGCCAACACGCCCAGCTAATTTTTGTATTTTTACTAAAGACAGAGTTTCACCATGTTGGCCAGGCTGGTCTCGAACTCCTGACCTCATGATCTGCCCACCTCAGCCTCCCAAACTGCTGGGATTACAGGCGTGAGCCACAGTGCCCGGCCCCATTTTGCAAGGCTTTTAAAAAAATATTGTGTGCTCAGATGGCACCTTTAATCATGAAGAACTTTTGGCTGAGTTCCAGACTGATTCTGCTGGCACAGAGAACTCTGAGATCATACCCTATATTCAGAGCACAGAAGAAATATTTCATCCATCTCTGAAATAAAGAGGAAGAAACGAAGCATATTTGAACAGTTGCAGAACAAAACCATACCAGGGTGAAAAGTGAAGGGCATCCTAGACATTTGGAGTTACAGAAAAGTACTATTAATTCTAAATACTTAAGTGGCATATTTTTTCATTCTAAGTGTTTCACTATAAACTAAGCAGCTTGCATAAATCTATTTCATAGACACATAAATGAAGGCAGATTTCATGTTTTACCTAAGACTACTTTAAGGGAGAGGGCAAAGGAAAACAAGCAGCTCCCAAAGTAGCAGGTTGTGACCCAGGAGTTTGAGTGCTTAGAGCTGAATTTAATCCACACCCAGGCCAAATATAATTCTCCAACTTGGAAGCGGTCCAGGACACCCGAGCTAACATTTTTTACCTTTGCCAAAGAGCCTGGGGCAGTTTGGTGACAAGCAATCACAACCTCACTTCTATTTCTCAACTGAAAGAAAGACCAGAATCATCTGACAGGTGCTTTCCCCATGGCAGGGCACTGGTTTAAGCTCAAGAACTAAGAAAGTTTGCTTCCCCTTGATTCATCATTGCCTCTTGCATCACTTATTCTCTGGAGATCTATTCACAGGTCTATTTAAATTGGAGAGTTGGGTCATACAATTTTGGGTGGCAAGACTGAATCACAGCTTTACTCCATGTGTCAGTCTTGACCACTTGATTATATATTGTGCTTCGACTTCACTCCATCACTGAAAGCTTTAGCTATGGGAAAAGCCTGGGTGATTGCTCTGTGTATTAGAAACTGAAACCCCACCATTAAATGCTAAAAAGTGGTCCAAGCAAAAGGTGCTGTGGAAATCTGAAAGCCATTATCTTTTCTACACTTCCTCTCTCTTCACCCTCATTTTGTTTGGGAATGCATATGAACACCTGTGAACAAAAATAAACTAACCCACCCTTGACAGATTGTTCTGTCTTTTGAGTTATCAAACTTGAGCACTTCTGGCTCCCACATATACTGAAGTAAAGACTGCTGGGAAGGCAGCCACAAATTAGAGTTGATCTTCCAGCATCTTTTACCTGTAAGGAATGGTTCAGGAAATTATAATTAATTAGTCCTGCCCCAAAGTTGAAATCATATTTGGATTTCAGAAATAATAAGAAAGCATATAACAATCCTGGTGTGTTTTCTTAGCTCAACCATGTCCATCCATATTTTCTGGCCCTTTTTAACAAGTTACTCTATACCCAGTCCATATACATTTTGACTGTCTGCCCTCAGGAACTGTCTCAACTCAGGGTACTTTTAAGGAAGGCAGAACCACCTTAGGAGGTAGAGGGTGAAACGTGGCAACTCTTCCACAGGCCAATCAATATAGCAGACATGCTCAGGGTAGGAGGTTTTGCTAGGACTTAAATCAGGTTGTCAACTCAAACACAATGGGCTTTGTTATTTCTGTATAAAAAGGAAATGGAGCAGTTTTTGGCCTCCTCAGACTGTATTGTACGGTATACAGGATGGCAAATCCAGGCACAATATTCAGGAGACACAAATCTGCTTTTAGCTATTCAGTGTTCCCCAGCAAGTTAATTAGCTGTTTCTGAAATGCATGGAAATATTCAGCATTTTCATAGTGAAGCCAATCTCCCAGATTTAAGCTTTGGGGGTGGGAATGAGTAGGTGAGGAAGGGGGTCTGTCAGGGAAACAGAATAGAGCCCTTTTGGTGAGAGATCCCAACACCTGTGATTTATCTTAGAAATTACGCATGCACTGTAATTCCAATACTTTTTTAATTTTTTTTTTTTTTTTTTGCTTTGAGCACTCCAGCTGGAGGACTTGCTGACACCTCTCACTATTTTAGGCATGGGGAGTTGCCCCTGGGTTCAAAAGTCCTTGGGTGGCAAGCACAGAGGAACTGCGAAATGCCTCCCTCAGAAATGCCCAACTGCTTAAGGGGAGCAGCAGAGAGTGGGCTCAGGTAGCAGCCAGGAAGGTTGCAGGAGCCAGGGGCACATCCTATCACTGAGCGGTAAGGTTCCTGCAAGTGGGGTTTGGGGACCATTGCTGACAACTTGTCAAGGGTTCGGGGAGGGCTGTCCCAGCAAGGTGAAGGGGTCTGTAGGGAAGGTGTCTGCCCGGAGACCTCCTAAAGACCAGAAGAGCGCGCACCCCGCCAACTGACAGTACGCGCCCCTTCTGTGTCCGCTCCCCTCCCCCGCGGCCAGTCTCCGGGCAGAGGCGTCTCACGCCAGCAGGTCCTCCCTGGCTCCTCTCCTCACTAGTGCGAGCGGACCGAGCCTCAGCGGGAGCCCCGCCTGTCTCCAGGCAGCTTGAGGCCCCGAACGCTCGCCCAGCCTGTCAGTAACCGCCGTTTGCGTTTTCTTCCTTTCTTTCTTTCTTTTTTTTCTCTTCTTTTCTTTTCCCCTTCTGCCTTTGTCCCGCTTAGTAACTGGGCTCTGACCAATCGCCGCCTTACCGGCCGGCGCCGGCTCTGTCCTGATTGGCCCGCTTGGGGCGCGCAGCCGTCTCCCGCTCCTTCGCAGGAGCAAGGCAGACAAAGGACGCAGGCTCCAGGCTCCGGCAACCGGCCTCAGCCAATCACCACCCACCTTGCCTCTCTTCCCTCGCCCTGCTCCCTCCCCGCCTGGCTCGCGTGCTCCCGGCACTGACTCCTGGAGTGCGGCCAGCGCCCGGGCCGTACCATTCTGATTGAGGTTGGGGGAGAGCGCGGATGGCTGATTGGGGAGCCGAAGCCTAGAGAGCGGTGGGGAGACGTGAAAGTCGAGATGGAGGGCAGCTTTTTGAACGTGTTCTCAGGCACCTGACAGAATCGCGGTACTTCGAGGCGGGACAGCGTGGAAGGGGCGGTAGTGATGCCTGCTTTCCCCCCTCCCGGCGCGGTTGGGTGGCGCCTCAGCGGGTGGGCAGCGTGGGGCGGGGAGGGTGTCCCCTCCGCGCCGTTAAAATAAAACTCTAGTGGCTAGAGTCGGGGGAAAGCGTGAGGGCAGTCGGTGCAGGCGGGTTGCTTCTTATACCCCGGCGGGAGCGCCCAGAGAAGCCGAGCTGACTGGACTTTTCTGGCCGGCCCCATTCCCGAGGCTGGGGCAGCTTCGGTTCCGAGCCCGACCGGAGAGGAGCCCGAGTCCCGGCCCCTGGGGGATTCGCTCTCTGCAGACCAGTGGGACCCCGAAACTTGAACGCAATCTTCAGCCCCCTTTTTTGCCTTCCTTTGTCACTTTCCCGGCTTTCTCCCAACGTGTTCTTTTTTTCCTCTTCATTCTCCTCCCAAAGGACACAAAAGTGGCTTCCGCGGAAAGATTTGGAGGCGGTGAGAGCTTTTCTCTCCGGAGAGCGACTGTGTAGAAAGGATTTTTGGGAAGCCGGTTTTTAACACCTCTGCCCTCCGTCCCCAAAGCCTCTGTGTAACCCTCTGAGGAGAAAAGCCCAAAGCTTGAAAGTTCGGGGGCATTTTGTTGGGTTCTATAGGAGAGAGGGGGAGGACCCTGTTCTGGTAGTTTGGCTGAACTAGTCCTGGCCGTTGAAAACCCCGAAGTACATTTCCGTGTGGAACTTTTGCAGATATATATTTTTAGATTTTTAAATACCAGATAAAAAATATATGCCTTCTATATATCTCCTGACGACCTGCCCCTGACAGCGCGATGTACAATACAGTGTGGAGTATGGACCGCGATGACGCAGACTGGAGGGAGGTGATGATGCCCTATTCGACAGAACTGATATTTTATATTGAAATGGATCCTCCAGGTACTTGGGAGAAAAAAAAAAAAATCTCGTGATGGGTCTGATTTGTATTTACCAAGAGCTTGGTGATGTTTTCAGGGCAGAAGTATTGCTGGATGCGCTAGGTTCGAGATGAGGGGAAGATTTGCAGTTACAGCTGCGGTAAAACTGCTTCTGGTTTACACGTTTAAAGTTTGCAGTTAGGACCCTGAACCTATTGTCCTGCGAAGGTGGGGGTGGGGGCTGGAAGTAGGGGTGGGAGGAGAGACTCCTTTTTAAAATGATCATTATTTTTTTTACTTTGCCTTTTCGTGTCGTTCAGGTTTTTCTTGTGCCCGCCACTTTATTTTATTTTTTTCTTTTTCAATTAAAGACTCTTCTACCTGCAAAGGATGTTTTATATCCCGGGATTAAAACCAGTCTTTCACTTTGGGCGAATTCTTGAAAGCTTGTCCTTTCATACATTTGTCTAATTTGGTTCGTTGTGTTTTACCCCGGTTAACTTCTGAAACTGAGTTATGTGATTATTCACTGTAAGACTCCCTTTTTCTCTTGCAGAAACAAATGCTGGTTAGTGATTTTTTTTAGGGATTGGGCGTTCATATTCAGCCATGGTCTTAGTCTGAGGTTTTCCTTCTCAGAAGATAGTCGCTTAGAGAGATCTACGTGCAATAGTTTATTACTCTTTAATTTCATGATGATTTAATTTATGGGATAGGGTTTAATGTAACTTGAATTCCTAGAGTAAAAACAAAACAGAAAAAACCATAAACGAGGGAACCTTTCTCTTTCCTGTGAATATGTGACATGTACATATGTGTTCCTATACATGTAATGTAAAGTATACATATATAGTACTAAATTTTTATTTTAAAGCTCTGTCTGACTCTATTACAGACATTTTGTGTATTTGATAGGAAAGGAAAAGGAAGGCAAAATGGAAAAGTTGATTTTTTCTTTTAAAGTCTACCCCATTTTATGATAATTAGCTGTCAGATTTTATCAAACCCTGTTTGCAATTACAGATGGTGCTTTATGTAGTGATTCTGAATAAGTAGAGAGCCTTTGTGACTCCTTGTTTCTGTCGAGGATGAATTCTTTATGTATTTTAAAACGTGTAATGGCTAAGCCTACAGAATAAATGTGTGTCATTGGGGAACCTCGCTTATTATAATACTGTATTTTTGGAAACGTTTGAAAGGATTTGAGCCATGCAAGTGTGAAGAAGTGTAACTGTCTTATAGAAGGTATGTAGAAATTGTTTCCTGTGTCCTTGCAAACGGTGAATTATCCTGTTTTTTTTTTTTTTCAATTAGTCAGAGTGTTAAATGGTGCTGTAGTAAAAACTAATATTGAAATAAACCTTTTTCACTCTTGATGATCACTTAGGATTTTTTTCTCTTCCTTCATTTCAGAGCCTTCTTTATTTGCTTTTGTAATTGTGACTGCAATCCAGATGCAGCTTTTCAGTGTTTTGTAAAGTTTGTAAGATTTGCCACCCATCTATTGTGTCTTTTCCCCTTTGTTTCCCCCTAATGGTAAAGCATATTAGATACATTTGTCATACATATGAATAGAAATTTAGTACATCACTGGTACTTTTATTGTAAAAACTAAGGTTAATAATTCTAGATTCCTGTTGTAAGAATTATATATTCAAACTGCCTTAGAATTATACTGCATTACATAGTATCTTGCCTTGCAGACATACAAAGGGAATTTGTTGGGTGGGAGGTGAGTAGGGAGGAGGGGACAAAATGAATACATTTATGGTTGAAATATATTAGCCTAGTAGAAAACTACTGGCCAAGTTGAGTTGAGTTGTCCAAAAATAATTTTAAGAAAAGTTGACTATTATAACTATATGGAGACGTGGGTCTTACAAGGTTGTATAGAAATTTATGATCCAAACTTTATTTTCCATGGAAATAAACTTTTGAGCTTAAAATGTTCATCCTTGAATGAAATTGTGCATACTGAGATTCTTTTGAGAATACTGAAAGGATACATATGCTATTCTTTATTACCCCTTTTGTAGCTTTAATGTAGAATATGGTTAGTTATTCCTAACAGCTTTTTAAAAAGGAAGCACCCTTGAGTATGATGAAACATTGCCTATGAAGTGAATGGTTTTTCATGGAAATAGTGTGAATGTCAACCTTGTTTTATGTGATAAATTAAGTTTTCAAAATATTTAAAACTGTATCATTAGTGAAGCGGTTGTAGCATGTTTTGTAGGTTTTTCCTAGCTCCCATCCCACGTCAAGCTCTTAATTATTTGCTTCCTGGACTGCTGCCATAGTGTACTAACTGCTCTCCCATTTCTATCCTGTTCAAGCCACAGTAATGTTAAGAGAATCATCTGATGACTTATCTTACAATGATAAATCTTCCAATGGGTTTAAAAACTTCCCACTGGCTTCCCTTTGCCTACAAAAAAACAAAACAAAACGAAACAAAAAAACCAATAAAAAAAAAAAAAATCCCCAGATTGCTTACCCTGTCATATAAGTCCCTCTAATTTTTGCTTCCAACATAATTTTCTAGTTAATTCTCCTCCTGGAGTGCATCATAAATTCTATAGAAGCAATTTTGTGTTTGCTGTTCCTTGAATGTATGCTTTTTTCCCTCTTCCTGGGATGCCTTTCACTCGCAATAGTCACACGTTGAAATCTCATATGTATGTGTTTTTAGGACCCAGGTCAGACGCCTTCAGTGTCAGAATATGTTCTCTAAACCCTTCTGTTAAAAGTTATCCCTGCTTCCTCTTGCCTCCCTCTTCTAGCACTTCTTCTTCTTCTTCTTCTTCTTTTTTTTTTTTTTTCTGAGGCAGAGTCTCACTCTGTTGCCCAGGCTGGAGTGCAGTGGCACGATCTTGGCTTACTGCAACTTCTGCCTCCTGAGTTGAAGCGATTCTCCTGCCTCAGCCTCCCAAGTAGCTGGGATTATAGGCATGTACCACGACACCAGCTAATTTTTGTATTTTTAGTAGAGACAGGGTTTCACCAGGCTGGTCTCAAACTCCTGACCTCAAGTGATCTGCCTGCCTCAGCCTCCCAAGGTGCTGGGATTACAGGCGTGAGACACCGCGCCCGGCCTACTCTTCTAGCACTTCTCAGATGAAATTTTTTCCATTCTGTCTAGAGAAGCTACTGTACTATTTATGTGTACTTCTCCCTATGAAATTGGCTTCCCACCTCGTCATGAGCTTCTTAGCTTGCTCACGGTCTTGCAAGTAGTAGACAATTTAGTCAGTATATGTTGAATTAATAAATAAGGAGCATTGTTTCCTTCTAGTCTTTAGGTGCATTTCTACTTAAGGTCCTTGCCCAATTCATTGCTTGGCTATTGTAGTAGCCTAGGGCTAAATAACTTTAGAATTAGACATTTGTTGACTTAGGGCCCTTAACTGTAATGGTGCCAATATTTTTATATGTTTTTTTCATCTTTATTTTATTTTCAAGACAGAGTCTCGCTGTGTCGCTCAGTTTGGAGTGCAGTGGCGCCATCTCGGCTCACTGCAACCTCCGCATCCCGGGTTCAAAGGATTCTTGTGCCTTAGCTTACCGAGTAGCTGGGACTACACAGGCACATGCTACCATGCCTGGCTAATTTTTGTATTTTTAGTAGAAATGGGGTTTTCCGTGTTGGCCAGGCTAGTCCTGAACTCCTTGCCTCAAGTGATCTGCCCACCTCGGACTCCCAATGTGCTGGGATTATAGACGTGAGCCACCACGCCTAGCCTTTCATCTTAATTTTAGACTGAGCCATAAATGCAAAATTTTATCTATTATTGCTTCTAGTGGCCTCAAAAACTATTTTTCAAAGATGTTTCCCTCTAGCCTATCTTTTCAATAACTAACGTTATTATGCATCCTGAAGGTTCCTAATAACTGCGTGGATTGGTGTATCTACAGTCACAGTAATGTAAAAGTTGAATCCAAATGGGAGTTTAGTATCTTAATGTTTGTGTATTTCCTGGCAGCAGTAGATATACTGAACTGTTCAGATGAAACATAAAACTTTTTATTGTTGGCTAGGTGTGGTGGCTCATGCCTGTCGATCCCAGTGTGCTTTGGAAACCCAAAGCAGGAGGATCGTTTGAGGCCAGGAGGTCTAGATCAGAATAGCTTTGCAAAGATGCCATTTCTACAAAACAACAACAAAACTTTTGTGTAGAAATGTTAAGATTGTAGAACAGAGAATCGCCTGTAAGCATCCTGGTTAGTCTTGCTATGAATTCGGGAATTGGGATTATTCTGTAGCAAAGCTGGATAGAGGCCTCTCAAAGAGCCTCACCTTTGGTCTTTTGAGGATTTCCTATACACAACTGATTATAACTCACACACAAAGGTTGTAGCTAGTGGTCTGTTAGCTCAGCACTTTAATTTTGACATTGTTATTGTTTTCATTTTAGGAAAATGTAATAACTTCCTTTTTAAATTAATAGACAATTTTTAAAAAATTGTTGGCTTTTCTTTTTGTTCTTATCAAGACAAACTTCTGAAATTATCTTTTTTTTTTTTTTTTTTTTGGAAGACAGGGTCTCAGCTTTGTTGCTCAGGCTAGAGTACAGTGGTATGATCATGGCTCACTGCAGCCTCGACCTCCTGAGCTCAAATGATCCTTCCACCTCAGCCTCCCTAGTAGATGGGACTACAGGTGCTTGCCACCACACCCAGCTAAAGATTTAAAAATTATTTTTTGGTAGAGACAGGGTTTTGCCATGTTGCCTAGGCTGGCCTTGAACTCCTGGGCTCAAGTAATCTGTCTGCCTCAGCCTCCCGAAATGCTGGGATTACAGGCATAAGCCACCACGCCCAGCCTGAAATTATCTTTAGGGCAGCAACATCTCTTCCATAGATAATTAGAAAATGAAAAGTTTTGTATGGCAAAACATGAATATAGGAAAGTCTAGAAAAGTGGTTTTTAATTTTTTTTGGTCTCAGTACCCCTTTTAGACTTAAAAAATTAGAAGACCTCAAAAGCCTTCTCTTTAAGTGGATTATATCTATTGATATTTGTAGTATTAGAATAAAACTGAGAAATTAAAATATATTTAATTCATTAAAAAATAATAAAGCATTATACATGTGGCTTTTTTTTTTTTTTTTTTTTTTTGAGACAGGGTCTTGCTTTGTTGTTCAGGCTGGTCTTGAACTCCTGGGCTCAAGTGATCCTTCTGCCCCAGCATCCCTCTGCGCCACCATGCCTGGCAAACATATTTTAGCATAACTTTTCTTTTTTTTTTTTTTGAGACGGAGTCTCGCTCTGTCACCCAGGCTGAAGTGCTGTGGCCGGATCTCAGCTCACTGCAAGCTCCGCCTCCCGGGTTCACGCCATTCTCCTGCCTCAGCCTCCCGGGTAGCTGGGACTACAGGCACCGCCACCTCGCCCGGCTAGTTTTTTGTAGTTTTTAGTAGAGACGGGGTTTCACCGTGTTAGCCAGGATGGTCTCGATCTCCTGACCTCGTGATCCGCCCGTCTCGGCCTCCCAAAGTGCTGGGATTACAGGCTTGAGCCACCGCGCCCGGCCAGCATAACTTTTCTAAATGAAAAAATAACTATATTTTCTAAAAGCAAAAAGAATTAGTGGGAAGAATGGCATTGACATCTTTACTATCCAGCTTCATAGAAGACTTTTTTGGGTTTGTTTTTTTGAGACAGGGTCCTCACTCTTTGGCCCAGATTGGAGTGCAGTGGCGTGATCTCAGCTCACCGCAACCTCCATCTCCCAGGCTCACACAATTCTCCTGCCTCAGCCTCCTGAGTAGCTGGGATTATAGGCGCCCACCACCACGCCCAGCTAATTTTTGTATTTTTAGTAGAGACAGGGTTTTATCATGTTAGCCAGGCTGGTCTTGGAACTCCTGACCTCAAATGATCCACCTCCCAAAGTGCTGGGATTACAGGTGTGAGCCACCATGCCTGGCCAATAGAAGACATTTAAATTCCCATGTCTGCTCCTGCATTGAGTCTATTGAGATATTACAGGTTATAACCTCTGGAAAACTCCACTGTACAGTTGTAAGAGAATGAGAATGAAAATGGCAAATAATGTCTTAGTGATGCTATGAAAATAGTTCTGACCTCTTGGACCCTCTGAAGGGTCTTGGAAACTCTGGATCACATTTTGAGACCTACTAGTCTAGAAGTTAGACTACATAGTTTGGTGGACAACCTGGTGAAGTATCTTCTGACTTTGAAGCCAGACACAAAGGTTGTTTTGAAGAAGCTTATTTGCTTACCCTGACATACTTGGTATTTTCAACCTGGCACAATTTAGATTAAGTAACATTTTGGTGGAAAACTAGTACACTAGCCCTATGGTTGGGGAACATACCTGCTGAGAGCTACATTGAAGAAATAGGTCATCTGCCACTTCATGATCCTTACTATTAACAGGTTAAGCAGCCTTCTGTGGTTGAATTTTTATTTTTAACCCTGCACATTTGGATTCATCTTATATAAAGACTTCTTCTGTGTGTAGTAATATGTTTCTTTTATGATCTAGGTGTTAGTTTTTAATGATATTGTCGTTTGGGACAAATGCTTATATAATCAAATGATGTAAAAGCTATGCCAGTTTTTTGTCTTACTGAAAAGGATTAGTCATTGCTTTCATTTAATATAATGTATAGTGTATCCAACTATGTTTCATTAGAAGTATGGTGATTCTCTCATTTGATAATGCTTTTAAAATTTATTCTCGTTTTGATGCTGAATGCTTTTTTTTTTTTTTTGAGACGAAGTCTCGCTATTGTCCCCCATTCTGGAGTGCAATGATGCGATATCTGCTCACTGCAACCTCTGACTCCCAGGTTCAAGCAATTCTCTTGCCTCAGCCTCCCGAGTAGCTGGGATTACAGGTGCTTACCACCACGCCCAGCTAATTTTTTGTACTTTAAGTAGAGATGGGGTTTCACCATGTTGGCCAGGCTGGTCTCGAACTCCTGACCTCAGGTGATCCACCCATCTTGGCCTCCCAGAGTGCTGGGATTACAGGTGTGAGCCACTGTGCCCGGCTTTTTTTTTTTGAGACGAAGTTTCACCCTTGTTGTCCAGGCTGGAGTGCAATGGCGTGATCTCGGCTCACCACAACCTCTGCCTCCTGGGTTCCAGCGATTCTCTTGACTCAGGCTCCCGAGTAGCTGGGATTACAGGCACGTGCCACCACACCCAACTAATTTTGTATTTTTAGTAGAGATGGGGTTTCTCCATGTTGGTCAAGCTGGTCTCGAACTCCCGACCTCAGGTTTTCCGCGTGGGCCTTCCAAAGTGCTGGAATTACAGGTGTGAGCCACTGTGTCCAGCTGATGCTGAATACTTTTATATTTTTCTTAGAATGTACAAAAGATAGGACATGTTTATGATTGCCTTATTTAACAAGGTAGGTAGAAAAATATAAATGTATCTATGTGATATGATATAATTTTTTATTGGTATTAAAGAGGGAGACATCCTGAGTATAGTAGAAAGAAAACAGGCTTTGGAAATAGATGACATAGATTACAAAACCAGCCTTGCTTCTTATCCTGCCCAGTGTTATATGGGTACTACTTTAACCTCTCTGTGCAGCTATTTTCTGTAAAATTGAACTAATACCTACCTTTGCAGACTTGTGGGGATTAAATGTACCATATCAATATTTGGTACAGTATTTGACATATAGTGTGTGCCCAATAAGTGTAGTTTGTATTTAGAGCTTCTTATTGATAACATGTAATTATCCCATATCTACCTCTTTGGGTACTCTTGCAGTCAAAACCTTTGAGCTATTTTGCCCCATTCTTTTCTTCCTTCCCAGTGTTTACTGGGGCCACATTTTATCCATTTTGTTTTTTGGAAGTGTTCTCTAGGGTCTTTTCTGGTTATAACATTTCACGAGTCTATGGAAATATCAACCCAAGTCATCTTTTCCTTTTAGTTTCTATTGCCTCTTGTCCAGTTCCTCAATACCTCACCTTAGAAATGATTTGTAATGAAGGTAATAGTTGCTAACATTTGTTGAACAATTATTATAGTACAAGTACTATGTTAAATGATTTTATATGTATTCTTTTAGCCACACAACAACCTTATAAAATTGGCGCTATTATTATCCCACTCTACAGACAGGAAACTGAGACTTAGGTTTAGTAACTTACCAAGTAGCAGAGCAGGTCTGTCTGCCTAACTAAAGCCCGGGTTCTTAACCAGTACACCCTAACTGGTTGCTCTGTTTCTGATTTCTTCTTCCCCTCACTGTAAGTTTGTCCTGAATTCTTCAGCCAGGTTAGTTCTACTGAAATGTTATTTTCATTGTTTTACTGTTCTTCTCAAAAATAATCAGCAGCTCTTAATTTCTTTTAAGGAGAGATCATATTCTTAAACTTTAGTAATATGGCACCAACTTATATATTTATAACTTATTACTAATTTTCTATTCATACTTACAGTCGAGTTCCTTCTAACCCTATACCCTGATTGCTCATTCCTATCTCAAGCTTTTGCTTAACCTGCTTCCTATGTAGAATATGCCCCTCCCACCCCCATCTTTAAATCAAGATCCTGTCTGAGTCCCCCTTTCTTCTTAAAACTTTCTCCAAAAATTCTAGCACTGTACCCCTTTATATGTAGGGCTATCTCTGTTATTTTGACATGGAATCATGTGTTATATTATGATACTTAATTATTTCATAAATATAATTCACCTCCCTAACCAGATAAATTTCTTGAGGCCAGGCCGTTGTATTTCCATCATATCTTTTTTTCTTTTCTTTTTTTTTTTTTGAGACAGAGTCTCATTTTGTCACTGAGGGGTGCAGTGGCGCACTGCAGCCTAAACTCTTGGGCACAGGTGATCCTCCCACCTCAGCCTCCTGATTAACTGGGACTACAGGCATGTGCCATCATACCCAGCTTGTATCTTCTTTCCCTAAACATCCAGTGCCCAAGTATTTTGTTAAATTTTAGGCCCATGGATCCAACTAGCTTTATTTTGTGACTTAAGCTTTAAAATGTTAATATTATTTATTATCAGTATGTGACCTCTAAACTTATGAAGATAATTGGCTGGGCACTTAGTGTAAAAAAGGGAATAATGAAAAAAAATGCAATAGTTAATGTTATTAGCAAGATTTATATGGTTTTGAGTAAAAGTTGTTTTTGAAACTTTGAACAATTAGAAATGAACAGGCAGGACACGGTGGTCCACACCTGTAATCCCAGCACATTGAGGTGCTGAGGCGGGTGGATCACTTGAGGTCAGGAGTTCGAGGCCAGCCTGGCCAACATGGTGAAACCCGATCTCTACTAAAAAGAAAAAAATTAGCCAGGTGTGGTGGCGTGCGCCTGTAGTCCCAGCTACTCAGGAGGCTGAGGCAGGAGAATCACTGGAACCCTGGAGGCAGAGGTAGCAAGCTGAGATCGTGCCATTGCACTCCAGCCTGGGCGTCAGAGCGAGACTCTATCTCAAAAAAGAAATGAGTAATAAGTTTTTCACAGTGTGTTAGGTTAGTTTTACATAGCACAGGGCCAAATGGAGAGTTTTAAGTTATCCAGTGTGTTGTTATACCAATTAATTTTACCCTGTGTAAGACTTGACTTTTTTTTTTTTTTTGAGACGGAGTCTTGCTCTGTCACCCAGGCTGGAGTGCAGTGACCGGATCTCAGCTCACTGCAAGCTCTGCCTCCTGGGTTCACGCCATTCTCCTGCCTCAGCCTCCTGAGTAGCTGGGACTACAGGCACCCGCCACCACGCCCGGCTAGTTTTTTGTATTTTTTAGTAGAGATGGGGTTTCACCGTGTTAGCCAGGATGGTCTCGATCTCCTGACCTCATGATCCGCCCGTCTCGGCCTCCCAAAGTGCTGGGATTACAGGCTTGAGCCACCGCGCCCGGCCAAGACTTGACTTTTAACAAGGTAAAGTGAGCCATCAAGCCTTATTAAAGATCAGTTTCCACATTGCTTGCCCATATATGTTGTATGTATTGTTCCTTGTGCATATTTGTAAATTCACATAAAGTAAAAGGGTTATCTCATTGTTTTCTTTCTTTTTTTTTTTTTTTTTTTTGAGACAGGGTCTTGCTCTGTTGCCTAGGCTGGAGTGCAATGGCATGATGACAGCTTACAGCAGCCTTCCCACCTCAGCCTCCCAAGTATATGGGGCTACAGGCATGTACCACCACACCTGGCTGATAAAAGTTCATTATTTTAATAAAAGAGACAGTAGACTATGTCCAGCCTGCCAAATCATACCATTTTGCATGTCCCATATCAGTATGAAAACTGCCCTATGACTTGGTATTGATGAACCAACACAAAGCCAAAGTTAATACCATCTACCCTTATCCATACTTGGACTTCCTGTCTCATGTTCTGTTTGTGGGCCAGATTACCTGTCCTTACCTGAGGATATGCAACAACAGATCCAGCGCATGCAGCTGTGTAATCTTAAATATTGTGATAGTTTTTATTTATTAACTATTTATTTTTAAATATTTATTATTTTTTTAAATAGAGATAGAGTTTTTCCAGGTTGCCCAGGCTGGTTTTGAACTCCTGGGCTCAAGCAATCCTTCCACCTCAGCCTCCCAAAATGCTGGGATTACAGGTGTGAGCCACTGTGCCCAGCCAGTTTTTGTTTTTAAACTTAAGAAAAATTCAGTTATGAATCAAAATTAAAAATCTGAATGAAAATTGCTTTGAAAAAGGTCTTGCTGAAAGGAATTGTTGTGCTGGAAATATATTGCTTTAGATTCTGTTCTTTTTTTTTTTTTTTTGAGATGGAGTCTCGCTCTACTGCCCAGGCTGGAGTGCTGTGGCCGGATCTCAGCTCACTGCAAGCTCCGCCTCCTGGGTTCACGACATTCTCCTGCCTCAGCCTTCCGAGTAGCTGGGACTACAGGCGACCGCCACCTCGCCCGGCTAGTTTTTTTTTTTTTGTATTTTTTAGTAGAAACGGGATTTCACAGTGTTAGCCAGGATGGTCTCGATCTCCTGACGTCGTGATCCGCCCGTCTCGGCCTCCCAAAGTGCTGGGATTACAGGCTTGAGCCACCGCGCCCGGCCAGATTCTGTTCTTACATATGTATTAGGCTTTTCTTTTCCATGGAGGATAGAGTGACCTTTCTACAACAGGGTCACTCAATATGGTCTAATTTATGTTGAATTTCTAATAGACATTTATAGAATTAGCCACAACCTTTTTTCCTGATGTTCTGGGACGTATTTTATAAAATATTTAATTCATATTTTTTCAGCTGTAAACAACAGAACTAATTCAAAATGGCTTTAAAAATAATAAATTTTATCTTCTCATTTAATAGAGTTAGTTGATTTCAGGAGTTTAACAGTGTCAGTAAAAACACCATATTTTGCTTAGCCATATATTGCCCAATTCTGCCATCCCTGGGACTGGCTTCATCCTCAGGCTAGTAGCAAAATGGTTGCAGTGATTCCAGGCATCATATCCATAAACAACAACTTCTAAAAGAAGAGGAAAAATATCTCTTCCCGTGCCACTGTTTTGGATAGAGGAAACTTTCTTCGAAAACCTCTAGCAAACTTCTTTCCCATTTTTTTGGCCAGAATTGGGTCATAGGCTAGTTCCTGAACCAGTCACCAGTAAATACCCTTAGGTTAATCACGTTTCTCAATCTGGAATGGTGTTGGCTTCTACTGAGGTATATAGTTGTATTGGGGAGAGATTCTGTTAAAGAGGAAGAGGGAGAGAATTAATGCTAGGAAATTAATTTGGAAAACCATAACTCTCTTCAATGTTACTGTCTTTGTCAATAAACAGTATTAGCAAGTTATTTTTTACTTTTTCAGAGTTAAAATCTAGCTGTGGGAAATGCATTTTCGTTTTCTGTTTTTTTTGAGATGGAGTCTTGCTCTGTCACCAGGCTGGAATGCAGTGGCGCGATCTCAGCTCACTGCAACCTCCACCTTCCTGGTTCGAGCAATTCTCTTGCCTCAGCCTCCTGATTAGCTGGGATTACAGGCACCCACCACCATGCCTGGCTAATTTTTTTATTTTTAGTAGAGACGCGGTTTCACCATGTTGGTCAGG
This sequence comes from Piliocolobus tephrosceles, assembly GCF_002776525.5. Taxonomy (NCBI): domain Eukaryota; kingdom Metazoa; phylum Chordata; class Mammalia; order Primates; family Cercopithecidae; genus Piliocolobus; species Piliocolobus tephrosceles. The sequence goes on from NC_045434.1 coordinate 176,131,148, forward strand.
ATGGTCTTGATCTCTTGACGTTGTAATCCACCCACCTTGACCTCCCAAAGTGCTGGGATTACAGGCGTGAACCACTGTGCCTAGCCACATTTTCATTTTCTAAGTTGGACTTCATATTAACTTCATTGAGTTAACATAAGGTAGACCTTTTTCTGTCTTGTTGGTTGCTTACTAGAAGATAAGGAAGCTAACATTTGTGGTTGACAGTTAACTAATTTGAGGAATATAGGCATTGGAATAGAGTGTTAGTATAGCAAGTAAATGGGTGTAAGAGAACATTTTGCAAAACTATACATTTAAAATTCTAAAGTTCAGTAAATTAAGTAAACCTGGGACCTATGGAATGATTTATGATAGAAAGCTAACCTGAAAAATTAGGAGCCGTCAAGCGTGGGTAGTAACATGGAGAAACCCCGTCTTTACAAAAAATACAAAAATTAACTGTGCATGGTAGTGCACTCTTAATAGTCCCAGCTACTTGGGAGGTTGAGGTAGGAGGATCACTTGAGCCCTGGAGGTCGAGGCTGCACTGAGCTGTGATTATACCACTGCCCTCCAGCCTGGGTGACAGGGCAAGACCCTGTCTCAAAAAAAAAAAAAAAAAAAAAAGGCCGGGCGCGGTGGCTCAAGCCTGTAATCCCAGCACTTTAGGAGGCCGAGACAGGCAGATCACGAGGTCAGGAGATCGAGACCATCCTGGCTAACACGGTGAAACCCCGTCTCTACTAAAAAAATACAAAAAACTAGCCGGGCGAGGTGGCGGGCGCCTGTAGTCCCAGCTACTCGGGAGGCTGAGGCAGGAGAATGGCGTAAACCCGGGAGACGGAGCTTGCAGTGAGCTGAGATCCGGCCACTGCACTCCAGCCTGGGCGACAGAGCGAGACTCCGTCTCAACAACAACAACAAAAATTAGGAGTTGGGTACAGTGGCATGTACCTATAGTCTCAGCTACTTGCAAGGCCAAGATGGGAGTTTTGCTTGAAACCGAGAGTTGAAGATCAACCTGGGCAACAGAGTGAGATTATCTCAAAAAACAAAACAAAAAAGCTTGGAATACGACTTTAAAGTAATCTATCGATTTTATCTTTCAATTAAAATGTATGGTGTGCCTAAGTATTGATTTTTCTCAGTTTGTTGGAAATCTAGAGGCAGTATAGTAGAGTAAAAAGAGAGGAGTCTCTGGAATCAGAATGCCTGAGTTCAGATTGTGCCTCTGCCACTTCTTAACATGTGTCCTTTGGCAATTTACTTATCTTTTCTGTGTTGTGGTTTCCTCACCCAAAAAGTAGGGTGATAATGATCATTCAATAGGGTTATGAGGATTTAGGAGATTAATAACTGTCAAGTACTTAGTGTGGTACTTGGAACATAGTAAACACCTGTAAATTTTTTTGTTTGTGTGTTAATTCATGTTTTTCAACAAATATTTGACTGCCAGGCACTATTCTAAGTGTAGTAGCGAACAAAACAGCAAAAATGCTTCATGGACTCTACATTTCTAAGGGAGTGAAGAGAGCAGAGAATAAACAAATTCATAAATAAAATACATAGTGATGGTGATAAATGCTGTGGAGAAAGAAACAGAGGATAAAAATAGAGTACAGGATGAGAGATCTGCTATTTTATTTTATTTTATTTTATTTTTTTGAGACAGAGTCTTGCTCTGCCGCCCAGGCTGGAGTGCAGTGGCCGGATCTCAGCCCACTGCAAGCTCCGCCTCCTGGGTTCACGCCATTCTCCTGCCTCAAGTCTCCAGCCTCCCAAGTAGCTGGGACTACAGGCGCTCGCTACCTTGCCCGGTTAGTTTTTTTGTATTTTTTTAGTAGAGACGGGGTTTCACCGTGTTAGCCAGGATGGTCTCGATCTCCTGACCTTGTGATCCGCCCGTCTCAGCCTCCCAAAGTGCTGGGATTACAGGCTTGAGCCACTGCGCCCGGCCGAGATCTGCTATTTTAAATAGGAGGCCAGGGAGGGCCTGACCTAAAGGGATGAGGGAGCAGGTCATACGGAAATAGCAGGTGTGAGGATGGGGGTTCCAGGTAGGGGATATCAGATGACCTACCCTGAGGCAGGAGCATCTCTGTGATATATTCAGGGATCATCTAGGAGGCCAGTGTGACTAGAATGGAATGAGGGGAAAGTAGTAAAAAAAGACAAGTGGCCAGGCTTGGTGGCTAATGCCTGTAATCCCGGCACTTTGAGAAGTTGAGGTGGGCAGATCACCTGAGGTCAGGAGTTTGAGACCAGCCTGGCCAACGTGACAAAACCCTGTATCTACTAATAATATAAAAATTAGCTGGGTGTGGTGGTGGGCACCCATAATCTCAGGTACTTGGGAGGCTGAGACAGGGAACCCGGGAGGCAGAGGTTGCAGTGAGCCGAGATTGTGCCACTGCATTCCAGCCTGGGTGGCAGAGCGAGACTCCATCTCAAAAAAAAAAAGTAATGGTGCCGGGAGCGGTGGCTCAAGCCTGTAATCCCAGCACTTTGGGAGGCCGAGACGGGCGGATCATGAGGTCAGGAGATCGAGACCATCCTGGCTAACACGGTGAAACCCCGTCTCTACTAAAAAATACAAAAAACTAGCCGGGTGACGTGGCGGGCGCCTGTAGTCCCAGCTACTCGGGAGGCTGAGGCAGGAGAATGGCGTGAACCTGGGAGGCGGAGCTTGCAGTGAGCTGAGATCCGGCCACTGCACTCCAGTCCGGGCGACAGAGCGAGACTCCGCCTCAAAAAAAAAAAAAAAAAAAAAAAAAGTAATGGTATGGGTGGTGAGGCTTTGCCACCATGTATGCCATTGTAAGCCATTGTAAGAATTTTGGCTTTTAAAACTTGTATGAGTTGAGAAGCCATCAAAGTATATTGAACAGTGATGTACTATGATTCTTGGCTTAAAGAATCATTCTGGCTGCTGGTGGAAAGAGGGAAAGGTGGAATTAGAGAAACTGGTTAGGAGGCTATTGCAACAATCAAGCTGAGGGATGATGGTAGCTTGGACAAGGGTAGAAGCTGTGAGGTTGTAAAAAGTGGCTTTGTTCCGAATGTTACTAGTTATATAGCTTGTCATTTCCAAACTGACTTAGTCACTTTATTTTCTAATTTCTTAGCTTCGTATTTCTCCATATGCTATATATGCTTTAATAATTAATAAGTTTAACTTTTAAAATAATGCCAAAGCTATTTATATATATTTTGATGTATATTTCTGTGTGGATTTTTTTTTATTTTTTATTTTTTGTGACTGGGTCTTGCTCTGTTGCCCAGGCTGGAGTGCAGTGGCACCAATAGCTAACTGTAGCCTTGACCTCCTGGGCTCAAGTGGCCTTCCCACCTTAGCCTTCTGAGTAGCTGGGACTGACTACAGGCGTGCACTACCACACCTGGCTAACTAAAACAAATATTTTTTTTGTAGAGACAGGATCTTGCTGTGTTGTCCAGACTGGCCTTGAACTCCTGGCCTCAGGCACTTCCCTTACTCTGGCCTCACAAGTCCTGGGGTTACAGGTCTGAGCCATTAAGCCTGGCCTATTTCTCTCTCTTTTTTTCTTTCTTTCTTTCTTTTCTTTCTTTCTTCTTCTCTTTCTCTCTGTCTCTCTCTCTCTCTCTATGTCTGTCTCTCTCTTTCTCTCCTTTCTTTTCTTTCTTTCTTCTTTCTCAGGTTTCGCTCTGTTGCCCAGGCTGGAGTGCAGTGGCATGATCTTGGTTCACTGCAGCCTCAACCTCCCAAGCTCAAGCAATCCTCCTACCTCAGCCTCCCGAGTAGCTGGGACTACAAGTGTGTGCCACCATGCCCAGCTAATTTTTCTCTTGAAGTGTTAAGTGATTCAGATCTCTGACATCCAGTTGCCAAGCAACAGTGTATGTGGCCTTGGTTGTTTGATGAAAACTTGCTCATGAGTTACTTTTTAAGTAAACAGTTGATAAATTTAGATAGTACTATAATTTACTTTTTTTTTTTGGAGACAGGATCTTGCTGTCACCTAGACTGGAGTGCAGTGGCACAAACATGACTCACTGTAGCCTTGACCTCCTGGGCTCAAGTGATCCTCCTACCCCAGCCTCCTGAGTAGCTAGGACTATAGGTGCGTGCCACCATACCTGGCTAATTTTTTCACTTTTTTGTTGGGATGAGGTCTTACTGTGTTGCCCATGCTGGTCTTGAACTCCTGAGCTCAAATGGTCCTCCTGCCTTGGCCTCCTGAAATGCTGGGATTATAGATGTGAGCCACCACACCCAGCCAATTTACTTTCAGAAGTAACTTTGGAAAAGAAAATTTCCTGATGTTCTTAGTTTTTTTTTTTTGAGACGAAGTCTCGCTCTGTCGCCCAGGCTGGAGTGGAGTGGCCGGATCTCGGCTCACTGCAAGCTCCGACTCCCGGGTTTACGCCATTCTCCTGCCTCAGCCTTCCAAGTAGCTGGGAATACAGGCGCCTGCCACCTCACCCGGCTAGTTTTTTGTATTTTTTAGTAGAGACGGGGTTTCACCGAGTTAGCCAGGATGGTCTCGATCTCCTGACCTCGTGATCCGCCCGTCTTGGCCTCCCAAAGTGCTGGGATTACAGGCTTGAGCCATCGAGCCCGGCCTGTTCTTAGTTTTTTTTGGTGCACTGTGAAGGGGAGAAGAAACTAAAGAGAACGAAGCCATGCCATACATGTTTCATTTTACTTTATGTGCTGAAGTTCTTGCTTTCTGAGAATAATTAATACAGATGTATGTTATTTTCTTTTTGGTGTAATGTTTAAGTGCTTGAGTATAGATAGATATTGATATAAAATCGGTAAAGTATCTGTGTTTAAGAGCTCCCGACTCAGGTTGTTGGGATTTCCTATTCTAGCCCTGCCTATTTCTAGTTTGTGACCTTGGACAGTTTTCTAATCTGTATAGCATAGAAAAGAATATTAATCCTACTGTAGGATTATTGTGAGAACTATATGAAATACTACACATAAGACACTTAGGGCAGGTATCTATTGTTCTTGTTATTTTATTTATTTAAAACAAAAATTGTTTTTTATTTTGAGGTGGAGCCTCGCTCTGTCACCCAGGCTGGAGTGCAGTGGTGTGATCTCTGCTCACTGCAACCTCTGCCTCCCGGGTTCAAGTGATTCTTCTGCGTCACCCTCCCCAGTAGCTGGGACTGCAAAAACATATTTTTAAAAAAGAGATAAGGTCTCCCAGGCTGGCATGCAGTGCCCTGATCATAGCTCACTGCAACCTTGAGCTGGGTTCAAGGAATCCTCCTCCCTCAGCCTCCCAAGTAGCTAAGACTACAAGTATGCACTACCACATCTGGCTACTGTTTTTTATTTTTAATTTTTGTAGAGACGGCATCTCACTATGTTTCCCCAGGATGGTCTCAAACTCCTGTCCTCAAGTGATCCTCCTGCCTCAGGCTCCCAAAGCAGTGGGATTATAGGCATGAGCCACTGTGCTTGGCCTGTTTTCATTATTATTAATAAAACTGGGATGCTTTGTGGCCCATCTCTGTAGTGTCCCATTCAGAGGAAGAACCAGCCTAACATTCAAATTAAATTGAAAAGTAATTTAAGTATTTATTCCATCTTCTCAAAAATGCCAAAGGGGTTTACATTCATAAAGCTGCAGTACTACTTAAAATCCTGTTTCTTCATGTTTGGGATGGTTAATCCCAAACTTTTCTTCTCTCTTAAAACTTACCAACTCATAACAACTTGAATGGTCTCATTTTTGTGTTTCTTTTGTAACCCTTCTCAAACCTATTAAGTTTTTATTCCATGGGTACCTGCCTCCTGTTAAACTCTCTCCTTTGCCTGTGGTGTTATTCTGATCTGTACAGTAAGGGCCAGAAACCAAGAGAGCAAACAAAAGAAGCTGTGAATACTCAAATATAGCAACATTTTCGTTTCTGTCACACTTACCTTTGTTAGAGGATATAACATGCTTTGGCTTTTGGAAAAAAGTCTGTTTAGTTTTAGAAGGACAATGAGGTGATTCAGACCTGTTGCAGGATATTAATTCGGGACTTGGAATTTAGTTTTTCTCCAGATAATCATAAACTATATAAGAGCTGCTATCATATCTGTCTAACTGGGACTGGTTCCTAGTGTTCAGCCCTTGAAATTTAGTATTGCCAGATAAAATATATGCAGTATGGACCATGCAGTATTATTCATTGTTTATTTGAAATTCAAATTTAACTGGGTGTCCTATATTTTTATTTGCTAAATCTAGCAACCTTAATTTAGAGAGAGGGTGCTGACTAGGCTGTATTTTCTGGTACATTCTCTATGGTGTTTAAGAATACATGTGTAACTTGATGTAGTGGATATGAGGATACTTTCAGTTTTGGTAACAGAAAATCCAACTCAAATTAGTTAAAACAAAGGGAATTTGAATTTGAATTACATAGGCTTATGTAATTGAAAAGACCAAAGGGAGTGAGGGCCCCTGGCATGGTTTGATCAAGGATACAGGCTTTGGCCCTGTTTTTCTATAATTCTCTTGGCTTTACCCTGTGTTAGCTTTTTTTTCTCATACGGGCTTCCCCAGTAGTACAAGATGGCTGCCTTTGTATGTTTCCTCATTCCTGGGAGAGAAAGAAGATGTTTCCTACAAATACAGTGCAAAAATCCTAAGCTTGAAACTAATTGAACCATCTCGTGCTCCAAAGGATCACTGTCTTAAAATCTGGGTAGCTTTCTGTGTCTAGACCAGTGGCTTTTAAACTTGAGTGTGCATTAGAACTACCTGGAGGACTTGTGAAATTACAGATTGCAGCCAGGCACTGTGGCTCATGCCAGTAATCCCAGCACTGTTGGAGGCCAACGCGGGAGGATTACGTGAGTCCAGGAATTCAAGATCAGCCTGGGCAACATGGTGAAACTCTGTCTCTACTCAAAAAAAAAAAAAAAAAAAAAAATTAATGAGGCCTAGTGGTGTATGCCTGTAGTCTGAGCTACTTGGGAGTCTGAGATGGGAGGATTGCTTGAGTCTGGGAGGTCAAGGCTACACTGAGCTGTGATTGTGCCGCTGCACTCCAGCCTGGATGACAGAGAAGATGCTATCTCAAAAAACAAAAACACAACACACAAATTGCTAGGTCCTACCCCTAAAATGTCTAGTTGAGTAGGTTAAGTAGACTTGGTTCCAAGAAGTTGTATTTGTAACATGTTCCCAGATGTTACTGATTTTGCTGGTCACAAACCACACTTTAAGAACCACTGTTATGTCAAATCAGGGCCTACTCCTGGAGCTGAGGAAGGGGTCAATCCCACTTAAACTTTTTACCAGTGAGGGGAGGGGGTAAGATGTTTGGAAGATAACAACAATGTCCACTGAAGAGAGGACTGCTGGTTTTTTTTGCATATCTAGTTTCTCTTCCCTCTTACTTAGGTAAGAACTTCCTGATTTTTCTCTTGGAACCACTCCTCCTTCATTTGGAATGATGTGGCTTGGGTGGTTGGCTTAACCCACTGGTTTAAGGGTGGGCATATGATCTAGGCCTGGTCAATGAGAGCACTTGTATAGTCACAGTGATCAGCCCAGGAGTGAATAGGGCAGTGATCTTTGTAGTTTAGTCAGTGTATGTTAGTATATGTTGCTATTTACTGTCCTGGCTAGGGATATGAAGATTACATAATCCCTGTCCTCAAGAAGCTCAGACTGTAGTTATGAAAGATGTACCTGTAAATATACCATGCAGCACTCCTCTTTATAATTCCCTCTCTTTCTCCTGGCTGTCATCTAAAATATATTTTTATTATATACTGTACTACCACCTTTATAATCTTTAACCATACTTATAATTGTTTAGTGTCTTTAGTCTTCATTAAATTATAAATTCCATCAGGATAAGGACTGAGTCCATAATTAGTTGCTGGATCTTCAATACCTAGCCCTGTCTCTGGCACATAGAAAGTACTCAGTAAATACTGATTGAATGAATGTTGAAGTATAGTAGTAGAAGAATATATAAATGAAATAGGGAATCATTGGTTTACTGGTGGGGTAGGAGAAGTAACAGCCTGAATAAATGCATAAAATTATTAAAACACCTTAAGTTTTGTTGAAGACAATGTATGAGATAGGACGTGGCCTGTGCATGGTGGCTCATGCCTGTAATTCTGGCGTTTTTGGAGGCTGTGGTGGGAAGATCACTTGAGCTCAGGAGTTCAATACCAGCCTGGGCAACATAGTGAGACCCCCATCTCTTTAAAAAAAATCTGGCTGGGTGTGGTGGCATATGACTGTAGTCCCAGCTACTCAGGAGGCTGAGGTGGGAGGATTCCTTGGGCCCAGGAGGCTGCAGCGAACTATGATTGGGCCCCTGCACTCCAGCTTGGGCAACAGAGCATAACCTTGTCTCAAAAAAAAAAAAAAAAAAAAAAAAAAAAATTGAGAGATAGGAAGTTGTATTACATGAATCTGTACATCTAGGTGGTGGGGTCCAGATCGTGAAAGTCCCTGAAGGCTACATTTAGGGGTTGAATTTTTTCCTGCTGACATTTGGGAAGCCATTGACTGATTGGTTTTAAGTAGGGAAGAGAGTACGTTGGCTATAAGGTGAAAAATAGATTGGAGGAGAATAAGATTAAAGAAGGAAAACTGGTTAGGAGACTATTTCAGTACAGAAGAAAGATGTTATGAAATCCTAAGGCTAAGATTGTAGCAGTGAGAATGAATAGTAGAGTTGTTTAAAAAGTAGGATTGGTGGGCCTTAGAGGCTATTCTGAGGAAAATGAAGTAATCTAGAATGACTTTTAGTTTTCTAGCTTGGTAGTTGGTGGTAGTATAAACCAAGAGAAGCAAGTTGAGGAAGAAGGACAGATTTGGATTATATGGCCTCTTACGTAAAAATGAGGGAATGGTGAAATGGCCCAGGTTTTCTCCTTTTGGTGGGATTCTTTTTCTCTTAGGTTTCACTTGGGCAGGAGAGGAGAGTGGCTTCTACTACTTCTAGGCATGTTTTGGGTCTCTGAGAATCTTTGTGTACATGCTGCCTTGAGAGGAAAAAGTATTGTTAGAAGACTGGTTTGAATTTGGTCTGCTTACCAACTATGTGACATTGAATGGTTGTCATATAGAATGGAAGTAATAATACTTAATTCACAGGGTTTTTAAATAAAAATTATAATTATGTACCCTTGTATATATATTCACATATATATGTAAAGAAGCAGATGATAGTAAATCAGATATTACTGAGTTCATAGGGTGGAGGAGAGATTATAGTGAGAACTGAATGCTTCCAGGTTTTAGTTGCTAAAGTAATTTTTAGTTTTCAGATATTTAAGCTGCCTCATCTTTTTTGAAAGCAAGTGTATAAATTATAAGAAAATCAACTCTTAAGATTCATGAATTAGCTTCACTATTGGTGGAGATGTGAATTGCTGCAGCTGTTTTGGAAAGTTTGTCAGTATATAGTAAAATAGCTCTTCTGGGAATCTGTTCTGTAGAAATAAAAGTGTCAACATATAAAGGTATATGTATGGATATTTTTATAATGTTTCCAATATTTGCTACTAAAAACAGCCTGAATATCCATCAGTAGTAGGTATGGAAGTGTAAATTGTCATGTACCTATGTTGTGGAATATTTTGCAACTCAGAGAATGTGTTATAAGTCTGTATGTATTTACTTGGAGGGATGTCTGTGATAGATTGTAGAGTAAGACAAACAAGTTATAAAGAAATGTGTTTAATAAGATCCCATTTTTATAAAAAATCAAAAACAATGTTTCACATTCTTTTTTAGGATTATAGGAACCTGAAGAAAGGTGTAAAGGTGTATTTCATTTCAGGTCCTCTTTCCATGTCTTATCGCAGTGAACAAAAGAAAGTCCTTATTTTATGTAGGAGGACATGTGACAATAAATAAGAAGTGAATATATAGTATGTTAGGTGGAGATAAATATTATAGAGAAAACAACTACTGGCTTAAGGGGAATGGAGGACAGAGATGGAATTGCTATTTTATTTTGGGTAGTCAGAGGAGGCCTCACTGATATGGTGACTTAACTTTCTTTTTGTGAAATACAATACTAAAAGGTGTAGGAAACATAAACATACAGTTTGTTGGCTTCATGTAAATTGAACAGCTACTTAACAACCACCTAGGTAAAGATTTTATAGATAGCCAGCTTCTCAGAGACCCAAAACATGCCCCCACCCTTTTTTTTTTTTTTTTGAGACAGAGTCTCGCTCTGTCACCCAGGCTGGAATGCAGTGGTGTGATCTCAGCTCACTGCAATTTCTGCCTCTGGGTTCAAGCAGTTCTCATGCCTCAGCCTCCTGAATAGCGGGGATTACAGGCATGCACAGCTACATGCGGCTAATTTTTGTATTTTTAGTAGAGATGGGGTTACAGCTACACGCGGCTAATTTTTGTATTTTTAGTAGAGATGGGGTTTTATCATGTTGGCCAGGCTGGTCTTGAATTCCTAGCCTCGAGTGATCTGCCCGCCTCAGTCTCCCAAAGTGCTGGAATTACAGGTGTGAGCACTGCACAGAGCCTAAAACATGCTCTTTTCTAATTATATTCCCTTTCTTACTACCAGAGGTAAGAAGGCGGTGGTGGGGCATGTTTTGGGTCTCTGAGAATCTTTGTGTACATGCTGCCTTGAGAGGAAAAAATATTGTTAGAAGACTGGTTTGAATTTGGTCTGCTTACCAACTATGTGACATTGAATGGTTGTCATATAGAATGGAAGTAATAATACTTAATTCACAGGGTTTTTAAATAAAAATTATAATTATGTACCCTTGTATATATATTCACATATATATGTAAAGAAATAACACCTAGTATCTGGCATATAGCAGGTACTCTACACATCTTTCGTGAAGGTCAGTGTTTTTGTGATATGGTAATAGGGAAATGTGTAGAGCTTGTGCTAGAGATTTTGTTAGAGGCAGCTACATATCTTACTTGCTAGAGGCTACTTTGGCTCTAAGATCAGGATGGGTAAAATCTTGGGATAAGAGAAGCAATGTAGCAAGTGTGAGTGACCATGTTTCTTTTCTTATGGGTCATTTTAACTTTTTCTATGGGAAAATTAAAAAAAAAAAAAACCTTTTTCTGTTCCCAGGCTGACCCTCCCCCCCTGCTTTTTTTCATTTTCTGTCTCAGTAAAATTCCGCTGCTGTTCAGCATAATTACTTCTTGGATCTTCACTTCCTCTCTATGGTAAGCCTAAATGCTGACCATCTCAAGCAGTAATTCAACAAATACTATTGATAATGGCTTCTATGTGTGAAACACTTGGCACTGGAGATACAAAGATAGGTAAGAAAATATGTGCCCTAAAGGAGCTCATAGTCTTTGAATACAGAGATAGGGTTCAATAACTAAACTGTCATCACTAAACTTTTTATTAGAAGGTTGAGAAGAGCTCTATAGAATCAAAGAAGAGGTATTACTTAATAAGGCCTGAGAATATGAGGGAAAGTTTCATGGGAAAAACATGCATAGTTTGAGTCTTAAAAAAAAAAAGTAGCTGGGCTGAGCGTGGTGGCTCAGGCTGAGCCCAGGGGCTCATGCCTGTAATCTCAGCACTTTGGGAGGCAAAGGTGGGCAGATCACTTGAGGTCAGGAGTTCAAGACCAGCCTGGCCAACATGGTGAAACCTCAACTCTACTAAAAAAAAAAAAAAAAAAAAAGCCAAGCATGGTGACACGTGCCTGTAGTCTCAGCTACTCGGGAGGCTGAGCCAGGAGAATCACCTGAACCTGTGAGGTAGAAGTTTCAGTGAGCTGAGATCGTGCCATTGCACTCCAGCTTGGGCAACAGAGTGAGAACCCATCTGAAAAAGAAAAAAAAAAAAAAAGTGGGTGAGGCAGTGTGGTAAAAGAGAGAGGGGATACAGGAATAGGGATGGGCATTTTATGAGATACAGGGTATGTGCAAAGGCATGAGAAAGAGTTGTGTGTTTGGATGAGCTGCAGGTATTGGCACATCTAGGGTGGAAAGGTGCCTGTGGGAAGTAATAGGAAAACGGTCTTGGAAGAGTAAGCAGAGACTGGACCATGTAGGGCCTTCTGTGCCATGCTGAAGAGTTTGAACTTTATCCTGTATGTGGTGTGGAACTCCTGAAACATAGTGTGCTAAACCATTATGGTTAGATTTGAAACTCAAAAGAAGCAGAGAAGGGTGGAAAAGAACCAGGAGATTGGTCGGGCATGGTAGCCTAGCTCACGCCTGTAATCCCAGAACTTTGGGAGGCTGAGGTGGGCAGATCACAGCGTCAGGAGTTCGAGACCAGTCTGGCCAGTATGGGGAAATCCCATCTCTACTAAAAATACAAAAAAACTAGGCGAGGGTGTTGGCAGGTGCCTGTAATCGCAACTACTAGGGAGGCTGAGGCAGGAGAATCACTTGAACCCAGGAGGTGGAGGTTGCAGTGAGCCAAGATTGCACCACTGCACTTCAGCCTGGGCAACGGGGAGATTCTGTCTCAAAAAAAAAACAAAAAACAAAAACAAACCCCAGGACAATGGTCTCTGGTAAGCCTCGGGAGAGATTTTTCAAGAAGGAAAAAATGGCTAACAGTGTACAGTCTAAAGTGATTAAGTGAAATAATGATACAAAAGCTTCTGGTGGGCTTTGCTATTGAGACAACCTTAACAAGATAAATATTTATTTAGTGATTGGGGTAGAAGTCAAATTCCAATAGACAGAAGAGTAACTGGGAGGTGAGAAAACAGACTGCAAATATAAACCATTCTTTTTCTTTTTTTTGAGATGGAGTCTTGCTCTGTGCCCCAGACTGGAGTGCAGTGGCGCGATCTCGGCTCACTGCAAGCTCTGCCTCCTCGGTTCACACCATTCTTCTGCCTCAGCCTCCCGAGTAGCTGGGACTACAGGTGCCTGCCACCATGCCCGGCTATTTTTTGTATTTTTAGTAGAGAAGGGGTTTCACCGTGTTAAGATGGTCTCAATCTCCTGACCTTGTTATCCACCTGCCTTGGCCTCCCAAAGTGCTGGGATTACAGGCATGAGCCACTGTGCCCTGCCAAATATAGACCATTCTTAGAAAACTTGCTGTGAAGCAAAACTAAGAGGTAGCTAGAGAAGTAGAGCTGAGAAACATAATTTTTTCGAAGATGGAAGAGTTAAGAATGTGTTAACGTTTTGGCAGAGTAGAATAGAGTCAAGACTGAATATTTAGGGCTGTGTGATTTTATGGAACAGGAAGGTGGTGGGTATGGAGGTGAGAAGGGATTACTGTACTAGCTCAGGGAAGGAGGAGATAAACCTTTGCCTAATACTTAGAATGAAGAATATGGGTATGAAGAAGAGTGTAGGCTGGAAAATTGGGTGAGGTCAGATTTATTTTTTCTGGTAAAGGGCAATTGTGAGAGAAGAGATGTATAGAGTGTTTGGTTTGAGATTTAGAGTACCCATTGATTACTGTCTGGGATGGAAAAGGTCATTGATCCAGAGGCATATGGATGAATTACCAACAGGATAATAATCTTAGTTAGGATTAGAAACTGTAAATCTGTAGTGGCATGAATTCCTAACCTGTTATGATTGTCTTCAGCAGGACTCAGTAGCTGTGGTATGGGAATATAGGAAGCAGGTGGTTGGATTGATTCCCCCTGGTTGAGAGATTTACTGGCTAGTGTGGCAAAAGGACAATAGGGAGCTGGAGAGATCCTGGCAAGAGAGTGGGTGATGTGCAACATTAAGGGAATAATTAAGTAAATGATGATACATTCATATAAAAAGCTGTGTTTCTGCTATTAAAATTTGTTTATGAAGAGTTTATAAAAGTACTTATTTGATAAGGTTTTTTTTTTTTTTTTTTGAGATGGAGTCTCGCTCTGTTGCCCAGGCTGGAGTGCAGTGGCGCGATCTCAGCTCACTGCAAGCTCCGCCTCCTGGGTTCACGCCATTCTCCTGCCTCAGGCTCCCGAGTAGCTGGGACTACAGGTGCCCGCCACCTCGCCTGGCTAGATTTTGTATTTTTTTTTTTGTATTTTTTAGTAGAGATGGGGTTTCACCGTGTTAGGATGGTCTCGATCTCCTGACCTGGTGATCTGCCCATCTTGGCCTCCCAAAGTGCTGGGATTACAGGCTTGAGCCACCGCGCCTGGCCTTTTATAATGTTAACGTAATAAAAGTGCTATATATTGTACAAAGAGTTAGTAATTACTGTAATATTCAAGAGATTGTTTTAGGCATAATAATGAAAAGATACAAAACCATTGTATTGGTTACACCTAGTCACATGTAGACAATTATTTGACAGGGATTATTAACTCTGCTTTATAGGTGAAGAAAATAAGATTTAGTATGGATGAATTGTTCAGGGTCACAAATTTGGTATATGGCAAAGATAACTGTTATAATTTATGGAATAGTTACTGTGTCAGGCATTGTTTTATCTGTGTAGTATTAATATTTTTCTCACATATTGCTCTAATTTTAATTTTTAGTTAAAAAAGCAGACTCACAGGAGAGTAACAATATAAGCAATAGATAACTAAGTATGAGTTATCTAAATAGTGGATTCCAACTAACTTTGCAAGTGTCAAAGAGTGATACCAAGTGCTAGAGAATTTCAAAAGAAAGATGTAGGCTAGAGTTGAAGAAAGACTTTGGAGATAATCATATTTGAACTTGGACTATGAAGGATAGGTAGGATGGTCTTTTTAAGTAAATGATGATACACTTGGCCGGGCGCGGTGGCTCAAGCCTGTAATCCCAGCACTCTGGGAGGCCGAGACGGGCGGATCACGAGGTCAGGAGATCGAGACCATCCTGGCTAACACGGTGAAACCCCATCTCTACTAAAAAATACAAAAAAACTAGCCGGGCGAGGTGGCGGGCGCCTGTAGTCCCAGCTACTCGGGAGGCTGAGGCAGGAGAATGGTGTAAACCCGGGAGGCGGAGCTTGCAGTGAGCTGAGATCCGGCCACTGCACTCCAGGCTGGGCTACAGAGCGAGACTCCGTCTCAAAAAAAAAAAAAAAAAAAAAAAGATGATACACTCATATAAAAAGCTGTGTTTCTGTTTCTGTTTTGTTTTGGTTTGGTTTTTTTTGAGACGGAGTCTCACTCTGTCACCCAGACTGGAGTGCAGTGGCGTGATCTTGGCTCACTGTAACCTCCGCTTCCTGGTCTCTGATTTATTCCCTTCCATATTAAAAAAATAATAGTACTCTGTAATAGTCTAGTATCTCATGTATGTGGAGCCTTTGCTTAGATAAAATAAAAATATTGGTCTTGCTTTTTTTTCTTTTTTTGAGACAGAGTCTCATTCTGTCACCCAGGCTGGAGTGCAGTGGCACGATCTCAATAGTGCAATCTAGGCTTACTGCAACCTCCCAGGTTCAAACAATTCTCATGCCTCAGCCTCCCAAGTAGCCGGGATTACAGGCACCTGTCACCATGCCTGGCTAATTCTTGTATTTTTAGTAGGGTTTCTCCATGTTGGCCAGGCTGTTGTGGAATTCCTGACCTCAAGTGATCCATCCGCCTTGGCCTCCCAAAGTGTTGAGATTACAGGCGTGAGCTGCTTATTTTTTATTACAAGACTAAGGCATCCAGGCGCGGTGGCTCACGCCTGTAATCCCAGCACTTTGGGAGGCTGAGGCAGGTGGATCATCTGAGGTCAGGAGTTTGAGACCAGCCTGACCAACATGGTGAAACCCCGTTTGTACTAAAAATACAAAATTAGCCAGGCGTAGTGGCGCATGCTTGTAATCGCAACTACTTGGGAGGCTGAGGCAGGAGAATTGCTTGAAACCAGGGGACAGAGGTTGCAGTGAGCTGAGATCACGCCATTGCACTCCATCCTGGGCAACAAGAGTGAAACTCTGTAAAAACAAACAAACAAACAAACAAAAAGGACTAAGGCAATCAATTTGTGGATATCATAAGGGACTCAACATTATTTGCTGATCCCTGGGGTATCATTTAAGACTGCTTTGGAAGGAATGGAAGAAATATGGCTTCCAACTAACTTTGCAAAGGAATGGAAGAAATATGGGTTCCAACTAACCTTCCAAGTTGAGTCATGAACTCCTTAATAGGCCTTCTAGAATATATTTAAAGTGTAAATATCAATGTATCTATCCATCCATTATCTAAAGTTATTTTTCTCCTAAGTCATTTATATTTGATTATTGTTTTTTACTATGGTTGGTGGAAGAAAAACAATTTGAAATCAACTACTAAAAATCATTGAAACCAAAGATTTAGATTTTTTGGGGGGCAGGGAGATAATCATCAAGAATACATCAGAAAGGATTTAATGGTTGAGGCTCTGTATGGTGGCTTATGCCTGTAATTCCAGAACTTTGGGAGGCCAAGGTGGGTCTAGCCACTTGAGCCCAGGATTT
This sequence comes from Piliocolobus tephrosceles, assembly GCF_002776525.5. NCBI lineage: Eukaryota > Metazoa > Chordata > Mammalia > Primates > Cercopithecidae > Piliocolobus > Piliocolobus tephrosceles. Next base: position 176,147,474 of record NC_045434.1, read on the forward strand.
TGAGACCAGCCTGGGCAACGTAGTGAAAACTTGTCTCTACAAAAAAAAAAAAAAAAAAAAATTAACTGGCTGTGGTGGTATGTACCTGTAGTTCCAGCTACTAGAGAGGCTAAAGTGGGAAGATCACTTGAGCCTGGAAGGTCAAGGCTGCAGTGAGCCATAGTCATGCCATTGTACTCCATCCTGGGCAACAAAGCAAGACTGTGTTTCAATCAATAAATAAGTAAATAAATGATTGCACTGTACTCAAAGTTAAAATAGGGAATGCTGTATGTGGATTTATTATCATCAGCTTTTATATTTGAGATGCCTATAATTGCCATGTATAAATTAATTTCCACAAGAAGTAGTCATCATTGTAATTTTTTTTGAAGGTTTCAAATATACTTTATTTCTTCAGTGATGCCATATCTTAATGGATACACAGTGCTTTTACCTGGCATCAATTATGAGCTGTTTTTTATTTTATTGTATTTTATTTATTTATTTATTTATTTATTTATTTATTTATTTAAGGTGGAGTTTTGCTCTTTCGGCCAGGCTGGAGTGAAGTGGCGCAATCTCGGCTCACTGCAACTTCTGCCCCCACCTCCCCCTTCCACCCCAGCCCCGGGGTACAAGTGATTCTACTGCCTCAGCCTCCTGAGTAGCTGGGATTGTAGGTACCCGCCACCATGCCCAACTAATTTTTGTATCTTTAGTAGAGATGGGGTTTCGCTGTGTTGGCCAGGCTAGACTGGTCTTGAACTTCTAACCTCAGGTGATCCACCTGCCTTGGCCTCCCAAAGTGCTAGGATTGTAGGCGTGAGCCACTGTGTCCAGCTGATGAGCTGGTTTTTCTTTTGTTTTGTTTTGTTTTGAGACAGAATCTCGCTCTGTCGCCCAGGCTGGAGTGCAGTGGCGTGCTCACCATAATCTCCGCTTCCTGGGTTCAAGTGATTCTCCTGCCTCAGCCTCCCAAGTAGCTGGTATTACAGGCGCAAGCCACCATACTGGCTGATTTTTGTATTTTTAGTAGAGATGGGGTTTCTCCATGTTGGCCAAGTTGGTCTTGAACTCAACCTCATGATCTGCCCGACTCGGCCTCCTAAAGTGCTGGGATTACAGGTGTGAGCCACTGCGCCCAGCCGATGAGCTGTTTTTAAAACGATTCAGTATTATACTAGCTGGGATGATTACTGATCTCTCCATTCCTTTGGAGTGACTTTCCCAATAGGGGATAGGTTCAATTCTATTCCAATTTGTGTTGCTCCATATGTCCATACAGCAATACAGAAAGTGGCTCCATTAGCTAATACAACATTACCATATTTGTCGTGAAAATCAGATGTGTGTTTCTGGTGGCTCTGCCTTGCCATTGTTTGCTGAATGCTTTGAACTTGGAGATGACTTAGTGTGTTGTTTTTTTTTTGTTTTTTGTTTTTTGGATGGAGTCTCACTCTGTCACCCAGGCTGGAGTGCAGTGGTGCAATCTTGGCTCACTGCAACCTCCACATCCCGGGTTCAAGCTCCCTGCCTTAGCTTCCTGAGTAGCTGGGATTACAGGTGCTTGCCACCACGCCCAGCTAATTTTTTGGTAATTTTTAGTGGAGACAGGGTTTCTCCATGTTGGTCAGGCTGGTGTCGAACTCCTGACCTCAAATGATCCGCCCACCTCGGCCTTCCAAAGTGGTGGGATTACAGGTGTGCGCCACTGTGCCCGGCCATTAGTGCATTTTTGACTAAGGGAAACATTGTGAAGGTTAAGATAGAACTGTGGCAATGTTGGCTGGGCGCGGTGGCTCAAGCCTGTAATCCCAGCACTTTGGGAGGCTGAGGCGGGTGGATCACGAGGTCAGGAGATCGAGACCATGCTGGCTAACACAGTGAAACCCCATCTCTACTAAAAAAAATACAAAAAACTAGCCGGGTGTGGTGGCGGGCGCCTGTAGTCCCAGCTACTCGGGAGGCTGAGGCAGGAGAATGGCGTAAACCCGGGAGGCAGAGCTTGCAGTGAGCCGAGATCCAGCCACTGCACTCCTGGGCGACAGAGCAAGACTCCGTCTCAAAAAAAAAAAAAAAAAAAAAAGAACTGCGGCAATGCAGCTGCTGCTTTGGTGCAAATTCCCATCATTGTAATCTCTCGTTTGTAGATGTTTCATTTAATGGATTATGGTTTCAAATGGGTACTTGATACTTTCTGATAGGATTTACCTGGTAACTACACAGAATTAAATAGACAATTTTGTGAGCTGTGAAAATATAGCTTTAATAGGGAAAGCACTTTTTAAAAATAACTAAGAAAATCTTACCAAAACTGACTTGAAAAGAAATTGAAAATCTTTATAATTTTGTAACCATAAAAGAAATTTAATTAGTAATTTAAAAGATCTACCAAAACAATTCTAGGCCTATATGATTTCCTTTTTTTAAAAATCATTGTAATTTTTAAAAACTTCATGTCCAGGTGTGGTGTCTCACGCCTGTAATCCCAGCACTTTGGAAGTCCGAGGCGGGTGGATCACCTGAGGTCAGGTGTTCGAGACCAACCTGGCCAACATAGTGAAACTCTGCCTCTACTAAAAATACAAAAAAACTAGCTAGGCGTGATAGTGCATCCTGTAATCCCAGCTACGCAGGAGGCTGAGGCAGGAGAATTGCTTGAATCCGGGGAACAGAGGTTGCAGTGAGCCGAGATCGTGCCACTTCACTCCAGCTTGGGCAAAAGAGAGACTCCGTCTCAAAAAAACAACAAAAAAAAGACCTTCACGTAATATAAAATATACCATCAGGGCTGGGCGCGGTGGCTCACGCCTGTAATCCCAGCACTTTGGGAGGTCGAGGCAGGTGGATCACGAGGTCAGGAGTTTGAAACCAGCCTGGCCAACATGGTGAAACCTCGTCTCTACTAAAAACACAAAAAATTAGCCAGGCATGGTGGCAGGCACCTGTAATCTCAGCTACTTGGGAGGCTGAGGCAGGAGAATCACTTCAACCCAGGAGGTGGAGGTTGCAGTGAGCCGAGATCGTGCCATTGCACTCCAGCCTGGACAAAAGTGCGAGACTCTGTCTCTAAATAATAAATAAATAAATAAATAAATAATACCATGATAAACTTTTTTTCTTTTTTGAGGCAGTCTCATTCTTGTTGCCCAGGCTGGAGTGCAATGGAGCGATCTCGGCTCACTGCAGTCTCCACCTCCCGAGTTCAAGCAATTCTCCTGCCTCAGCCTCCCAAGTAGCTGGGATAACAGGCATCAGCCACCACGCCTGGGTAATGCTTTGTATTTTTAGTAGAGATGAGGCTTCATCATGTTGGCCGGGCTGGTCTCGAGCTTCTGATCTCAGGTGAGCCACCTGCCTCAGCTTCCCAAAGTGCTGGGATTACAAGCGTGATCCACCGCGCCTGGCTTTGCTGTTTTTTTTTTTTTTTTAGACAGAGACTTTTACTTTGTTGCCCAGGCTGGAGGGCAGTGGCACAGTCTTGGCTCATGCAACCTCTACCTCCTGGGTTCAAGCAATTCTTGTGCCTCAGCCTCCTGAGTAGCTGGGATTATAGGCGCCTGCCACCACACCCGGCTAATTTTTTGTATTTTAGTAAAGACGGGGTTTCACCATGTTTCCCAGGCTGGTCTCGAACTCCGGAGCTCAGGCAATCTGCCTTCCCAAAATGCCCTAGGATTACAGGCATGAGCCATCACACCTGGCCCTTCATAACCACTTTCAAGTGTACTGTTGAGTGGTATTAAGCATATTAACATTGTTTTGAAGCAGATCTCCAGATCTCATCTTGCAAATCTGAAACTCTGTACCCATTAAACAGTGACCAGTCTTTTCCCCTATTGCCCAACCCCTGGTAACCAACCTTTACTTTGCTTCTATGATTTTGTCTACTTTAGATACCTTGTATAAATAAGTGGGATCATGTAATATTTGTCTTTGGCTTATTTCACTCAGTATAATATCTTCAGGGTTCAGTTGTAGCATATGAAGGGATTTTATTCCTTTTTAAGGCTGAATAATATTCCATTTATGTATATACCACATTTTGTTTATCCATTAATCTGTTGATAGACTTTGCATTGCTTCCACCTCTTAGCTATTGTGAATAGTGCTACTGTGAACATGGGTCTGCTAGTATAATGTCTCTTTGAGACTCTGCTTTCAGTTTGTTTTTTTTTTTTAAAGATATATACCCAGAATAAGAAGGATTGCTGTATCATATGGTATTTTTAAAAACATTTTTTGGGGTACCTCCATACCATTTTTCATAGCAGTTGCACCATTTTACAATCTCACCAACAGTGCTCAAGGGTTCCAGTTACTCCACTTCCTTGCCAACACTTTTTCTCTTCTTTTCTTTTTTCTTTTAGTAGCCATCTTAATCAGGCCCATATAGATTTATAAATGAGTTCTACCGAATATTTATAGACACTCATAACTTTAGATAAATTCTTCCTGAATCAAGAAAAAGAAGAAACATTGTCATTCTCACTTAAGTATTTAATGGGTTATTCCAAGATGAATACTGCTTAAAAAGCAAAAGATAATTTGCTGATATATATGAAATAAGGTTGTTGGATCCAAGACCACTATACAGTTGGATTCCATTTTACAAGTAGCAGATAACAAATGTAATTTTAAAAAAGCTTTATTGAGATATAATTCACATACCGTACAAATCACCAGTTTTAAGTATACAATTCAATGTTTTGGTGCATTACATTGTTAATTTTTTTAAATTATAAAATATATATGACAAAATTTTTCATTTTAACTGTTTTAAGTGTACAATTCAGTGGCAATAATTACATTTACAATGTTGTGCAACTATATTCATCTTCCCTATAGAAACTCTATAACTGTTAAGCAATGACTTACTCATTCTCCCTTCACTCTCAGCTCCTGGTAAATTCTATTCAACTTACTTTCTCTATGAATTTGCCTATTCTAGATTTTTCGGATAAATGGAATCATACAATATTTGTCCTTTTGTGTCTTCATATTTCATTTAGCATAATGTTGGTGTTCATATTGCAGCATGTATCAGAACATTACTCATTTTTATGACTGAATAATACTGCATTGTACATACAGACCACATTTTGTTTATTCAGTCATCTGTTGATGGACACTTGGGTTTTTTTTCTTGTTGTTTGTTTGCTTTTTTGAAACAGAGTCTCGCTCTGTTGCCAGGCTGGATCTTGGCATGATCTCGGCTCACTGCAGTGGCATGATCTTGGCTCACTGCAACCTCCGTCTCCAGGTTCAAGTGATTCTTCTGCCTCAGCCTCCCTCAGCCTCCTGAGTAGCTGGGGCTACAGGTGTATGCCGCCATACCCAGTTACTTTTTTTGTATTTTTAGTAGAGATGGGGTGTCACCATGTTTGGCCAGGATGGTCTCCATCTCTTGACCTCGTGATCCACCCACCTCAGCCTCCCAAAGTGCTGGGATTACAGGCGTGAGCCACTGCACCCAGCCCACTTGGGATGTTCTCACAAAATTTTTTTTTTTTGGAGATGGAGTTTCACTCTGTTGCCCAGGCTAGAGGGCAGTGGTGCGATCTCAGCTTGCTGCAACCTCTGCCTTCTGGGTTCAAGCTATTCTTCATGCCTCAGCCACCCGAGTAGCTGGGATTACAGATGTGCCACCACACCCAGCTAATTTTTGTATTTTTAGTAGAGACAGTGTTTCACCACGTTGACTAGGCTAGTCTTAAATTCCTAGCCCCAAGTGTTCTTCCTACCTCAGCCTCCCAAAGTGCTAGGATTATGTGCATGAGCCACAATTCCTGGCCTACAAAATATATTTTAAAAAAGATATTCATTATAGCAGTAATAGCTACAAGGACAACAATTGAAAAGTACCAGTGAACAAAATCAACAAAAGATGCACATGACCTTTTATGGTGAGAATTATACGATTTCCATTAAAAGACATGAGAAGAGATCTAATTAGGATACCATATTAACTGATAGGAAGACCCAGTGACATAAACATGTTAATTCTTTCCAAATTAATTTATAAGTTCAATGCACTTCTGTTTAATATAATGACAGGGTATTTCATGTAACTTGACAAGCTCTAAAATTTATAAAGAAGAGTAAACTGCCAAGAAAAATTAAGAAGGTGCACTTGGTCTTTCACACAGCATTATTTATAAAGCCATATTGTTAATATTTAAGGCAATGTGGTATTGACACAGGATAGACCAACCTCTGTGAAGAATAAAGAGCCCAGAAACAGAACCCCTGAATATAAAGAAACTTAATACATGACAGGGAGTGTTGAAGATGAGTAAGGAGATGATGGACTGACTAAACAGTGAATGATAATGGAATAATTGGTTATTTATATGGAAAATAAAATAAGATTTCTACTTACCATATTAAAAAATGTACCTGATAATTAAAGATGTTAATGTGAAAAGTAAAACTTTTAGAAAAAAGTGGGAGAATGTTTTTATGATATTAGGGTGGGGAAGGTAGAAAGGATTTCTTAATAAGACTTGAAATTTGAACTGTAAAAGAAAAAGATTGATAAATTTGTCTAGATTAAAATAAAAAATGTACGGTTATTGAAATTCAGCATGAGATAGAAAGATACCGTATCATCTGGGAGAAAATATTTGCAGAAAAAATAACTAAAAAGGATTAATAATCAGGATATATGAAGAATATTTTACCAACCAATAATAATAAGACAATAGATTGGAAATTCATAGAAGACGAAATACAAATGTCCTGCAGACATGAAAAGGTGTTCAACCTCTTTAGTAGCCATGGAAATGCAAATTAAAACTTCAGTGGAATGATATTTTACACTCACCATTTTGGTGAGGATGTAGAATAAGGAAGACTCTCATATACTTATGTGGACAGTGGAATATCAACTAGAACCTCACTGTAGAGAGGAACTTAGCAATATCTAGTAAAGTATATACCCTAGGGAAACTGTAGAAGATGAACAGGAGTTTGTACCTGGGATAAGTACCATTAAGTTCATAGCAACATTGTTCGTAAAAACAGAAAACTAGAAACAGCTCAAATGTCCATCATTAAGAGAATGAAGAAATTATAGAGTATTCATGTAATGGTAGAGAACGGTGAGAAAATAAAAATACCTACTTGTATCAACATAAATTAATCTGAAAATGTAATGCAGAACGAAATGCTCTGGAAAGATTCCTCCTGTATAAAGTTCATAAAGATATGAAATATGTTAGGAGATGGAACCCCTGGGGAAAAATAAGGGAATTTGGGAGGGGTAAAAAGCAGTGGTGGAGGAAGAAAAGCCTGAGGGAAAATCAACCTTGCATTCCAAGGAGTCTAAAAAGGAGCAGCCAGAGATTTAGAACCAGGTAGTTTTTCTGTCATGTAAAAAATTGTACTAGGTTGAAAGTAAGTCCTGAATTGAAACATCTAATTCCCTCTGTGATTGGTCTTTGTGTATGTACTTTTGTGTTTTATTACAACTTAAAAAGGTCTGATAAAATTCTGTTTTAAATTAGGTAGAATTTTGAAAGTACCTTTGTTTGACTACTTTTTCTGTTATGATATAATTCACATGCCATATATCCACCTTTTACAAGTGTTTTTAACCGCATCAGTGGTTTTTAGTATTGTCATACAGTTGTGCAACTATTACAACTGTCTTATTCCAGAACGTTCTTATCACCCCAAAAGAAGTCCTGTAACCATTAAGAGTCACTCTAGGCTGGGTGGAGTGGCTCATGCCCATAATCCCAGCTTTGGGAGACTGAGGTGGGAGGATCAGTTGGGGCCAGGAGTTCAAGACCAGCTTGGGCAGTATAGCGAGACCCTGTCTCTACAAAAATTAAAAAAAAAATTAGCTAAGCATGGTGTCGTGCGTCTGTAGTCCCAGCTACTTGGAAGGCCAATGTGGGAGGATCGCTTGAATTCAGTAGTTTGAGGTTGTCAGCTGTGATAGTGCCACTGCACTCCAGCCTGGGTGGGTGAGCAAGATCCTGTCTCAAAAAAAGTCACTCCCCATTCTTCTTAGCCCCAGTCTGTGGCAACTGTTAATCTACTTTCTCTCTCCATAAGTTTGCCTGTTCTGCACATTTCATGGAAATGAAATGACATGGTATGTGGCCTTTTGTGTTTGACTTCTTTCACTTAGCATAATGTTTTCAAGGTTTATTCAATTGTGGTATGTATCAGTACTTCATTCCTTTTTATGGCTAAACAGTATTCCACTCTGCATATTTGTTTATCCATTCACCAGTTAATGGATATTTGGGTTGTTCCCACCTTTTGCTATTTTGAATAATGCTGCCATGAACGTTCATTGCAAGTTTTTATGTGAACTTAGTTTTCAGTTCTGTTGCGTATACACCTAGGAGTAGAATTACTGGGTCATATTTACTTTCCTGATAGCAGTGTATTATGGTTTCACTTTTTCCACATCATCACCAAGACTTGTTATGTATCTTTTTGATTATAGCTATCCTATTGGGTGTGAGGTGGTATGTCACTGTGGTTTTGATTTGCATTTTCCTAATGACTGATGATGCTGAGTATCTTTTTTATGTGCTTGTTGGAATGGAATTGTTTTTTAAATTTCATTTTTGGATTGTTCATTGCTAGTGTGTAGAAATATTCTTGATTTTTGCATATTCATCTTGTATTCTGCAACCTTGTTGAACTCTTTTATTAGCTTTAGTAGTTTTTTGAGTATTTCTTATGATTGAGTATGCAAATAGAGATCGTCATTTTCCTTTTCTCTCTCTGGATGCCTTTTATTTATTTTACTTCCCTAATAGCCCTGGCTAGAATCTTTTTTAAAATTTTTTTTGAGATGGAGTTTTGCTCTTGTTGTCCTGGCTGGAGTGCAATGGTGTGATCTCGGCTCACTGCAGCCTCCACCTCCTGGGTTCAAGTGATTCTTCTGCCTCAGCCTCTTGAGTAGCTGGGATTACAAGTGCCTGCCACCATGCCCAGCTCATTTTTGTATTTTTAGTAGACACAGCATTTCACCATGTTGGCCAGGATGGTCTTGAACTCCTGACCTCAGGTGATCCACCTGCCTCGGCCTCCCAAAGTGCTAGGATTACAGGTATGAGCCACCATACCCAGCCCCTGGCTAGAATCTTACAGTGTTGAATAGACGTGGTAAGAGCAGACATCCTTGTGCTGTTTTTGATTGTAGGGGAAAACATTCAGTTTGTCACCATGAATTATGATGCTAGCTGTGGGTTTTCTGTAGATACTCTTTATCAGGTGAGGAATTCCCTTTAATCCTAGTTTTTCAGTATTTTTGTCATAAGTAGGTGTTTAATTTTTGAATTATATTTTTTTGTGGCGGCAGGGTCTCACAATGTTGACCAGGCTGGTCTTGAACCCTTGGCCTCAGGGTATCCTCTCGCCGTGACCTCCCAAAGTACTAGGATTATAGATGTGGGCTACTGCACCTGGTAGGGTATTTAATTTTGTCATATGATTTTTCTGCATCTGTTGAGATCATTATGCTGGTCTTTGTCCTTTATTCTATTAATATGGTGTGTTACCTTGATTGATTTTTGTTTGTTGAGCCAATCTTGCATTCCTGGAAACAAATCTCGCTTGGTCATGATATATAATCCTGTTTATATGTTGCTGGAGTTGGTTTGCTGGTATTTTGTTGAGGATTTTTGTGTCTGTGTTCATAAGGGATATTGGCCTGTAGGTTTTTCCTTTTGTTTTGTTTTTTGATTTTTTCTTTTTCTGGTTTTGGTATCAGGGGAATACTGGCCTCACAGAATGAGTTGAGAAGTTCCCTGAATGCTTATCTGATCCTAGTTTTCTTCAGTTTTGTTATTGACTTCTTCTTCTTCTTCTTCTTCTTTTTTAAAGACACAGTCTCACTCTGTTGCCCAGGATGGAGTGCAGTGACGTGATCTGCGCTCACTGCAACCTTCGCCTCCCAGGTTCAAGCGATCTTCCCACCTCAGCCTTCCAAGTAGCTAGGATTACACCATGTCGGCCAGGCTGCTCTCTGACTGTTGACCTCAAGTGATCTGCCTGCCGGTCTCCCTAAGTGATTACAGACGTGAGCCACTGCACCTGGCCAGTTTTATTACTGCCTTCTAAAAATATATTAATGCTATTTTTTTGTTCTGGCTATTCTTTTTAAGAACACATAGAAATACTTTGTTAGATTCTAATTTAATGTAGCTTACCAGTGAGGAATGACTTATGGCACCCAGCAGAATATTAATGAAATTTCTGGTATTTCAGTGAAATCTGCCTAGTATACTGTCTTCCAGATGACTGAATATAAAAGTCCATAAAAATTAGAGATGAGAGAGACTATGGTGATATAATCAACCATTTTACAGATAAATAGAACAGATTGTTCAAAGTTACACTGCTAGGTTACCTGACAGCCAGGAGATTTTACTTTGGTAGTTTTTACTCACCAATGATTAGTAGTGTGTGAAAAGGATAGGTTTTTTTTAAAAAAAAAGGTTTAATTTCATCTGCGTGTTTGTGAGCAATGCTAAGAAATAAATATAGTATTTATTTGAATGAAATAAGTGTAAAACGTATGCATGCCCACTCATTCTGTACTCCAGCTGGAGAAGCCCTAGAACATATATTTAATCCATTGTGTTGGGTGCAGTGGCTCACGCCTGCAATCCCAGTGCTTTGGGAGGCCGAGGCAGGAGGATCATTTGAGTCCAGGAGTTTAAGACCATCCTGGGTAACATAGCAAGACCTTGTCTCCATAAAAATAAAAATAAACATATAATTCGTTGCTATCAGGAGGAAATTTATTATTATTATCAACAGCATTTGGGGAAGTCTTCAAAGCAATTAACTTTAACTGAAGAAACTACTTACCCAAATTATATCATATGAGTGGGTGGTATCAAAATGAAATCTTGAAGAAACTGTCTCCAACTTGGAAAGAGGTATAGAGGGAGAATCACATTAATGTATCAACCTAATATATCAACCTAAATGTGTCAGCCTTTAACTTTTAGTTACTTGTTTTCCCTTCTAATTGTTTTTTTTACTTCTACTTTTAAGTTCAGGAGTACGTGTGCAGGATGTGCATGTTTGTTACATAGGTAAACATGTGCCAGGGTGATTTGCTACACAGATCATCCCATCACCTAGGTATTAAGCCCAGCATCCATTAGCTATTCCGCCTGATGCTCTCTCTCCCCCAACCACCCCCCGACAGGCCCCAGTTTGTGGTGTTCCCTGCCATGTGTCCATGTGTTCTCATCATGTAGTTCCCACTTATAAGTGAGGATATACAGTGTTTGGTTTTCTGTTCCTGCAGTCCTCCTGCCTCGGCCTCTCACAGTTAGTTTGCTGAGGATAATGGCTTCTAACTCCATCCATGTCCCTGCAAAGGACATTATCTTGTTCCTTTTTATGGCTGCATAGTATTCCATGCTGTATATATACCACATTTTCTTTATCCAGTCTATCATGAATGGGCATTTAGGTTGATTTTGTGCCTTTGCTATTATGAATAGTGCTGCATTGAACATACATATGCGTGTATCTTAATAATAGTATGATTTATATTCTTTTTGGTGTATACCCAGTAATGAGATTACTGGGTCAAATAGTATTTCTGCCTTTAGGTCTTTGAGGAATCGCCACCCTCTAGTTGTTGAAGTAATTGTTTATTTTGATTGTGAAACAGTTTTTTAAAATGTATTTTCAGAGAGAAATAATGAGTAGTATAATTTTATGAAAATATCATATGTGTCTCGAAAGATAAAATCATCCTTCAATTTTGCTGAGCCAAGAAACTCCACTAAAACTACCTGCTGGAAATGGTACAGTTTTCTGTCTCAGCGTCAGTAATATACAATCCAAATTCTATGTTGTGATTGACTGTTGTACCGTTTTCATTCAGAGATTAGTTTTGCCAACAATGTCTGATTTGGGATTGGGATTTAGCTCACAAAGCAGTTGGTTATTGGGGCATAGGAAGGGGTTAGTGTTACTAATGAGCACACTACAGAGAAATCATTCCACTGGGGAAAAATAGCATTTGTCCATGCATGAGCAAAGTTGTTCTGTAATTCAATGCTGGATGCCAAATAGTCAGTGAAGTTTGGATTTGGATGTGGCAACTCACGGATGCTGGGGGGAAATTTTGTATAATCATTGTCTTTTAAAATGAACTTGGTAAAAGCTGTCAGTTTTTTTCCTTTAGAAAGATGAAATGTTTTTTGTCTTTTTTCTCTCCTCCTATTTCCATAATTTTATTTTTAGGCTTTCAAAAAGTTGAAGATTTAATTAAAATAAATGTTTTCCCCTTGGTTAGCTTAACTAGTCTTTTTTTTCTAAGCATTATTCTGCACCTAAGATTATACCCTAATATCCAAGATAGTTCTAATTCTCTTCATCTTTTGTTCCTCTAAAATGAAATAGATTTGTGAATTTTAGTAAGTATGTATTATGAAATTATTTTGTTTTATTTTGTATTTTGAACCTTTTATAATATCTAGTTATCACGAATAGATATCTTTGGGATTTTTTTCTTGTTTCTTGGTTCTTTAACAGATAGTCAGAATTTATTATCTGATGGAATATTTTAGGTTTGTTTTGTGTCTTTGATAACATCGTTCACCTTCGACACTCTTTTTGTTTTTTTTGAGACAGGGTCTCACTCTGTTGCCCAGGTTGGAGTGCAGTGGTACAATCTTGGCTCACTGCAGCCTTGACTTCCTGGGCTCAGGTGATCCTCTCACCTCAGCCTCCCAAACAGCTGGGACTACAGGCACACACCACCATACCCGGCTGACTGCTGTATTTTTTTGTAGAGACAGTTTCTCCATGTGTTGCCCAGGGTGGTCTTTTTTTTTTTTTTTGAGACGGAGTCTCTGTCACCCAGACTGGAGTGCAGTGGCACGATCTTGGCTCACTGCAAACTCTGCCTCTGGGTTGAAGCGATTCTCCTGCCTCAGCCTCCCAAGTAGCTGGGATTACAGGCACCTGCCACCATGCCTGGCTAATTTGCCTAGGCTGGTCTTAAACTCCTGGAGTCAAGTGATCTGCCCACCTCAGCCTCCCAAAGTGCTAGGATTACATGCATGAGCCACCACACCTGGCTGACAACATTTAACAGAATAATTTATGTTCTTAGTATTTAAATGCCCTCAATACTATATAGCAAAGATTTATGTGACTGAACCATTTTTCTTAAACTGAGCATTTTCACGTCAAAGATATGTGTAGGAGATCGCATTTACTATTTGGAAGGTAAATATTAAGAATTTTTTGGAAAGCAAATGTGAGAAGTTGACAGAGAAGGGGATATTAGGGGGCATTGCAAATCCCTTACAGTATTTCTTTTCAGCTGATTGACCAAAATATAGCTTAAATGAGTTAACTGCAAAACAGAAACATAAATTAGTAATAGTATCTAGTTCTTCCTAATGAAACTTAAAGGCAAATTCTGATCTGCTGGCTTATGATCTCTAGTTATACTAAACTACCAGTACCAGCTAATTAAGCTGGGAGTACTGGGGACTTTTTCCTAACACAAGAATAATACTTTTATGTTTGCCGTTTTTGGTTCTACATATGTTATTTAGGGCTGGTTCGGGGAGGTAGAATATGATGTTTGAAATAGCTTGTAGTGAAGAATGGGAGGGGAGGTAAATTTAGGGTAAGATTTTTGGATTGTTTTGAGGGTCCACTTATGGTTGGAGACCATTATTAGTGAAACCAATTGAAGATGATGTAACTTTTTTCCTCTTTATTAGCCTAGAGAGAGAGCAGAAAAAGCATGAAAACAGATTGAGCTATGGTCAGGGTCTTGCCAGACAGGTACAGTGGGAGGATAAGAGAGCAGAAGAGATGATAGTATTAGTTGAGAGAGAGGGAGAATGAAAACCAGTATGGGATAGAAAGAAAGTACTAAGTTTGAGGAATTAGAGGTCTTACTGAGGTGAAAGAACAGTGGTAGCATTGCTGTAAATTGGAGGTCTCATTGAGGTGAAAGAACTGGGATTACTGGAGTAAGTGGTAAAGATATAGAGAGAGGGCCAAGCATGGTGGCTTACTCCTGTAATCTCAGCACTTTGAGAGGGCAAGGCGGGCGGATCACGAGTTCAGAAGATTGAGACCAGCCTGTCTAACACGGTGAAATCCCGTCTCTACTAAAAATACAAAAAATTAGCTGGGTGTGGTGGCCTGTGCCTGTAGTACCAGCTAACGCGGGAGGCTGAGGCAAAATCGCTTGAACCTGGGAGGCGGAGGTTGCAGTGAGTCGAGATAGCAAGCACTACTGCACTCCAGCCTGGGCGACAGAGCGAGACTCTGTCTCAAAAAAAAAAAAAAAAGGTAGAGAAGTCAAGGAGTACCTTCGTGGGGTTGGGAATGTGGTTCTCATTCTAGTTTTATATCAGAATTACCAATTGCCTTTTTTAAAAAAACGTAGTTGCCCTGGTCTCATTCTGGATCAATGAAATCAGAATCTGTAGAGCATTGGGCTAAGGCATCTTCATTTAAGATGTTATACAGCTGATTAAAAAAAACTTTAAAATTTACATACAGTAAAGTTTATACTCTTTGGTGTACAGTTCTTTGAGTTTTGACAAATGCATAGTGGTGCCCTTTATCAGGATAGGGTGGATAGCAACAGGTGAGGAAATGCGGTGGGCCCTCCCTATTCACAGATTCTGCATTCTCGAATTGAAATAACCAACAACTGTGGATTCTGGGTGTGTGTGAAAAAACCAATAAAAATAACAATATAACAACAAAAATAATACAAATAAAAATACAGTATAGCAATTCTTTACATAGCATTTACATTGTATTAGATACAAGTAATCTAGAGATGACTTAAAGTATATGGGAGGATGTGCATAAGCTGTATGCAAATACTACATCATTTTATAAAATGGACTTGAGTATCCTTGGATTTTGGTATCTACAGGGATCCTGGAACCAATCCTATGAGGATACTGAGGTATGATTGTATGTATTTGGTTTTGAGTACCCTCAAATTTGCTTATTGTACTAAAGCTGCAGCCATAGAATTCAGAAGAATGGAGATTATTACAATGAATTAATATTTTCTCTATCATTTCCTTAAGTCGAGATCTGGAATTGACATATTTTTTCTGCAAAGAGCCATATAGTAAATACGTTAGGCTTTGCAGGCCACAAATGATCTCTTTCATATTCTCTGTGTGTGTGTGTGTGTGTGTGTGTGTGTGTTTATAACCATTTAAAAATGTAAAAACGGGCCAGGCGTGGTGGCTCATATGTGTAATCCCAGCACTTTGGGAGGCCAAGGCAGGTGGATCACCTTAGGTCAGGAGTTCAAGACCAGCCTGGCCAACATGGGGAAACCCTGTCTCTACTACAAATACAAAAATTAGCTGGGCGTGATAGCCCGTGCCTGTGGTCCCAGCTGCTCGGGAGGCTGAGGCAGAATTGCTTGAATCTGGGAGGTGGAGGTTGCAGTAAGCCGAGATTGTACCACTGCACTCCAGTCTGGGTAACAGAGTGAGACTCTGTCTCAAAAAAAAAAAAAAGTAAAAACGCTGGTCACAGTGGTGCACGCCTTTAGTTCCATAGCTACTCAGGAGGGTGAGGCAAGAAGATGACTTGAACCCAGGAGTTTGAGACCAGCCTGGGCAACATAGTGAGACCCTCATCTCAAAATAATAAAAAAAGTAAAAACTATTTTTTGCACCTTGGAAAGCAGGCAGAGGGCCATAGTTTGCTAACCCCAGGCAAATCATCAATACCACAATAAATCAAGTTCTCTGATTTGTAGTATTTGCTGATTTCCAAAGTATAAATACTCCCACTGTGGCTGATTTCCATCTACTAGTGTGACTGACATACCGAATGCAGAATTTGAAAGAAATCCTCAGTAGCACACAGTATTTCCATTATATAAATACAATAGATGTTTCTTAAAAGCATAAATACAGTGTTAATGAAGTAATGAGGTTTGAGCATTTTTAACTTTATTTTTAATATAATTTAATTGTGAACTTACATGATTTAATATTTAATACTGACTGTGTAGAGGCTGGGCACGGTTGCTCACACCTGTAATCCCAACACTTTGGGAGGCCAAGGCAGGCGGATCATGAGGTCAGGAGTTCGAGACCAGCCTGGCCAATATGGTGAAACCCCGTCTTTACTAAAAATACAAAAAAAACTAGCCAGGCATGGTGGCACGCACCTGTAGTTCCAGCTACCCGGGAGGCTGAGGGAGGAGAATCGCCTGAACCTAGGAGGTGGAGGTTGCAGTGAGCTGAGATTGCACCACTGCACTCCATCCTAGGCAATAGAGGGAGACTCCATCTCAAAAAAAAAAAAAGATATATAGAATAGCAGCTTGCAAAATTCCTGAAAATACAACAATCAGCTCTCACTAGCCTGTACAGGTTGGATTCAACATAGCATGGAACTTAAGGCTCACAGAGGTGAGATAATTTACCAAGTCTAGTTTAAGTGGTGGAATCAGAATAAACGCTAGGTTTCTTTTGATTTTTATCTTAAAGCAATATGGGTTTATAGTTTAAAAAGTCAAAAAGTACTACAAGGTTTATAGTACAAAATCATCAGTTGCCTGTCCTACCCTCTCTTCTGCCACTTTCTAGCCCCAGGGGCAACACTTAACTCTTCTGACCTTTTCTTCTGGTGTTTACCTCCCTGTTTTTCGTAATATGGTAATACTGCTATTTATAATTTTTCACTTTTTGATGTCATTTATTCCTTCTAAGAAAGATAATGATTTACTTCTCTTATTCTCTTATGCCATACACTCTTTCCTTCTATGCATTTTCCAGTGTATTTATATCACAATTATAACTTTCTTAAATTATCTTGCAATATTTACACTATTATTACATGCAGTGTTCACAGCTAAGCCATTAGTATATTATGATTGCATACTTTCTTTTTTTTTTTTTTTGAGACAGAGTCTCACTCTGTTGCCTAGGCTGGAGTGCAGTGGCGTGATCTTGGTTCAGTGCAACCTCCATCTCCTGGATTCAAGTGATTCTCCTGCCTCAGCCTCCCGAGTAGCTGGGACTACAGGTGCATGCCACTATATTTGGCTAAATTTTTTTTTTTTTTTTTTTTTTTTTTGAGATGGAGTCTCGCTCTGTCGCCCAGGCTGGAGTGCAGTGGCCGGATCTCGGCTTACTGCAAGCTCCGCCTCCCGGGTTTACACCATTCTCCTGCCTCAGCCTCCCGAGTAGCTGGGACTACAGGTGCCCGCCACCTCGCCCGGCTAGTTTTTTTGTATTTTTTTAGTAGAAACGGGGTTTCACCGTGTTAGCCAGGATGGTCTCGATCTCCTGACCTCGTGATCCACCCGTCTCGGCCTCCCAAAGTGCTGGGATTACGGGCTTGAGCCACCTCGCCCGGCCTATTTGGCTAATTTTTTATACATTTTTAGTAGAGATGGGGTTTCACCATATTGGCCAGGCTGGTCTCGAACTCCTGACCTCGTGATCTACCCGCCTCAGCCTCTCAAAGTGCTGGGATTACAGGTGTGAGCCACCACACCTGGCCACATTTCCTTTTTTATATATATATAAATTTAAAGACAAAATTTTATGATTCTGACAGAACTGTATGACAGAACCATAAAATTCATCACAGTATGGTTAAACATCAGATAATTTACCATTTCCATTCTTTTCTTAAACATACCCTCTAAACTGCCCTTCATCTTCCTGTTTGAATTCTAACTGTTTTCAGCTGTCATCCTGGTACTGCATTCAGCATTATGCTGGGCATTGCCATTGCTTCTCTCCGGTGTTGGCATCCATTTTCCTGCATTTTATACCACCTGCTTTCCTAGTTTATTTCTTTATTTTGGTGGAGCACATCATTCAGTAGCTTCCTAAGAAAGATTGCTGAGAGATGAATTGGTTGAGATCTTGTATATCTGAAAATATCTATTCTACCATCATGTGTAATTGATAATTTGGCAGGATATATCATTCTAGCTTGAAAAAATCATTTTCCCTCAGATTTGGAAGGTTTATCTTCAGTGTTGCTAGTCTCCAGTGTTGTTGAGCAACCCAAAGACATTCTTTAGTCCTTTGTGACTTCTTTTTTTTTTTTTTTGTCCTTGTGATAGATTTTAGGACTTTCTCTTTTCCCCCCAGGGTTGTGAAATTCCACAGGGGTGTAGCTTGATGTGGATCTTTTTCATTCATTGTGTAGCATACTCTGTGGGCATTTTTATTCAGGAAATGTGTGTCCTTCAGTTCTTAAAATTTTTTCTTATTTTAAAGGTTTCTCTTCCTGCTTTCTGGAACTTCTGTTAGTTTGATGCTGGATCTTCTGAGTTGATCCTCAGATTCTCTTATCTTTCCCCTATTTTTTCTTTTTTTTTTTTGAGATGGAGTCTTGCTCTGCTGCCCAGGCTGGAGTGCAGTGGCCGGATCTCGGCTCACTGCAAGCTCCGCCTCCCGGGTTCACGCCATTCTCCTGTCTCAGCCTCCCGAGTAGCTGGGACTACAGGCGCCCGCCTTGTCGCCCGGCTAGTTTTTTGTATTTTCTATTAGAGACGGGGTTTCACCGTATTAGCCAGGATGGTCTCAATCTCCTGACCTCGTGATCCGCCCGTCTCGGCCTCCCAAAGTGCTGGGATTACAGGCTTGAGCCACCGCGCCCGGCCTTCCCCTATTTTTTCATTACTTTCTCTTTTTATTCCACTTCCTGGGAGATTTCAGCTTTACCTGCCAGATTGTGAACTGACTTAAAAAATTTTCTATAATAATATTATTTTAATATATAAAGGCTTTTATTCTTTGAATGTTACTTTAGTATAGATCTTGTTTGTCTTTCATAGATGCAGTCTTTCCTTTTATATATCTGAGATATGCTGTTTTTGTGTGTCTGTGAAGTTTTTTTTCCCTTGAATTCTCTGGTTACTCCCAAGTTTCTTCTTGTTTTGGTCTCCTTTAATGTAATGGCTTTCCTCAAATGTCTGGTGTTTTTTTTATTTTAAGTTGTGGTAAATATATGTAACATGTAATTTATCATTTTAGCCATTTGATCTGTTTCTTTTAAAGTATTTATTTATTTACTTTAGAGATGGGATCTTGCTCTGTTGCCCAGGCTGGTCTCGAACTCTTGGGATCAAGCAATACACCTGCCTTGGCCTCCCAGAATGCTGAGACTATAGGCGTGAGCCATCACACTCAGCTATTTTTAACCATTTTAAAATGTTTAAATTCTGTGGCTTTAAGTACATTCATACTGTTGTGCAACCATCACCACCATCCACCTCCAGAACTTTTTCATCTTCCTCAGCTGAAACTCTGTACCCATTAAATACTAACTTCCATTCCATCCTCCCCTCAGCCCTTGGCCAATAGCATTCTACTTTCTGTCTCTACGGATTTGACACTTTAGTAGCCTCATGTAAGAAGAATCATAATACTTGTCTTTTTGTGACTTGCTTATTTCACTTAGCGTAATATTTTCAATGTTCATCCATGTTGAAGCTCCATGTGAGTGGGCAGGAACTTGTTAACTGGAGGCCTTCACTGAGAAGTGACAAGATGATGAATACCTGCTAGGTGCAGTGGCTCACACCTGTACTCCCAGCAGTTTGGGAGGCCAAGACAGGAAGATCGTTTGAGCCCAGGAATTCGAGACCACCCTTGGCAATAGTGAGACCCCGTCTCTACCTATTCTCAGCTGAGCTTGGTGTTCCCTGAGTCCAGAGCCTTTCTTTTTTTTTTTTTTTTTTTTTAACATTCTAAAACACAGCACTGAGCATGCTGTATCTTTCATTTTTATTATTATTATACTTTAAGTTCTAGGGTACATGTGCATGTGCAGGTTTGTTACATATGTATACATGTGCCATGTTGGTGTGCTGCACCCATCAACTTGTCATTAACATTAGGTATATCTCCTAATGCTATCCCTCCCCTATCCCCCCACCCCACAACAGGCCCCGGTGTATGATGTTCCCCACCCTGTGTCCAAGTGTTCTCATTGTTCAGTTCCCACCTATGAGTGAGAACATGTGGTGTTTGGTTTTCTGTTCTTGCGATAGTTTGCTCAGAATGATGGTTTATGTCCTTTGTAGGGACATGGATGAAGAGTCCAGAGCCTTTCTAATTGTTTCTCTGGACTGGTGAGTTGACAGGCAACCTTTGTCTAGGGTGGAGGAGGGGTAGTTGTCTGGCTGCTTGGGCAGGTGGGGAAGAGAATTGAGGACTTAACTGCTCTTTCTATAGATTGTCAGCCAACTCTTCTGTTTCCGGCCACATGACTCAATCCTCCCTTCAGAGATGTATTGTACTTCCAACTCCTGGCCTTTCCAGAGTACAGTGGTGTGAATCAAGTTGCTTTTTTTTTTTTTTTTTTAAAGACAGAGTCTCACTTTGTTGCCTAGGCTGGAGTGTAATGGCATGATCTTGGCTCACTGTAACCTCTGCCTCCCGGGGTCAAGCGATTCTCCTGCCTCAGCCTCCCGAGTAGCTGGGATTACAGGTGCCCGCCACCACGCTCAGCTAATTTTTGTATTTTTAGTAGAGACAGGGTTTCACCATGTTGGCCAGGCTGGTCTCGAACTCCTGACCTCAGGTGATCCACCTGCCTCAACCTCCCAAAGTGTAGGGATTATGAGTTGGCATGCATTGGCTATTTACGTGTGTCATCATAGCACACTGTGGGTTTGAACTGGCTTCAAGCAATCCTCCCATCTCAGCCTCCCAAGTAGCTGGGACTATAGGTGCACACCACTGCACCTGGCACTATTTTTTGTTGTTAAAGCATATAAAACATACACAATATACATACATACATACATACATACAGTGTTCTCTGCTGTTCCCGGTCCCTATTATATTCACTATTAACAGTTTGTGTGTTCTTCATATGTTTCTGTGCATATATATCCATATGCACACATACACACACACTTAAAACACCTATATGTCTATATGTTTCTTCATATAGCTACATATTAATTAAAACTGAATTGAAAATGTCTTTCTGCATTGCTAATATTTAAAAACTTGTAATATAGGCCAGGCATGAGTGGCCCATGCCTATAATCCCAGCACTTTGGGAGGCCAAGGCGGAAGGATTACTTGAGGCCAGGAGATCGAGACCAGCTTGGGTAACATAATGAGACCCTGTCTCACAATTAAAAAAAAAAAAAACCCAAACTTGTAACATAGTTTCTAAAAATGGAAAGATAAATATTTTTCATTGTCTGCTAAATAGAAATAGAAGTGCTATATATTTTATGGATACTCATTTCAGAAGGTATTTGCTTAGGTGCACTTATCACTCAGCATTGCAGTGCTCACCTCATGCAAGAACTACTTTGTCAAGGAGTTGAAAAGATGATTAGTGTATCCTAATCAGTTTTTCCCTCAAGATAGTCCTTTTGAACTACTTAAAGGCTTAATGATTTGGAATTATTTTACCTTTATTTATAATATCACAAGATAGATATAAATCTGCTTATCTTAATGCAATTAGGAGGTTATTAGGAGATAAATTTTTATTCACATTTGCCCAGTATATTCTACAATCTACATGGGAGGGTGGGGAACAACTCTCAGAGAAGGCAAAACATTTAGACTGAAGATTCAGTTGAGTTTGATAGAACTACATTTGAGTGTACTCACAATTTTAGGAACAATGAATTACCTTGAAATTTATCCTTTGGATTATAAAGTCCCTATGTATGGAGACTATATATGTCTAATCTAGTTCATTGCTATGTTCACAGCTTCTGGAACATAGGAGATGTTCAGTACATACTTGCCTATGTCTGTGTGGAGTGATGATACATAGTAGGAATGTAGAAATAGGCCAGTATTGCATTCAGTTCAGACCTTATGATTGTGTTCTTTTAGCAACCTCATGTAGCAACTGCCTTTATAAAAATTTCATTCTTCTTACATTTCTGTAGTTCAGAACAGCAAGATACAAGAAGGCAGCCCTCTGTAATAGATGTGAAATGGTCATTATATGTTTGTTGGTGGTAGAGCTATCTGTGAACTATCATTATCCATAAATAGCAGCTTCCTCATGCAGTCTGGTCAACTCAACTCATCTCAATATACAGCTCCTCCAGTAAAGGGATGTAGAAAAGTCTCCGTAACTCTATTTGAAGGTGATTAGAGTGTAACCCACCTGTTGATATAATGAAGCACATTGGTTCTTGGGCTCTGTTGATCATGTACTCAAATCACTAAGGACTAGATTTGAGAAGCTTAGTGTTTGACCTTAAAGTTTCCCTAGAGGGGATCAATTACCCCTTTTGCTGGGTTTCCATTACAATGTACTTTTTACCGCATTCTGATGAGTATTATAGTTAGGTGTTTCTGTGTGTCATTCTCTCTGGATTTGTTCTTTTGAGTGCAGGGAACACCTTATCTTTGTACCTTTTCATACTATAGTGCAGTGCTTTGTATAGCACAAGTTTACACTGTTAATCCTTGTGTTACGTAAGTAGAAGAATTATAAGTTTTGCTAAGTTATAGTTCAAACTGTAGCTACTTTTATAATTCACATAAAATCCTTTTCAAACAAGATGGTTATTTAGCTACTTTGAAAAAAAGTATGGATTATAGCAAATCCACCCCCATCTAGTAATTTCAGAAGTCTGATATTTATTTATTTTAAAACAGCTTTATTGATATATAATTCACATGCTAGGCAGTTTACCCACATTGTATAATTCAGTGATTTTTTAGTATCTTCACAAAGTTGTACAACCATCATGATAGTCAATTTTGGAATATTTTCATTACCCTGAAAGAAATCCTTCATATAGCAGTCACTCCCTATTTCCCCCTTTACTCCCCAGCCCTAGCCAACCATTGATCTACTTTCCGTCTCTATAGATTTGCCTATTCTGGACAATGGGATTGTATAATATTTGGCCTTTCATGACAGGCTTCTTTCACTCAGCAAAATGTTTTCAGATTCGTCCATGTTGTAGTATATCAGTACCTCATTCCTTTCTATTTCTGAGTAATCTGTTGTATGGACATATACCTCATTTTATTTATCTATTCATCTGTTGATAGATATTTGGGTTGTTTTCCATTTTTGGGCCATTATAAATAACACTACTATGAACATTCCTGTGCAAGTTCTTGTGTAGATATACGTTTCTTTTTTCTTGGGTATATGTAAGAGTGAAATTGCTGGGCAACTCTGCATTTAGCCTTTTGAGGAAGCCAGACTGTTTTCCAAGCAGCTGCATCATTTTACATTCCCACCAGCAGTCTATGAGTATTCCAGTTTCTCCACATCCTCACCAACACTTGTTATTATCTGTCTTTTTGATTATAGTCATTCTAGTGGGTGTGAAGTGGTATTTCACTGTGGTTTTGATATGCGTTTCTCTGTTGGCTGATTATGTTCAGTACCTTTTCATGTGCTTATTGGCTACTTGTTTGTCTTTTGGAGAAATACTAATTCAGATCCTTTGCCCATATTTAATTGGGTCGTTTGTCTTTTATTGAATTAAAAGAGGTCTTTTATGTATTCTAGATACAAGTACAAAAATATATTTACAGATACAATTACAAATATTTACAAAAATATATTTTATCAGTTCTACTTACAAAAACATTCTCCCATCCTGTAGATTGTCTCTTCACTTTCTTGATGATGTCCTTTGAAGTACAGAAGTTTTTAATTTTGATGCAGTTGATCTATTTTTTTTCTTGTTTGTTATTTTCAGTGTCATATTTAAGAAACCGTTACCTAATATAAGGTCACAAATATTTAAGCCTATTTTTTCTTGTAAGAATTTTATAGTTTTAGGTCTTGACATTTAGGTCTTTGATCCATTTTTAGTTAATTTTGGTGTGAGGCAGGGATCCAACTTCATTCTTTTTGCGTGTGGATATCCACTTGTTCCAGAACAATTTGTTAAGAAGACTGTTCTTTCCCTCATTGAATTATCTTGACACCTATGTTGAAAATCAGTTGACTAAGGGACTTTATTTATTTATTTTTGAGACAAAGTTTCACTCTGTCTCCCAGGCTGCAGTGCAGTGGTGCAATCTCGGCTCACTGAAACCTCTGCCTCTGGGGTTGTAGCAATTCTCCTGCTTTAGCCTCCCGAGTAGCTGGGATTACAGGTGTGCACCACCATGCCCAGCTAATATTTGTATTTTTAGTAGAGATGGGGTTTCATCATGTTGGTCAGACTGGTCTCGAACTCCTGACCTCAGTTGATGTGCCTGCCTCTGCCTCTGAAAGTGCTTGGATTACAGGTGTGAGCCACCACACCCGGCCAACTAAGGGACTTCTGTTTGGGGGAAAATATTCACATTGTTCTCCTTCCCCCCAAGATAGCTTACAGTTTTTTGATTAAATTAAGAAAAAAGAAACAATCTCAAAAAAGTTACAAGTACAATTCAAAGAACATAATTTTTTTGAATCATTTGAGAGTAAGTTGTCAGCATGATGCCATATGATGACCATGTTTGTGTGTATTTCCCACAAACAAGAACATTTTCCTACAGAAACACAATATAACCATCAAAATCAGAAAACTAACATTGCTGTATTACTACTATGGTCATACCCAGATCCCATTCAAGTTTTGCCCATTGTCCCAGTGTTGTCCTTAATAGCAAAAAAGATCCAGTCCAGAATTACACATTGCATTTAATTGTCAGGATTCTTTAGTTGTCTTCTTCAATCTGAAACATTTCCTCAGTCTTTCCTTGACCCTCATGACCTGTACATTGTTGAAGATTACAGGTCAGTTATTTTGTAGAATGCCCCTCAGTCATGGTTTGTCTGATGTTTCTTTATGATTAGATTCATATTAGTTTATGTGTATTTGGCAGGGATGTCACAGAAGTGATGTTATATCCTTCTTAGTGCATTGTATTGGGGTCCACAGTTTCGCCATTATTTCTAATATTAACCCTGATTCTTGACTAAGGTGGAATTTGCCAGGCTTTTTCACTATTGTTGTTTTTCCTTTTGTAATTAGGATTTTGTAGGACAGTATATTGAGATAATAGTAATCTTGGTCCTCATCGATCTTTGTTTATTTATTTATTTATTTATTTATTTATTTATTTATTTATATCTGCATGGACACATATATTCCTATTTTGTTTAATGAGTTATATTTCTTTACTATTATTATTTGTATTGATAGGTCAGCTGTTCCAGATTTGGTCAGTGAGAGCCCCTTCAAGCTCACCCTTTTGTTCTTTTAACATAGCCTCTCCCATTCTTTGAGCACTTCCTTCCTTTTTGGCACAAGATGATGTTCAGGCTCATTTGGTATTTGCTCTATTCTGTCCCTGGAATCAGCCATTTCTTCAAAGAGCCCTGGTTCCTTTTAGTAGAGAATGGTATTAGAAAGCAAGGTCTAGGTGCTCAGTGTACATATTGGGGTGTTGTTGTCCCCAGGACCACTCAGGGCAGCATTCCCCGACCTTTTTGGCACCAGGGACCGGTTTCATTGCTGGGGTGGGGTTGGGGTGGGGGTATTGGTTTCAGGATGAAACTGTACCACCTCAGATCATCAGGCATTAGTTCGATTTTCAAAAGGAGCACACAACCTCGCATTAGTTCGATTTTCAAAAGGAGCACACAACCTCGATCCTCGCATGTGCAGTTCGCAGTAGGGTTTGTGCTTCTATGAGAATCTAATGCTGAAGCTCAGGCAGTAATGCTCGCTCGCCCACTGCTCACTTCCTGATGTGTGGCCCTTTTCCTAATAGGCCATGGACCAGTGCCAGTCCGCGGCCCGGGGGTTAGGGAATCTCTGTCTCAGGGAACAGAGCTATGGAATATATGTATTCTGTGTACAGACATTTACATATTTATGTTTATATACATTGAAATTCATAAGTTGATATCAGTAGCTGTAATTCCAGTCCAAAACAAGAGGCTTCATTCTATTACAGTTGAGCAAATTATTAATAACATACCCATCATTTCATAGTTACCCTTTTTTGTTTTTGGTAGTAAGAATACCTAAAATTTACTCACTTGGCAGATTACCAGTATATAATACAATATTATTAACTATAGTTCTCATGTTGTACGTTGGTCACTTAGTGGCTTTTGGACTGAGTTGTTTGGAAAGGGGTTGCATGTTGTCTTTTGAGAGATGATGAAGTTTTACAGACTTAGAAGTCGGTGTTTCATGAGAAGGAAAAAACCGAATATCTTGACATTTTCACTTTTTAGGCAATCAAAAGGATTCCTTCTGTTGCTAACATTTAACATAAAATAATACTCAATTTGATTGATAATTATTAGAATCTTAACATACCTTGGTTAATGAGCTGCTCCAGAGGAAATTAGAAAACAAAAAATAATTTACATCTACAGAGTAATATTCATTTCTCTTCTAGCTCTTCCACCAAAGCCACCTAAGCCAATGACTTCAGCAGTTACAAATGGAATGAAGGACAGTTCTGTTTCTCTTCAGGATGCAGAATGGTACTGGGGGGATATTTCAAGGTAACTAGAATGCTACTGTAATTGAATGCAGTTTTTTAAAAAGTTATTTTTGAGAATTAGTAGGTAAAGTAAACCATTTTAAGCCAGGCATGGTGGCTTATGCCTATAATCCCAGCAACTCAGGAGGCTGAGGCTGAAGAAGCACGTAATACCAGGAGTTCGAGGCTGTAAAGAGCACTCTGTTGCACTCTAGCCTGGGCAACAGAGTAAGACCCCCCAAATCTTTTTTTTTTTTTTTTTTTTTTGTTTGAGACGGAGTCTCGCTCTGTCACCCAGGCTGGAGTGCAGTGGCACGATCTCTGCTCACGGCAAGCTCGGCCACCTCCCGGGTTCACACCATTCTCCTGCCTCAGCCTCCCTGGAAGCTGGGACTACAGGCACCTGCCACCACGCCCGGCTAATTTTTTTGTATTTTTAGTAAAGATGGGGTTTCACCACGTTCGCCAGGATGGTCTCGATCTCCTGACCTCGTGATCCGCCCACCTCGGCCTCCCAAAGTGCTGGGATTACAGGCATGAGCCACTGTGCCCAGCCCCGACCCCCCCCATCTTAAAAAAAAAAAAAAAAAAAAAAGCATTGTAGTGCCCTACTAATTTTTATTTAAAGATTACCATTTTAGGCCAGGCACGGTGGCTCACACCTATAATCCTAGCACTTTGGGAGGCTGAGGCGGTGGATTGCCTGAGCTCAGGAGTTTGAGACCAGCTTGGGCAACATGGTGAAAACCTGTCTCTACTAAAATACAAAAAATTAGCCGAGCGTGTTGGCACGCGCCTGTAATCCCAGCTATTTGGGAGGTTGAGGCAGGAGAATTGCTAGAACCTGGGAGGTGGAGGTTGCAGTGAGCTGAGATAGTACCACTGCACTCCAGCCTTGGCGACAGAGTGAGACGCTGTCTCGAAAAAAAAAAGAAAAAATGCCCATGTAAAAAATTTTGTGTGGGAACATTTCATAAGTGTCTTAATACTTTTCTTCCCATGAAAAAATGACAAGAAAATCTTCGTTATTTATTTATTTTGAGACGGAGTCTCGCTCTGTTGCCCAGGCTGGAGTGCAGTGGCACGATCTCAGCTTACTGCAACCTCCGCCTGCTGGGTTCAAGCGATTCTCCTGCCTCAGCCTCCCAAGTAGCTGGGATTACAGTCATGTGTCACTATGCCCTGCTAATTTTTGTGTTTTTAGTAGAGACAGGGATTCACCCTGTTGGCCAGGCTGGTCTCAAACTCCTGACCTATGGTGATCCACCTGCCTTGGCCTCACAAAGTGCTGGGATTACAGGTGTCAGCCACTGTCCCTGGCTGAAAATCTTTAAATTATGAGTGTGATTATTACTTCTAATACTGAGGATGGATTTCTAAATAAGTGACACTTAGACATTTAGGATAGTTACATGTGTTTTAGAATTAAAAATATTTGTGGGTACTTACATTTCTGTACTTTTCTTTCTCTAAGCCAGTGATTCCAAAGTCTTTGCATGAACAAAAATCAATTGAGGCGGAGCCCAGGAATCTGCATTTAACAGCTTCCCTGGGTGAATTTGATGCAGTCTCTTTACACACCCCAATTTGATAAACAGGACTCTAGGACAGATATGTTTTCTGGGTAAAGTGTGGTTTTAGATAATTTTGAACCCAAAGAGGGAATTATATACATTTAATTTGAATATTGTATTTTCTTATTAATTTTTTTTTCTTGTTAAACTTTGCTTTAATGGGTCTCAGATGTATTTTCCTTTTAAAGCCCTATCCATTCTGTCAAATCAGTTTCCAGGTTGATGCTGTATTCCTCAACACGCTTATCTATCCCTTTCTCTTCTCTGTTCTCTTCCTCTACCAAAATGGTATTTCTTTAATTTTTTTTTACTCTTACGGTTTCAACTGTTTTTTTTTGAGACGGAGTCTTGCTCTGTCGCCCAGGCTGGAGTGCAGTGGCTGGATCTCAGCTCCCTGCAAGCTCCGCCTCCCAGGTTTATGCCATTCTCCTGCCTCAGCCTCCCGAGTAGCTGGGACTACAGGCACCCACCACCTCGCCCGGCTAGTTTTTTGTATTTTTTTTAGTAGAGATGGGGTTTCACCGAGTTAGCCAGGATGGTCTCGATCTCTGGACCTCGTGATCTGCCCGCCTCGGCCTCCCAAAGTGCTGGGATTACAGGCTTGAGCTACCGCGCCCGGCCTCAACTGTTTTAAGAGTATATTTGCATTGTTG
Source organism: Piliocolobus tephrosceles (assembly GCF_002776525.5). Taxonomy (NCBI): domain Eukaryota; kingdom Metazoa; phylum Chordata; class Mammalia; order Primates; family Cercopithecidae; genus Piliocolobus; species Piliocolobus tephrosceles. Next base: position 176,176,109 of record NC_045434.1, read on the forward strand.
TGCAGCCATCATCACCATCCATCTCCAGAACTTTTTTATTTTCCCTAACTGAAATTCTGTGCCCATTAAACAGTAACCTTCCATTCTCCCCTCCTTCTGCTCGTGGCAACCACCATTCTGCTTTCTGTCATATGAATTCAATTCTAGGTACTTTGCGTAAGTGTAATCATATAATAATTATCCTTTTGTGACTGGCTTATTTCACTTTCTTCATGCGTCTTCAAGGTTCATTCATGTTGTAGCATGTGTCAGAATTTCATTCCTTCTTAAGGCTAATATCTTATTATATGTGTGTGCTATATATTGTTTTAATCCATTCTGTCCTTTTAATCCAATCTGGACATTTGGATTGTTTCTAACTTACGGCTGTTATAAATAATGCTGCAGTTAATATTGGTGCACACATATCTGAGTACTTGCTTTCAGTTATTTTGGGTATATACCCAGTAGTGGAATGGAATTGCCAGGTCATATGGTAGGTAATTCTGTGTTTAATTTTTTGAAGAGAACTTAATACATTTCATTTAAAAAAAAAAAAAAAATTTTTTTTTTCTTTTTTTTTTTTTTTTTTGAGATAGAGTCTCATTCAGTCTCCCAGGCTGGAGTGCAGTGGTGCAATCTCAGCCCACTGCAACCTCTGCCTCCCGGGTTCAAGTGATTCTCCTGTCTCAGCCTCCCAAGTAGCTGGGATTATAGGCGCTTGCCCCGCCACCACGTCTGGCTAATTTTGTATTTTTAGTAGAGACAGGGTTTCATCAGGTTGGCCAGGCTGGTCTCGAACTCATGACCTCAAGTGACCTCTCTGCTTCAGCCTCCTAAAGTGCTGGGATTATAGGCGTGAGCCACTGCAGCTAGCCATTTTATTTTAAAATTGATTAGAATATATCTATTTTAATATTGTACAATAAAATAGTCTATTATTTTTTATTTTAAGATCACATGGTTCTAATATGATTCAAGGGTCTTTTATGCCCCACCATTTCCTTTAAGTGTTCTAGTGTTGTGTCTTAAAGTCCTAAACCAACTATACAGAAGGAATTTGTTATCGGGACAAATTTAAACTGGGAGAAAATCCTATTGAAAGGTTATGAACTTAGTGAATTTTCCCCCTTCTGTTCAGAAACAGCTGCCACTGTTGCTTAAATATAACCTTCTAAATAGCCGCTGTTTTTTTCCTGAAACTTTACAAGTTCAGACCTGCCTAAGGAAGCCCTAAAGGTTTGATGGAAACAGTATCTCTTATACACATTTGAAATCTGGAAGAGTTTAAAAATCAAATAGCTCTTCTGTAGATTGCATACCACCAAAAATCAAAACAGAAAGAGCATATTTAATGCAGGGAAGAACTAAATGACCTCTAAAGGGCTCCATTATTCTATAACCTACTGCCGAAGCAGCCTTAGCAGTAACATGTAAAGACAACCAGTGTTGACATTTTTTCATTTTTCTTATAATTCTGTTCTTCAGGGAGGAGGTAAATGACAAATTGCGGGATATGCCAGATGGGACCTTCTTGGTCCGAGATGCCTCAACAAAAATGCAGGGAGATTATACTTTGACTTTGCGGTAAGTACTTTTCAGTCTTTTGGCTAGTGCTGTACTGATGTTATTTTTATTCTGGGTATACAGATATTTCTGTATTTAAATCTTTATACAATTTTTCATATTTTCATTTATGTACATAATTTCCAGTCTGGCTAATTTTTTTTCTATACATTAAGTATTTAAACATTTTGTATAAAAATGGCAACTTAAAAAAATGTAGAAAGTAAATGAAAAGGCTAAAATCCCAATATGTAAGGGAGTAAGAAGCATACAGTTGACCTTATAAAGTACATAGATGTCATGGGCATATGGGCATATTCTTTTTTTTTTTTTTTTTTGAGGCGGAGTCTTGCTCTGTTTCCCAGGCTAGAGTGCAGTGGCATGATCTCCGCTCACTGCAAACTCTGCCTCCCGAGTTCACACCTTTCTCTTGCTTCAGCCTCCCCAGCAGCTGGGACTACAGGCGCATGCCACCACGCCCGGCTGATTTTTTTGCATTTTTTTTTAGTAGTGACGGGGTTTCACCGTGTTAGCCAGGATGGTCTCGTTCTCCTGACCTTGTGATCCGCCCGCCTGGGCCTCCCAAAGTGCTGGGATTACAGGTGTGAGCCACCGCATCCGGCCGTCATGGGCGTATTCTAAGGGTAAAAATGAATCTATCATTCGAATAACCCTTTTATCTTCCTTAATGCAGACTTTAGAAAGCAGAACTCAACATAATTTTGGTTGATGAGGATATGTTGAAGATAAAGCAGTTCCCAGCCTGTATCATGCTTTCCATATGGGCATATTAGAGTCCTTTAAGTGATGGATGTATGACTTTTTATATTTGCATGTATTTTTTTTTTTTTTTTTTTTTGAGACGGAGTCTCGCTTTGTTGCCCAGGCTGGAGTGCAGTGGCGCAATCTCGGCCCACTGCAAGCTCCACCACCCGGGTTCACACCATTCTCCTGCCTCAGCCTCCTGAGTAGCTGGGACTACAGGCGCCCGCCACTACGCCTGGCTAATTTTTTGTATTTTTAGTAGAGACGGGGTCTCACCGTGTTAGCCAGGACGGTCTCGATCTCCTGACCTCACGATCCACCCGCCTGGGCCTCCCAAAGTGCTGAGATTACAGGCGTGAGCCACCGCGCCCAGCCTATATTTGCACATATTTTTAAAAGGTTAAGAAAACTACGTGAGAAATTTCCACATTTAATTTTAATAAAGTAGCCCAATTACAATAAAGCCTTATGATTTTTTTAAAAAGGAACTATTTAACAAAAAGAAAATAACAGTAACAGTAACAATTACTAACTTTCTTGTACTAAGCCCTTTACATGCATTACATCATTTATTCTTCACAACAACCTTATGAGGTAGTTATTACTACTATTCCCATTTTATAGATGAGGTAACTAAGGGTTAACATGGTTAAGGAACTTGCCTAAAGTCTCATAGTTAGAAAGTGGTAGAGGAAGAGTTTAAATCCAGATTCATCTGGCTGTTTGCTGCCTTTCCAGCCTAATATCTTTAGAAAAAATAATGCTATATTTTATGCAAATACGGCATAAATTTGGAGGCACTATTTTAGTTTCTGGTAAACAGCTAAAGAAATTAATACCTTTGCACTTGAATTGTGCTGACTAATCAGTGTTCTACAGTAATTCATTGAACACAAATTTTCCTCTACTCCAGTCAGGCTTCCGTCTCTACCACTCCATGGAGACTCCTAAACCAGTGGCCACTTTTCTCTTCTTACCTTACTTGACCTCTTAGCAGCATTAGTCATAGACACTTCTTCTTAGAAGCAGTTTATTGTTTTGGCTGTTAAGACATCACACTTTCCTCATTTTCTTCCTAACTTTAAGCTGTTTTGCTCAATATCTAAATGTTAAGTGTTCCAGGGCTCAGACTTGGGCCTCCTTTTCTTCTCTGTATTCATTCTCTTAAGGTGAGCTTGTCTGTCCCATCGCCTTAATATATGTGATGATTAATTTTAGGTGTCAATTTGGCTGGATTAAGGAATACCTAGAGAACTGGTAAAGCATTATTTTGGATGTGTCTATGAGGGTATTTCCAGAGCAGATTAGCATTTGAGTCAGTGGACTGAGTAAGGAAAATCACCCCTCAATGTGAGTAAGCACCATCCAATTGGCTGAGGATAGAACAAAAAGAAAGGAAAAAGAATTTTACCTCTCTCTGTCTTGGAGCTGGAGCACACTCTTATTCTGTCCTTGGAAATCAGAACTCCAGCCTTTGGACTCCAGGATTTATACCAATACTCCCCACCCGCTATGGCCTTCAATCTTGGACTGAAAGTTACACCATTGGTTTCCTGGGTTCTGAGGCTTTAGGACTTGGACTGAGCCACACTACTGGCATCCCAGATTGCAGATGGCCTGTAATGGGACTTCTCAGCCTCCATAATCATGTGAGCCAATTCCCCTGATAAATCCCCTCATATTTATCTTTTTCTTTCTCCTACTGGTTCTGTTTCTCTGAAGAACTCTGATTAACACAGATTTGGTACCAGGAATGATTCTAGTTTTTTTTTTTTTTTGAGACAGGTTCTTGCTCTGTCTCCCTGGCTGGAGTGCAGTAGCATGATCATGGCTCACTGCAGCCTTAACCTCCCAGGCCTAAGTGATCCTCCTACCTCAGCCTCCTGAGTAGCTAGGACCAAAGGCGCATGCCACCACACCCAGCTAATTTTTGTGTTTTTTATTTTTTGTAGAATGGAGTCTCCCTGTGTTGCCCAGGCTGGTCTCAAAACTCCTGGGCTCAAACAGTCCTCCTGCCTCAACCTTCCAGTGCTGGGATTACAGGCGTGAGCCACTGCGCCCAGCCTGAAGAAGATAATTTTAAGGATGAGTTTCGTTAATTAGTTTTGGGGTTCCCGGAATTGGCTCTCTAATTTGATGAGACTTAAAAATGCTAAGGAACCTACTTCTAATAGTACAGAGAGCACTGATAGTCCATAGTGTGAACTGTTTATATAGAGATATGCAGAAAATCTACATTTGATACTTCTAATTTACCACCTGTAAGAGGCAAGGAACTTGGCAACCCTGTATTTGATACTGTCAAAAATGTTGCCAGACAAAGTGATGAAAGAAAAGGGTGAGCTCAGGGTTTTGATTTCCTGACCCCAGCTCTGCCATAAATAGCCCAAGAGCTTCTTAGTATGCCCTAAGTCAGAGTCTTCTCTTCTGTTTCCACAGGTCTGAAATTGCAAAAAATCAAACACATGCTCTCATCATGTGATTAGCTGAATTACAATCAAAGTTGAAATCTCAGCCTTGTAAGGTGTCTGCTGTTAAAATGAGAGCATTGGCTGGGAAAGAATGGAATTCTATACATTTGGATGGGGATGTGTGGGAAGACCCTGATGAGGTTGGGGACATTGAGCTCCTAAATTCTGATGAGTCTTGTTTGCCAGCAGAAATGGCCTCCCTCCCCCAGTAACAGCATCCCCCTTACACTGGCCTTTCCACCTTTGTCTGAGGGGATTGACTCTGCATTGCCTGAGGAAACCGTAATGGCCTTCCTGGAGGCAACTGCTAAGCAAGAGGATGCTGAGTCTTCTCAGGACCCACGCCCACCACCCCTCTTTGGTTCTAGACCTATAGCTAGACTTGAGTCCCAGCAGCCCCTAAAGATGAGGTACAAAGTTTTACCCATGAGGAGACGTGCTACGTGCTAAAAAAGCTACTTGAGTTTTCTAATTTATACAAGCAGAAATCTGGAAAACAGGTATGGGAATAGATATTTAGGGTATGAGATAATGATGGAAGGAACATAAACTTGAGTCAGGCTGAATTTATTGTTTTTTTTTTTTTTTTTTTTTTTTTTTGAGATGGAGTCTCGCTCTGTCGCCCAGGCTGGAGTGCAGTGGCGCAATCTTGGCTCACTGCAAGCTCCGCCTCCTGGGTTCCCGCCATTCTCCTGCCTCAGCCTCCCGAGTAGTTGGTACTACAGGCACCCGCCACTACGCCTGGCTAATTTTTTATATTTTTAGTAGAGACGGGGTTTCACCTGTGTTAGCCAGGATGCTGTTGATCTCCTGACCTTGTGATCCACCTGCCTCGGCCTCCCAAAGTGTTGGGATTACAGGCATGAGCCACCACACCTGGCTGAATTTATTGTTACTGGCCCACCAAACACATTCTGCATTTAATATTGCAGCTCAGGGGGTTAGAAAAGGCAACAGTTGGCCAGGCATGGTGGCTCACGCCTATAATTCCAGCACTTTGGGAGGCCAAAGTGGGCAGATCACGAGGTCAGGAGTTCAAGACCAGCCTGGCCAAAATGTGGTGAACCCTGTCTGTACTAAAAATACTGGAAAAAAAAAATTAGCTGAATGTGGTGAAATGTGCCTGTAGTCCCAGCTACTCGGGAGGCTGAGGCAGAGAAATCACTTGAACCCAGGAGGTGGCGGTTGCAGTGAGCCAAGATCACGCCACTGCACTCTGGCCTAGGTGACAGAGCGAGACTCTGTCTCAAAAAAAAGAAAAGGCAACAGTTTATTTGGTTAGTTGGCTGAAACATGGATGAAAAGATGGCCTACTGTGAGCCAGCTGGAGGTGTCTGATCTACCTTGGTTAACACAGAGGAAGAGATTCAAAGGCTTAGAGAGAAGACTGGGTTGCTAGAGTGGATTTGTCATTTAAAATCTACTTACTCACACTGGTTGGGTCCAGACCACATACTTTTCAGCAGTACTCTGAGAAACAGATTTGTGAGGAGAACTCCATCATCCCTAAACGCCATGATTGCCCTTCTCTGTAGGCCGGACCTTAAAATGGGAACTGCAGTCGGTCAACGGAAAAATTTAAATGCGTGGGAATAATTGGATCCCAGGGTAGCAGAGGCCAAGTGAAGGGACTCAGTTGACAAAGGCAAGGTGGACATGGTTATCATAATGGACAGCAGAAGCAAGGCAACAGTCAGAATACTCTGACTCATGTAGGCCTATGGCATTGACTAATTTCGCTGTGTGGGCAGCTCACTGTCTGTTTTCTTCTCCCTTCTCACCTAGTCTGTCTTGGCCTACTACAATTTAAATTCCTTGAGGTTAGGGATTTTGTTTTATCATTGTTATATCTCCAATGTCTAGATTAGTGCCTGATAATGGGTAAGCATTAGAGAATGGATGTCTAATAAGTGTGTGTGTGTGTATATATATACACACATGTGTGTGTATATATATATATTTATATTTGTATTTTTTAGACAGGGTCTCTCTCTGTCATCCAGGCTAGAGTACAGTGATGTGATCATAGCTCACTGAAGGCTTGAACTCCTGAGCTCGAGTCATCCTCCTGCCTCAGCCTCCTGAGTAGCTAAGACTACAGGGGTGTGCCACCATGCCTGGCAGCTAATTTTGTAAAAATTTCTTTGTAGAGATGAGGTCACACTATGTTGCCCAGGCTGGTCTCACACTATGGGTCTCAAGTGATCCTCCCACCTTGGCCTCCCCAGTCCTGAGATTACAAGTATGAGCCACCATGCCCAGCCTATAAATACTTTTTTAATAGAAGAATATGCTGCTTATTTTTCTGGAAAATGGTTTTAATCCCACACTAAGTTGTAGAATTTCATTCCTTTTAAGGTTGAATAATAGTCTGCTGTATGTATATACTACATTTTGTTTATCCGTTCATCACTTGATAGCATTAGCAAGAATGTTTGAAAGTTTTCATGTATCTATCACAAGGTCTGACATACAGTAGGTGTTTGGTAGGTGTTATGTAAATGTTTGAATGAAAGAATTAGAGAAAGACAAAGTTTCTCACAGAAAATGACAGTTGAGCTAGGCCTTGATAGATTTTTGCAAGGCAGAAGAGTGATGATCTTAAGTCAATTTAATAAATACAACTGAGTGCTAATTACTCTGCAGGGTATTTAACAATGAGTTAAAACTTTTGTCTCAGGGAATATATAATCTAGTGAGAACAAAGGGAATGAGAAAATGGCTTTGAGTGAAAGTTTAATAGCAGGAGAGGTTCAAACAATATGCTTTGGAGGCTGAAAGGGAGAAAAGAGATATCTTTGTTAAAAGAATGTCGAAAACTGACCTTCATGGAAGAGATTGCATTTGCAGAATATCTTGAAGAAGGGGATAGGTTTGGACATGTAGAAAGTGGGAGGGGAGTAGCAGCAATAGATAACAATAGGGGCAGATATACGGAGGTGAGATTTTATAGCTGCTTTCTGTGAGATGTAGTCCTGTTTGGCTAAAAGATAAAAGTTTGTAAAGAAGAAGTGGCAGGGGATAGGAGGTTGGAAAGGGGTCATGTTTAAGAGGGCCTTGAATTCCAGAACTTGGGAGTTTGTATTTAATGTTGTAGGTAGGTGGGGAGAACCACTGCATTTTTTCGGCAGGGAAATTGTGATCAGGCTATATATATATATATATTCGTTTTGAGACAGAGTCTTGTTCTGTTGCCCAGGCTAGAGTGTAACGGTGTGATGTCGGCTCATTGCAACCTCTGCCTCCCAGGTTCAAGTGATTCTCCTGCCTCAGCCTCCTGAGTAGCTGGGATTACAGTCGTGTGCCACTACCCCCAGCTAATTTTTGTATTTTTGGTAGAGGCAGGATTTCACCATGTTGGCCAGGCTGGTCTTGAACTCCTGACCTCAGGTGATCCACCCGCCTCTGCCTCCCAAAGTGCTGGGATTACAGGCATGAGCCACCGTGGGGATAAATGTTGACTTCTAGCTGCTCCAGAACTGCAAGGTAGAAATGTATCTAGGATATAGCTAGAAATGTAGTTTAATGCTTAGGAGAGAGTATAGGGCCAGAGAAAGAGTCAAGCTACCATATGCATAGAGTAAATGGGATTTTTTATGGAAAAAATATATAAAATTTAAAAAGGTGGAGGCTGAAGGCAAAATTTTTTTTTAGGGAATAACTGGGGTCAGGGAGGAGACAGAAAGAGTGGTTTGAGAGGTTGAAAGAAAATAATAATTTCATCAAAGTTATGGAAGGATGAAATAAAGAAGGCAGAGAGTGAGGGAGAAGGAAGACCTGGGATAAAGGAAGGATACAGAGTCTGAATTTGTTTAGTCATTGGTGACTCTCAAATGAGAGGAATGAGAGTGAAACCAGAATACAGAGAGTAGTAGGTAGTGAGGAAATAGAGATTTTTCAGTTCAATAACTCTTATTTTTTAAATTGGTAAATAGTATTTGTTGTAGAAAATCTGGATACTTAACAAATCTTTAAGAATCTGCTATCTGCCAGACATTGGACTAGGTGCTGAGATGCAAGGAGGACTAGCATGATAAAGGCATGACCTTCAATTCCTTCATTCCTTCTCTCATCTCTGCTTAGAGTCCATAGTACATTATTATTAAAATTACCCATGTGAATATATTCTTAAACTTGCTCCTCTTCCTCCATTGTAGTCACGAGACTAAATTCCAACACGTGAATTCAGTTCTCCACCTAGTCCTTGCCTATACTTGAGCTGCTGAATGTGGAGAAAGGGATGTGACCACATGGACTGGTCTCACATTAATTATGACCACTAACCTTAAGTGACCTTTACAACTGCCCAGCTTAACTTCTGCATTTCCACAATGCATTCATCCCGCTTCCCCGTCACTTTCCTAAATGACAATTTCACATGTTCTTTTTTTCTCTTTTAAAGAACAACCCTTCTTCCCACTTTTAACTAAAGAACTTGCTTTTAATTTCACTGATAATGTGGACACAGTCAGACGAGAACTCCTTCATGCTCCTATTACCACAGCTGTCAACATATTTACACATTAATGTGAATAGTCTGCCGCTTTTCTGTTCCAGTGGATGACTGTTCATGTCCTTGTCCAGGGTCTGCTTCTCTGTTTGTGGACTGGATCCCATCCCATCCCTCTAATCTACTCAAGGACATCACTCTAGAAACTATCTTGTCCTCTTTTTTGGATCAACAATTTTTGTCTCTCTATTGAGTCTTTCCCATCAGCATATAAATATACTCTATTATCTCCCATTTAAGAATAGTAAATAATTGACCCAATATCTCTTTCTAGCTACTTCCCTATTTCTCTGCCCTTATTTACAGCAATATTCCTCGAGACACTTGCCTATGGGCATGTCTTCTTTGTCTTCTTTCATTTTCTTGAATCCATTCCAGTCAGGGTTCTATCCTTACCATTTAACTGAAACCATTTAGTCAGTTCATTTAGTGATAACCTGCTTTGCCAAACCTAATTATCATTGGACTTGGTTGATAATTTTCTCTTTGTTGAAATGCTTTTGTACGTGTTGTTTTTTAGGATATCACACTCTTAGTTCTCCTCTTACTTCATTAATTGCCCCCTTTTGGTTTCCTTTGCTGGTTCTTCCTTCCATGTCTCTGACCACTAAACATTGGCATACCCCAGTTCTTAGTCCTTGGACGTCTTCTTCTGTCCAGCTATACTCACCTTCAAATAACATCTATTGGCTGGCAACTCCTGAATTTCTGTCTTTAGCCCAGACCTTTCTCCTGAACTTTAGATTCTTTAAGTAGGCTGCTGGATCATCTGCTTTTGAATGTTTAGTAGGCATCTCAAACTTAAAGTGTCTAAAACCAAACTTTTTCCACCTTTAAACATATTCTTTTTTTTTTTTTTTTTTTTGAGATGACGTCTTACTCTGTAACCTTGGCTGGAGTGCAGTGGCATGATCTCAGCTCACTGCAACCTCGGCCTCCTTGGTTCAAGTGATTCTTCTGCCTCAGGCTCCTGAATAGCTGGGATTCCAGGTGTCCTCTACTACGCCAGGCTAATTTTTGTATTTTAGTAGAGATGGGGTTTCACTGTGTTGGTCAGGCTGGTCTCGAACTCTTGACCTCAAGTGATCTGCCCGCCTCGGCCTCCCAAAGTGCTGGGATTACAGGTGTGAGCCACTGTGCCTGGTCTAAACCCATTCTTTTTAAATAGCCTTCTTCATGTCAATAAATGACAATTCCATCTTCTGATTGCTTATGACATAAACCTTGAAATCATCTTTATCTTGTCTCTCTGTCATATTCGTATCCAAGCCATCAGCAAATCCTGTCAGCTCTGTCTTCAAAATATATTAAGAATCTCACTATTTCTCATGACCTGTACTGCTGTTACCCTCATCCAAGACACCATCATGCCTTGCCTAGATTATTATAAAAGTTTCACAGGTGATATTTCCACTTATACCGCTGCCCCCTTTGAACAGTCTTTTCTCAACCCAGCAGCTAGAGTGAGCCTTTTAAACAGCAAGATAGATTACATGATTCTACTGAAACCCCTTTTATGCCTCCATCTCACTCAGTAAAAGCTCAAGCCCTTACAGTAATCTACAGACTGTTATTACATAATCTAAGCTCCTTTTACATCTCTTACCTAGTCTCCTATTACTCTCCCTTTTGCTCGTTCAGGCCCAGCATCACTGTTCCTTGAGCTGTTCCTTGAGCGTGCCAAGCATGCCCTTACCGCACCTCTCTCTAGGACACTTCCCATACATGTCTGCTGTACTAGCTCCCTCACTTCACTTAGAACTCTGTTCAGATACCAGCTGAACACAGAGATTTTCCTTGAGCAATACAATCCTCCACCACAAGAACTCCTTTCCCTTTACTCTGCTTTATTTTTTTTCCCAATAGACTTACTACCATTTGGTATATTTAGTTGTTTATTTTTGTGTTCTCCCTTGAGAAATTTGTTATCTTCCTTAATAAACTGAAAGACAGAGATATGTTCCTTATGCTGTTAAACTGGAAGCTCCACGAGAGCATGGACTGCATCTGGCTTGTTTATCATATATCTGTAGTGCATTATGTAATTCCTGGCACATAGATATTCAGCACATCATTTTAAATGAATGAATGCCCTTTAACTTTAACAGAGAGGCCAGCTTGCAATTATTGTATGTGTGAGTGTACACATTTGTAGTAACTGTATATGATTAGATGGTCTTTCTCATGTACATTTAATAGAAATAATTTATCATTCATCTAAAAACTGACCTAAACATTGTTTAAATCAGCTTATAGGGTCAATCTTATTGCGTTTGACCTTTTACAAATCCCAGTGCCTCATTTATTATATAAAATGGCATGGCATAAAGAGAGATAGGGGCATAAATCTGCATGCTGCTGTAAGAAGAATTGAATGGGAATAGTACAGCATTTTGCTATGAATCAGCCTGCTGCGCTTTTAGATTATGCCTTATGGGACTTGCAAAACATTGCTATTTTAAACTTTAGTTATAAAGTATCTTTTAAGGGACCATTTAGATATGACTCAGTAAACAAAGGTGGCCTGAACTGTCCAAGCATGAAATTACATTCATCTAATATACATAGCTCTTCAAAAGCTATACTTTGTAAAATGGTTGAATGACTTGAATCATTTACATGTTGTGATAGCCTAAACAGTCATTTCTGAGAATTATAAGCAAGTGTAAAAGACAAAATAGTATAAGGTTCTAGAGTAATTATGCAGCTATAAATCATAGATTAAGGAGCTCAATTATGTTTGTGCATTAACAACAAAACCTTGAGTGTGTTGGTGATTGTGTGACAAATATTTATCATTCCTTTCATATAGAGATGGCTTCTGCTCCCTCCACAGAGACATACAACCACATATCTTTGGGTCCTTAGGAGATTTTTTTCTGTTCTTCCTGATTAAAAATATTGATAGAATTTAAATTTGAAAATTCATTGAGAATATAAACAAAAATAGAATTTATTTCTGTTTTATTTTTCTTAAGTGATTTTTTTGTTACATTTGTTCATACTGAATTCTGTGTAGATATGTTGACCTTTAATAACCAAGGTATTTTATGGACAAAACAATGCAAAAGTAATTATATATATATATGTATGTTCACACACACAATAACATGTCTTTTCACTCCTTCCAGCAACATTAACATAGTAAAACTTGTTTATTATGTGACACCAAGCTTTCACATCTCCATATGAAAACAGTAGTTCAGTTGAATTTGGGGGAAAAAAATCCACAGTTGTTGTCTTGTTGTTCACAGGAAGGGAGGCAATAATAAGTTAATAAAGATCTATCACCGGGATGGTAAATATGGCTTTTCTGATCCTCTGACATTTAATTCCGTGGTGGAGCTCATTAACCACTATCACCATGAATCTCTTGCTCAGTACAATCCCAAGCTTGATGTGAAGCTGATGTACCCAGTGTCCAGATACCAACAGGTAAGATTATGGAAGTCCTTGCTAGCTATTGAGCAAGTCATTATTTAACAACCTTATTTGATTTTATTTACGAGTGTTATCAGTTTAAAAGAACTAGCCATTTTATTATTTATTTATTTATTTACTTGATTTATTTACTGTTGCCCAGGCTGGAGTGCAGTGGCATGAATATGGCTCACTGCAGTCTTGACCTTCTGGGCTCAAGTGGTCCTCCTGCCTCAGCCTCCCCAGTAGCTGGGATCACAGGTGCATACCACAACTTCAGGGTCTTGCCATGTTGCCCAGGCTAATCTTGAACTCCTGGGCTCAAGCAGTCTTCTCACTTTGGCCACCGAAAGTGCTGGGATTATAGGCATGAGTCATTGTGCCTAGTGCCTATTTAAGATTTTAGATATTTTTGGAACTTATTTTGTGGCTACCCTTCTATAATATCTTATTGCATATACTTGTTACCTTTATATAAAAATACTTATGTTTATGTTTCCCACTTATACTTCATTTCTTAATTTTTAAAGTATTAATCATTTTGATGTGATTTAAAGGCTGATCTTAATATTATCAAAGGATTTGGTACATTTGTGTGCTTGATATTAATACAGTGACTTAAACTTGTACAGTTGAAATACAGTTTAAAAATAATAGATGGTTGAGGTGATATTTTCCTTTAAAAAATAGATATGGAAAAAGTCACATGTCAGAATTGTTAACATTCTTTATTTTTTTCTTTACCTGTATAGGATCAGTTGGTAAAAGAAGATAATATTGATGCAGTAGGTAAAAAACTGCAAGAATACCACTCTCAGTATCAAGAGAAGAGTAAAGAGTATGATAGGCTCTATGAAGAATATACAAGAACATCCCAGGTTGGTATATTTATGGTGTTTTGACTAGTATGTGTGCAATGTTTTAGTTACATCAAATTTTCTATCATTCACTTGATGATCTTTAGCTGTTTTAATGTCTTAAAGGCTTAAACAGCCTTTTTGAAACTTTGATGATATAAATTCCCCTCCCTTCTTAATTGGTTAAGGATATAATTTGTATCAGTTAATATTAACTGGTCACAAGTGACAAAAAAAAGAACAAAGGCTTCAGATAGAAATTTAGTTTTCTTTCATGTGTATATAGGAACTACAGGGGTGTTAGGGTAACTCCACTGTCCTCAGAACTTACAGGCATTTTCTGTCTTGATGCTTGGCTATCTGTGGAAGAGGGCTTACTCTAATACTGGCTGTCACAACCATATTCTAGTAAACAGGAAGGAAGAATAGGAAGGAGAAAGGAAGGTTCTCTATCTTTAAGACAACTTCCTAGAAGGAGCACACACTGCTTTCACTTTTATCCCACTGGCTAGAACTAAGTCGCATGGTCATACCTAGCTACAGGTCACAGCTAGCTGTAGGGGAGGCTGAGAAATCTAGTTTTTTTTGGTCAGGTGTGCTCAACTAACGTGGGGATTTACTGAGGAAGAAGGAGCTGATGGATGGAAATTGTGGGCTTACTAGTAGACTTAACTACACAGTTTTTAGATCATTAACTTTAATAACCAGTAATACTTACTTTTCATATTTATGATGTAGAGCAAAATTCTATAGAATAATCTAGTTTCTTTCCTTGGACTTCTTATGCCTGACTACTTTGATTCTTTTTTAGCTAGACTTGGTTTGATTTGCCCTAAGTTGTCACATAGTTTGTCAAAAGTGTTTGGAAATTTGATGAAGCTGGGTATCTTCAGAGAAGTTTACTTTTTATAATATTTGGGTAGGAAGTGGCTTAGGAAAATATATTTAACTGTATTTCTCATGTACATTCTCTTGGAATACAAGTTATTACTTTGAATATCAAATGATTTATAGAAGCGTTAGTCCATGTTGATTCTACTTAATTCCTAGTGAATTCTTAGTGCAACAGTAGCTTACCCTGGGCTCTTTCTAGTAGATAACAATAATGGATTTTTTTAGTGTTTACTTTCTATTTCATGAATTTCTGCTCTTTTAAATTTTTTTCTGCCTTTTTTCAGTTTAATTTTCTCTTTTCCTACTTCTTAAGGTGGAAATTTTGTTCATTCGTTTTAAAACTATCTTTTCTGGCCAGGCGCGGTGGCTCAAGCCTGTAATCCCAGCACTTTGGGAGGCCGAGACGGGCAGATCACGAGGTCAGGAGATCGAGACCATCCTGGTTAACACGGTGAAACCCTGTCTCTACTAAAACATACAAAAAATTAGCCGGGCGTGGTGCCAGGCGCCTGTAGTCCCAGCTACTCTGGAGGCTGAGGCAGGAGAATGGCGTGAACCCGAGAGGCGGAGCTTGCAGTGAGCTGAGATCCGGCCACTGCACTCCAGCCTGGGTGACAGAGTGAGACTCCGTCTCAAAAAAACAAAAAACAAAAAACTTTCTTTTCTAAAATAAGCACTGAAAGCAATACATTTTCCTCTAAGCACTGCATATATGCATCTCACAAATTTTGTCATACTCTGTTTTCCTTATTATTCAGTTTTTAATATTTTCTTTTTTTGTGATTTCTTCTTTTGCCCCTTGTGTTTTTAATTTCTAAATATTTGTGACTTTCAAATATATTATTTATTTCTAATTTAAATTAATTTTGTTGTTAGTAAATATATTCATTAAAGTTATATTCTTTTGACATTTATTGACCTAGATTTTATTTTATTATTGATATTTTTATGAGACAGAATCTTGCCCTGTCCCCCAGGCTGGAGTGAAGTGGCACCATCTCAGCTCACTGCAACCTCTGCCTCCCGGGTTCAAGCAATTCTCCTGCCTCAACCTCCCGAAGAGCTGTGATTACAGGTGCCCACCACCATGCCTGGCAAATTTTTGTATTTTTAGTAGAGACAGGTTTTCACCATGTTGGCCAGGCTGGTATCAAACTCCTGACCTCAGGTGATTCGCTCATCTCAGCCTCCCAAAGTGCTGGGATTACAGGCGTGAGCCACTTTGCCCGGCCAGCTCTTTTTTTATTTTTATTTTTTATTTTACTTACTTATTTTTTAAGTAGAGATGGGGTTTTGCCATGTTGGTTAGGCTGGTCTTGAACCCCTGACCTCAAGTGATCGACCTGACTCAGCCTCCCAAAGTGCTGGGATTACAGGCATGAGCCACCGTGCCCAGCCACAAACAAAGCCATAAACAACTCTTTAAGAAGCTTATCTGTGATTTGAAGAGAATTTTGGAATAAGAGTGCTTTTTTTTCAAAGTGTTGTTACCAGAGCTTGCTTATATGCTGCTAAGAAGGAATCATTAGACTGGGAGAGTTACTAATGTAAAAGGGGCTAGCTGATATGATGGAGTGAAGGACCCAGAAAGGAAAGGGAGCTGAGACCCAGAGCACATGTGAATAAAGGGAGGGGAAGGGAGAGAAGAGGTGAACAGGTAGGTTTATAGTTTCGGTGGCAGGTGTAGTGGTATAGTGGCATTGTTTATGGGGGACATGCTGACTTAGTAGTGATATCAGATACTTTTCCCTTTGCTGTTCTACTTACCGATATATATATACCAGTGTTAATAAAATCTAAATTATTAGTGTTTTCTTTGAAGATCCAGGGCCAGAACTTTATAGGTAATTTCTAACCTTGCAAGGGAGCTAAGGCTATCCACTATAATTTAAGAGTTGTAGAATTAGTACCAAGATATTTGGCATATGGGCATTCTAGTTAGTTTTTAATATTAAGATACATATGATGTAATCTCAACTGTATGGACTATCACAAGGTTCCAGCCTCCCTCATCTGCTAATCCTCTAATGTTCTAGCCCTACTAGGCAATTACTATTCCTTGAACATGCCTTGTTATTTTATGTATACATTATACCATGCCTCCTTTGTGCAGTGCTGCATTTTCTTCCTCTATGTCAGTTCTTTAAGACCTAGCTTAAGTGTCACCTCCTCTGTGAAGTCTCTGTAAAGCAATAAATAACTAGTTAATATCACTTGGTTGCCTCTTCCATGACATGAAACCAAACCTTATTAGAGTTCAGAAATCTATTCCACCTGTATATTCTGAGTCTTAGAGGGCAGGCTTCATGTTTCACAAATCTCTATCACCAGATGGTAATTTCTTTGTAGTGGATTCTCAATAATCAATTGTTGAAAATGACAAATGCTTAAACTGGGTGTGTGGTGCCCTCCTAAAGTCTCAACTAGTTGGGAAGCTGAGGTGGAATGATCCCTTATTTTAAGCCCAGGATTTCAAGTCCAGCTTAGGCAACAGTTTTAAAAAAACTAACCCACCCGCCCACCCACCAGCAAAACCAAAACCAAAACCCACCCCAGCCTAATAAGTGCCAGATAATGTAGGAATTATCCTGTAAGCATCAGAACTTCTAGAATTATAAACATTCAGGTAACAGTTTTTCTAGACCCTTAGGCATATTTATTGCCTTTCTAAAAAGCAAACTGAACAAAATTTAACCTTCTGAAGATTTTCGGGGAATTGTGATTCAGGTGTTTTTTTTGTTTTTGTTTTTGTTTTTTTTTTGAGACAAAGTCTCGCTCTGTCGCCCAGGCTGGAATGTAGTGGCACAATCTTGGCTCACTGCAACTGCTGCCTCCCAGGTTCAAACGATTCTCTTGCCTCAGCCTCCTGAGTAGCTGGGATTACAGGCGTATGCCACCACGCCTGGCTAATTTTTGTATTTTTAGTAGAGACGGGGTTTCACCATGTTGGTCAGGCTGGTCTCGAACTCCTGACCTCGTGATCTGCCCGCCTTGGCCTCCCAAAGTGCTGGGATTACAGGCGTGATCATCTTATTATTCTTAAGTGCATTGGACTTTAGCAGCTATTTTTCCCCTTTTCATTTTCTTCTAATCGGATTAATCTACTGATGAATCTGTTTGGAAAACTAAGCACATACTTTAGAAATGAGAGTAAGAATAAATAGACTTTATAAGACTCTTCTGGGAGTAAGTCTTTGTGCTTTGGTGCATGGACTCTTTAGCTCTATCCATTCACTCTTTCAGCACCTTTTGGGGAATAGCACTATAATAGGTGCAAAATCAGAATTTGGTCCTTGTCTTCAAGGTGTTCAGGGTTAATCTCTCTTGGCAGCTCAGAGACCTTTCTGTGGTTCTTAGCGATATATTTCACATAATGGTTCTTTTTCATTTATTTATAGTTTTTAAAAATTTTTAAATTTCTTATTTTTTACATGGAATCTTGTTCTGTCACCCGGGTTGGAGTGCAGTGGCGTGATCTTGGCTCACTGCAACCTCTGCCTCCTGGGTTCAAGCGATTCTCCTGCCTCGGCCTCCTGAGTAGCTGGGATTACAGGCACACACCACCACACGCCTGGCTAATTTTTGTACTTTAAGTAGAGACAGGGTTTTGCCATGTTGGCCAGGCTGTCTTGAACTCCTGACCTCAAGTGATCTGCCTGCCTCAGCTTCCCAAAGTGCTGGGATCACAGGTGTAAGCCACCACGCCTGGCCTGTTTTATAGTTTAAATGATGTATTTTACATATAGGTAATAGAGTAGAGATTGAATAAAAGCTCTTGTTTTAGTCCTCCTAAACAAGGGGAAAGACTTTTGAAAGACTAGGTGTTATATGGGATTACATTAATAACTAGAATTGTAAAATTTAAGACCAAGGTTAGAAGAAAATAATAAAGATAATGAAGCCTGTGTTTTTTCTTTGTCTCTTCTGTAGGAAATACAGATGAAGAGGACTGCAATAGAAGCTTTTAATGAAACAATTAAAATATTTGAAGAGCAGTGTCACACACAAGAACAACATAGCAAAGAGTATATTGAGCGATTTCGCAGAGAGGGGAATGAAAAGGAGATTGAACGGTAAGTACTTAGTACCTCCAAGGGCATCAGTGAGACAGGATTTCTTTTCTTCCCCAATAATTTCTGTCTTGTTTGCTTTTGCCCCTCAAACTGCACAGCCCTACTATTGGAACCATTTGCTGTTTCCACTAATGGCACCAAATTGAACTTCCTCTCTCCTCTGCTCTTTCTTCATTCTCCCAAATTAACTCCTGCTTATCCATTAGGACTTCAGGTTAGATACCATCTTTTCTAGAAATTGTTCCCTGATTCCAGAGACCAATTTAGGGGCTGTATTTTGGGTCCCTACAGTGTCTGGTCCTGATCCCTAGTGTAACATTTACTGAATGCCATGCCCACTCAACTGTAAACTCATCGAGAGTAGGCATTGGTGGCTTATTTTCCCTGGTAGCCCTAGTACCTACTTATGTATGGGAGTACATAATGGGTGCTCATTTAATATTTTTTTGAAATGGAATCAACTTTGGCAGCAGTCTGAGAATAAATTGTAGTAGAACAAGACTAGGCAGGAACACCAGCCTGGCTTGCACATGACTGCAGTGGTTGTGGTCATCAGGTTAAACGATAATGAGGGCCTGGACTAGAGAAGTAGCAGAAAAGAAGTGGGAGGTCATGGGAATGCTAGGGACTTTATGCCTGACTAGATATGGTAGGTGTGGGAGAAGTCAAAGATTATTCCTAGATTTCTGGTGTGAGAGACTGGAAGATGGTGTTTTTCACCCAAATAAGAAGTACATGAGGAGAGTCTAGGGTTGGAACCAGTGAGTTCGAGGTTTCTGTGAGAACACAAATGGAGCTCACTGGGGAGTGGGCAGCTGATTATTTGGATTTAGAACTTGGTATAGAAAGGATTTGGAAGGCATAGGTGTGTAGCTGATGGTAGATGCTAAGAATGAAATTACACAGAAAGAATGAGTAGCAGGAGAAGTAATGGATTTGATAACTAAAAGGATATTGAAAGCCTGTCAAAGCAAATTTAGCGGAGTATTGGAAGACTAAGCTAGATTGTAGTGGGTTGAGGAGTGCTAAAATGGGTAATAAATATAAGTAATTAATATGCAATGGAAAAGCAAAATTATTTCTCATATTAGGACCACAGTATTAGTGTATTATTTTCTGTGTGCCTGAGTTTAGAGCTAAGTGCTGTGAGGCAGTGTAGCTTAATGGCATGAGTTTAGAGCTAAGTGCTGTGAGGCAGTGTAGCTTAAATGATTAAAACTATGGGCTTGAATTCTGAATTGGCCGTTTTATTAGCTGTATAACCTTAGGTGAATTAACTTAACTTTTTTCAGTCTGTTTTCTCTTCCATAAACTGAATAATATCTTGTTGGAATGCTAGAGAATTAAGTAATATATATCTTGGCACATGATGGGCTTTCAGTAAATGATAATTATTTATTTATTTGAGATGGAGTCTCTCTGTGTTACCCAGGCTGGAGTGCAGTGGTGCCATCTTGGCTCACTGCAACCTCTGTCTCCTGGGTTCAAGTGATTCTTGTGCCTCAGCCTCCTGAGTCACTGGGATTATAGGCGCCCACCACCATGCCTGGCTACTTTTTTTGTATTTTTTAGTAGAGACGGGGTTTTACCAAATTGACCAGACTGGCCTTGAACTGCTGACCTCAGGTAATCCACCCGCCTTGGCCTCCCAAAGTGCTGGGATTACAGGCTTGAGCCACTGCGCCTGGCCTAATGATAATTATTATTAACGATAAAGAAACAGAAAAGGATTTGTAGTTTTGTTGCAGAGGGAAGTAAAGTAGCATGATACGTTTTGTTTTATTTTATTTATTTATTTATTTATTTTTTGAGACAGAGTCTTGCTCTGTTGCCCATACTAGAGTGCAGTGGTGCGATCTCGGCTCACTGCACCCTCTGCCTCCGGGATTCAAGTGATTCTCCTGCCCCAGCCTCCCAAGTAGCTGGGTTTACAGGTGCGTGCCACCACACCTGGCTGATTTTTGTATTTTTAGTAGAGATAGAGTTTCATCAAGTTGGCCAGGCTGGTCCTGAGCTCCTGATCTCAGGTGATCCACCCACCTTGGCCTCCCAAAGTGCTGCAATTACAGTCATGAGCCACTGCGCCCAGCCTATTTAATTTTTTTATTATTTTTTGAGGTAGGATCTTGCTCTGTTGCCCAGGCTGGAATGAAGTAGCATGATCATGGCTCACTGCTGCCTCAACCTCCTGGGCTCAAGGGATCCACTTGCCTCAGCCTCCCGAGTTGCTAGAAGTACAGGCAAGCGCCACTGCTCTGGCTAATTTTTAAAAATCTTTTTGTAGAGATGGGGTCTTGAACTCCTGGGTTCAAGCAATCCTCTGCCCTCAGCTTCCCAAAGTGCTGGGATTACAGGTGTGTGTCCAGTCTGTGAGGTTTTAATAGTAATATAAAGCCACATACTGAGTGACAAGGGAATAATGTAGACAGTTGTTACCATAAGGGTTCAGAGCATAGCAAAACTTTGTGTGTTGGAAAAGCTTATAGCCATCATCTGTTGAGTGCTTACCAAGATAATGTCAGGAAATGTTCTTGTCTTTTACATCTATTGTCACTTTTAATTAACAGAAAATCCCAGTGAAGTAAGTACTGTTGTAGGTACCCATTTGTATTAGTCCATTTTCATGCTGCTGATAAAGACATACCTGAGACTGGGGCAGTTTACAAAAGGAAGAGGTTTAATTGGACTTACAGTTCCAGGTGGCTAGGGAAACATCACTCACAATCACAGTGGAAGGGAAGGAAGAGCAAGTCACATCTTACGTGGATGGCAGCAGGCAAAGAGAATGAGGAAGATGCAAAAGCAGAAATCCCTGATAAAACCATCAGATCTCGTGAAACTTATTCACTACCATGACAACAGTATGGGGGAAACTGCCTCCATGATTCAGTTGTTTCACTTGGTCCCTCCCACAACATGTGGGAATTATGGGAGTATAATTCAAGAGGAGATTTGGGTGGAGACACAGCCAAACCACATTATTCTGCCCTGGCCCCTCCCAAATCTTGTATCTTTACATTTCAAAACCAATCATGCATTCCTAACAGTCCCCCAAAGTCTTAACTCATTTTAGCATTAACTCAAAAGTCCACAGTCCAAAGTCTCATCTGAGACAAGGCAAGTCCTATGAGCCTGTAAAATCAAAAGCAAGCTAGTTATTTCCTAGATACAATGAGGGTACAGACATTGGGTAAATACAGCTGTTCTAAATGGAAGAAATTGGCCAGAACAAAGGGGCTATAGGGTCCATGCAAGTCTGAAATCCAGCAGGGCAGTCAAATCTTAAAGCTCCAAAATGGTCTCCTTTGACTCCATGTCTCACATCCAGGACATGCTGATGTAAGAGATGGGTTCCCATAGTCTTGGGTAGCTCTGCCCCTGTGGCTTTGCAGGGTACAGCCTCCCTCCTGGCTGCTTTCACAGGGTGACCTTGAGTGTCTGCAACTTTTCCAGGCACACAGTGTAAGGTGTCAATGGATCTATCATTCTGGGGTCTGGAGGACAGTGGCCCTTTTCTCACAATGCCACTAGGTGGTGCCCCAGTAGGAACTCTGTGTGGGGGCTTCGATCCAGCGTTTCCCTTCCACACTGCCCTAGCAGAGGTTCTCCATGAGGGCTCTGCCCCTGCAGCAAACTTCTGCCTGGGCATCCAGGTGTTTCCACACATCTGAAATCTAGGTGGAGGTTCCCAATTCTTGACTTATGTGCACCTGCAGGCTCAACACGACATGGAAGCTGCCAAGGCTTGGGGCTTGTACCATCTGAAGCCATGGCCTGAGCCCTATGTTGACCCCTTTCAGCCATGGCTGGAGTGGTTAGGATGCCGGGCATCAAGTCTCTAGGCCGCACACAGCTCAGGGACCCTGGGCCCAGCCAACTAAACTCCTTTTTCCTCTAGGCCTCCAGGCCTTGATGGGAGGGCTGCCTTGAAGACTTCTGACATGCCCTGGAGACATTTTCCCCATTGTCTTGAGGATTAACATTTGGCTTCTTGTTACTTATGCAAATTTCTGCAGCTGGCTTGAATTTCTCCTCAGAAAATGGAATTTCATTTTCTATTGCATTGTCAGGCTGCAAATTTTTCAAACTTTTATGCTCTGTTTCCCTTTTAAAACTGAATGCTTTTAAGAGCACCCAAGTAACCTCTTGAATGCTTTGCTGCTTAGAAATTTCTTCTGCCAGATACCCTAAATCATCTCCCTCAAGTTCAAAGTTCCACAAATCTCTAGGGCAGGGGCAAAATGCCATCAATCTCTTTGCTAAAACCTAACAAGAGTCACCTTTGCTCCAGTTCACAACAAGTTCCTCATCTCCATCTCAGACCACCTCAGCCTGGACCTTATTGTCCATATGACTGTCAGCATTTTGGGCAAAGCCATTCAACAAATCTCTAGGAAGTTCCAGACTTTCCCACATTTTCCTGTCTTCTTCTGAGCCCTTCAAACTGTTCCAACTTCTGCCTGTTACCCAGTTTTAAGGTTGCTTCCACATTTTCAGGTATCTTTTTAGCAATGCCTCACTCTGCTAGTACTAATTTACTAAATTAGTCCATTTTCATGCTGCTGATAAGGACATACCCAAGACTGGGCAATTTAAAAAAGGAAGAGGCTTAATTAGGCTTACAGTTCCACGTGGCTGGGGAAGCCTCACAGTCATGGTGAAAGGCAAGGAGGGGCAAGTCCCGTCTTACATGGATGGCAGCAGGCAAAGAGAGAATGAGGAAGATGCAAAAGCAGAAACCCCTGATAAAACCGTCAGATCTTGTGAGACCTGTTCACTACCACGAGACCAGTATGGGGGAAACACCCCCATGATTCAATTATCTCTTCCCGGGTCCTTCCTGCAACCTGCGGGAATTACGGGAGTACAATTCAAGATGAGATTTGGGTGAGGGCACAGTGAAACCATATCACCATTTTAAACAGATGAGGAAATGAAGGCACTGAGATGTTAAATAACTTGCCCATGGCCCCACAGCAAGTGACAGCAGAGATTCAGACGTAGGTAGGCTAATTGCAAAACCATAGTTCTTAACTGTTGTGTTGTGCTACCTCTTGAATATCAAACATATAGCTTTACTTGTTCAGTCATTGCTGGATTCAGGGCCCAAACAAGGTTATTGAGATTCTCTCTCACATTGTATTTTAGCTCAGTTTTTCTCTGGGTTGATTTTATTCTCAGGCAGGCTTTGCCAGTGAAGTGACAGTATAGCTGCTGGGTTGAGAACTGCATATTCATAATTTAGCAATTCGTGTGGAAAGAGATAATTTATTTTAACAATACAGTTCTAGCAAATGTTCTAGAATTGACTCCCATTGGATCAGTTTGAGTCTTATTCCTATTCCTGAACCAGTCACTGTGGCCTGAGGGTAGGGGTGGGATAGAGTGGAATATTCTTATTGGCCAGTCTGGGCCATGTGTATTTACATCCCTGGATCTGAGATGGGGGAATGAATCCTTACCTCCAGGGAACATCAGGGTGCTAATACCAGAAACGGGAATGGATATGGGCCAGGCAAAAACAAATCTTCACCCTGCATAAGATATTAGGACCTCACTGGGTACAATGGCTCACGCCTGTAATCCCAGTACTTTGGGAGGCTGAGGCAGGCAGATAGTTTGAGACCAGCCTGGTCAACATGGCAAAACCCCGTCTCTGCTAAAAATACAAAAATTAGCCAGGTGTGGTAACTCGTGCCTGTAATCCCAGCTACTGGGGAGGTTGAAGCAGGAGAGTTGCTTGAACCCGGGAGGCAGAGGTTGCAGTGAGCTGAGATCATGCCACTACACTCCAGCCTGGGGTGACAGAGCGAGACTCAATCTCAAGAAAAAAAAAAAAGAAAAAGGATATTAGGACCATGCTCACTCAGTAGGATCTGTCTGCTTGATTTCTATTTTAGCCTTAACATGTCACATATTTTTACAGAATTATGATGAATTATGATAAATTGAAATCACGTCTGGGAGAGATTCATGATAGCAAAATGCGTCTAGAGCAGGATTTGAAGAAACAAGCTTTGGACAACCGAGAAATAGATAAGAAAATGAATAGTATCAAACCTGACCTGATCCAGCTGCGAAAGATCCGAGATCAACACCTTGTGTAAGTAGTCTGGGAGTGTATGGGGAGGGAGACACTAGTGCCAGGTTACTACCAGCACTAGAGACGTTAGAGGTGGGAGAAGAGATTTGTAATTGAGAATTGGCCGGTAAGATGGTAAGAATTTAGGAAAATGGCCTTGGTAGTTGTAGGGGGTACCAGAGTTAATCTGAAGTTAATATGTGGAGCAAACCAGAATATAGGATTCTTGATTCATAGAAATGCCTTGGAAATCTCAGAGGCTGGCTGTGGCATGAGTAAAATGCTATAACTTAAGAAGAACAGATTAATGTTTGGCTAAAACATAAAAATCAGAATCTTTGTTTACATAGTAGAACTGAGTGGGGAATTTCTATTTCCTCTGAGGGGAAATAGGTTCTAGGCTGGGCACAGTGGCTTACGCCTGTAACCCCAGCACTTTGGGAGGCTGAGGTAGGCAGATCATCTGAGGTCATGAGTTCTAGACACCAGCCTGGCCAACATAGTGAAACTCCGTTTCTACTAAAAATACAAAAATTTGCTGGGCATGGTGGCACATGCCTGTAATCCCAGCTACTTGGGAGGCTGAGGCAGGAGAATCACTTGAACCCTGGAGGCAGAGGTTGCGGTGAGCCGAGATCACACCACTGCACTCCAGCCTGGGTGACAGAGTGAGACTCCATCTCAAAAAAAAAAAAAGAAAAAAAGATGGTGAAACCCAGTCTGTACTAAAAATACAAAAAATTAGCTGGGCATAGTGGTGGGTGCCTGCAGTCCCAGCTACTTGGGAGGCTGAGGCAGGAGAATCGCTTAAACCTGGGAGGCAGAGGTTGCAGTGAGCCAAGATCGTGCCACTGCACTCCAGCCTGGACAAGAGTCTCAAAAACAACAACAACAAAAACAAAATGACGTTCTTTATTTAAATAACAGAAATGTGTCTATAGAAGGCACTTGAGGTAATTTGAGTAGTGAAACCTAATTCTTTAGGATTAGGGAAAACTATATAATTTAGCCAAATATAGGCATAATAGAGATAATATCCAAATATAAATGGAAAGATAGTATCAGAATAAAATGTGTGAATTATATTTTTAGAAACATAAGTAACTGCTTCGTAGGACAGAATGCATGAGAAAGGAAGATACTGGATATTCGGCTTAGTTCTAGGTAACAAATAGGCTGTTCTGAAATACATTTATGGGTGACCTTGATGCATGTAACACCACTCAATTCAAACTACTAGCAGGAGAAGACAGAGCAGAGACCTCTGAATCTGGGTTTTCCATAGAAACCTTGGGTTCTTTGTGTGAGAAAGAGGGAGAAGATGAAATATACACCCAGATTGGAACTGTGGCAGAAGAGTTTCAGTAGAGGAAGATTTAAGATGATTTTTTTTTTTTTCTGAGACAGAGTCTCACTGTGTCACCCAGGCTGGAGTGCAATGGCATGATCTCAGCTCACTGCAACCTCCACCTCCTGGGTTCAAGTGATTCTCATACCTCAGTCTTCTGAGTAGCTGGGAATACAGGCATGCACCACCATGCCCAGCTAATTTTTGTATTTTTAGTAGAGACGGGGTTTCACCATATTGACCAAGCTGGTCTCAAGCTCCAGACCTTAGGTGATCTACCCACCTTGGCCTCCTAAAGTACTGGGATTACAGGCATGAGCCACTGTTCCCGGCCTAAGGTGACATTTTTTGGGGTAAACAATTACAACTATACCATGCTGAGTAGTTTTTAATAACAGCCCTCTCAAGAGATCATTTTAGTTTGCTATTGTGGCCAAAAGTCAAGCCGAGGGTATATAGCATACTGAAGAGCTTTGTAAAGAAGGCAAGGAGGTGCTGTCATCTGTAAGAAGGGTGTGTCTGCTCTTGGAATGCTCACGTGGTTCTGGTCACATCATGAAGCTGAAGAAAGGCCCAAGAAGGCTGTGCTTTACACCAAAATCATGAATGGAAGTCCGTCTTTGCCCTGAAAAGCAATAAGAAATACAAGGAATATATCCCCCAAGGGGCATGAATAAGTGTAGTGTCTTAGTCTGTTCAGGCTGCTATAACAAAATACCATAAATTGGGTAGCTTGTAAACACCATGAATTTCTCTTCTAGAGACTAGGAAGTCCAAACTCAAGGCACTGGCAGATTTGGTGTCTGGTGAGGGGTGAGGATCTGCTTTCTGGTTCATAGATGGTGCCTTCTACCTATGTCCTGGTAGAAGGAGCTAGGGGTCTCTATCAGGCCTCTTTTATAAGGGCACTAATCCCATTCCTGAGGGCTCTGCCTTTATGACCTAATCACCTCCCAAAGTCCTCACCTTCTAATACCATCACCTTGAGGGTTAGATTTTCCACCTATGAATTTTGGGAAGATACTAACATTCAGACTATAGCATGTGACAAACCAGACCTTGGAAGTTTCTTTAATGGGTTTTATAAACTAAATACAGAAGAAAGAAAGAAAACAACAACAACAAAAATACAACAAAAAAAACCATACACACCGAAAAAACCAGAAAAAACAAAACAGTAACACAACAACAACAACAAATATAAAAGAGTTTAGATAACATCATGGATGACAAATTCATGACCTACAAGTAAGGACAACTCAAGTGCAGGGAGACACAGACAGCCATTACCTCCTTTGGAAGGGCTGCTTCCAGGAGAATAGTTCAGTGTCCCATAGTCCATGCTTTGATGTTTCTAACAGAGAATTATCTCTGGGCTTGGTGGACTCGATCTATTCTAATACTGGAATTTGTGTTGTCGGTACTGAAGGAGACTGTAGTAAAATATGTGTCTCGTATTAGCGTTGCTGCATGATGCTGAGTATGATCTCTCTCTGGTCCTGTTTTAAAGGAATAGGTTGGGATTCTGTGATACCTATCTCAAGATTGTCATTAGTTCTTTAAGCCCTCTTTGGATGTGGTCATTTCCCTGACTGGCCACTGCATAGCCCACAAGGATTCTATGTGATTGTCTGCTGAGATCTTGGTGTTCTACTAGTAGGATATTCTTGAGTGTTTAAATACAGAATTTAAATATAGAAAAAATATTCTATGATATAATTCCATTTACTGGAAGCTCAAGAATAGGTAAAACCTATCTATGGTGATAGAATTAAAAATAGTGATTATTTATGGTGAGGATTTTGATGGGAAAATGGGATGAGGAACCTTTAACGGTTCTAGAAACGTTCTGAATCTTGAATCGAGTGGGGTTCCATGGGTTTATACGTAGGTTAAAATTTATCATCAGTACACTTAAGATTAATGTGCTTTATGTGTATTATAACTCAGTAAATACATTAAACATTTCTTAGGTATCAGTTTTTTAAAAAATTCCCTTTCAAAAAAAGGAATTTTGTTGTTAATATGCAATTCTTTTTCCTCATGAGTTTAAGGCTAGCTTTCATGATTACCATTTACTTTTTTTGGTACTGTAGTCCCCCTTGGTCCATGGCTTTGCTTACTGTGGTTTTGCTTTCCATGTGTTCAGGTATCCCCAGTCAGCCACAGTCTGGATAGGTGAATACAGCACAATAACACATTTTGAGAGAGACCACATTCACATCACTTTTATTCCAGCATATTGTTATATTGTTCTATTTTATTATTAGTTATTGTTAATCCCTTACTGTGCTTAATTTATAAATTAAACGATCACAGGTATAGGGAAAAACAGGGTTTAGTACTTTCTGTGGTTTCAGGCATCTATTTGGTTGTCTTAGAACTATTCCCCATGGATAAGCAGGGACTGCAGTATTCATAAATCAAAATTCATAAATTTAAAATAAAGAATAACGGCCATAACAATATAGGTACATAATGATGAGGGTTTTTTAAATGCATATTCTGCTTAGGGAATTGATGAGTTTTGAGTAATATATGTACTAGGGGAGTTTGCAGATAAAGGAGTTCTATGTGGCCGGGTGCAGTGACTCACACCTGTAATCCCAGCACTTTGGGAGGCCGAGGCAGGTGGATCACGTGAGGTCAGGAGTTCGAGACCAGCCTGGCCAAGATAGTGAAACCCTGTCTCTACTAAAAATACAAAAATTAGTCAGGTGTGGTGGCACATGCCTGTAATCCCAGCTAGTCAGAAGCCTGAGGCAGGAGAATTGCTTGAACCCGGGAATTGGAGGTTGCAGTGATCTGAGATCACCCCACTGCACTCTAGCGTGGGCAACAGAATGAGACTCTGTATTAAAAAAAAAAAAGAAAAAACCACAATGAGATACCATCTCATACCAGTTAGAATGGCAATCATTAAAAAATCAGGAAACAACAGGTGCTGGAGAGGATGTGGAGAAATAGGAACATTTTTTACACTGTTGGTGGGACTGTAAACTAGTTCAGCCATTGTGGAAAACAGTGTGGCGATTCCTCAAGGATCTAGAACTAGAAATACCATTTGACCCAGCCATCCCATTACTGGGTATATACCCAAAGGATTATAAGTCATACTGCTATAAAGACACATGCACATGTATGTTTATTGCAGCACTATTCACAATAGCAAAGACTTGGAATCAACCCAAATGTCTATCAGTGACAGACTGGATTAAGAAAAGGTGGCACATATACACCATGGAATACTATGCAGCCATAAAAAAGGATGAGTTCGTGTCCTTTGTAGGGTCATGGATGAAGCTGGAAACCATCATTCTCAGCAAACTATCGCAAGAACAGAAAACCAAACACCGCATTTTCTCTCATAGGTGGGAACTGAACAGTGAGATCACTTGGACGCAGGAAGGGGAACATCACACACTGGGGCCTATTGTGGGGAGAGGGGAGGGAGGAGGGATAGCATTAGGAGATATACCTAATGTAAATGACGAGTTAATGGGTGCAGCACACCAACATGTCACATTTATACATATGTAACAAACCTGCATGTTGTGCACATGTACCCTAGAACTTAAAGTATAATAATAAAAAATAAATAAATAAATAAATAAATAAATAGAAAAAAAAGGAGTTCTGTGGGGGGGTGGTGTGTTCTGGTTTTGTTTTTTGTTTTTACAACTTTATTGAGATACAGTTTACATCCTATACAGTTCACCCATTTAAAGTGTATTATTCAATGCTTTTAGGATGTTCACAGGTATTTACAGTCATCACCACATATTTTAGAACATTTTCATCATCTTAAAAAAAAACCCTGCACCCTTTACTTATCATCCCTATTACCCCTTGCATCTAGCCCTAAACAACTGCTAATCTACTTTCTGTCTCTATGGATTTGTCTGTTCTGGACATTTCATATGAATGAAAATAATGTAAAATGTATTCTTTCGTGACTGGCTTCTTTCACTTAGCATGACGTTTTCAAAGTTTGTCTGCATTGTAGCATATATCAGTATTTCATTCCTTTTTATGGCCAAATAATAGTCTGTTGTATAGTTATACCACATTTTGTTTAATCAGCACCAGTTGGTGGACATTTGGATTGTTTCTGTCTTTTTGGCTATTTCAGTAATGCTGCTGT
The DNA here is from genome assembly GCF_002776525.5 of Piliocolobus tephrosceles. Classification (NCBI taxonomy): domain Eukaryota; kingdom Metazoa; phylum Chordata; class Mammalia; order Primates; family Cercopithecidae; genus Piliocolobus; species Piliocolobus tephrosceles. The sequence continues at coordinate 176,206,218 of NC_045434.1, forward strand.
GAACATTTATGTACAGGTTTTTGAATGGATATGTATTTTCATTTCTCATGGGTATATGCTGAGGAGTGAAATTCCTGAATCATATGGTAATTATCTGTGTTTCACTGAACAACTGCCCAGACTGTTTTGCGTAGTGGTTGCACTATTTTACATTCACACCAGTAGTGATAATTTGGGTTTCTTAAAGTAATGAATCATTCTTTATTTCTTTTTTTTTTTTTGAGATGGATTTTTGCTCTTGTTGCAAAAGTGCATGCAATGGAGTGCAATGGTGCGATCTTGGCTCACTGCAACCTCTGCCTTCTGGGTTCAAGCAATTCTCCTGCCTCAGCCTCCTGAGTAGCTGGGATTATAGGCGTGCACCACCACCTCCAACTAATTTTTGTACTTTTAGTAGAGATGGGGTTTCACCATGTTGGCCAGGCTGGTCTCAAACTCCTGACCTCAGGTGATCCACCTGCCTCAGCCTCCCAAAGTGCTGGGATTACAGGCATGGAGCCACCGCACCTGACCTCATTCTTCAATATATTTCTGATAACTAAATTTTTATAAGTGATTTTTCTTTTTAAAGTATTGTATACATTATTCCACTTTGTTTTTATGTAGAGAATATGTCTGTCCATAAAATTTGGTGGAAGACAAGTTTCATTCCTTTTTTTTTTTTTTTTGGAGACAGAGTTTCACTCTTGTTACCCAGGCTGGATCCAGTGCAATGGTGCGATCTCGGCTCACTGCAACTTCTGCCTTCCAGGTTCAAGTGGTTCTCCTGCATCAGCCTCCCAAGTAGCTGGGATTACAAGCGTGCCCCACCACGCCTGGCTAATTTTTTGTATTTTTAATAGGAACAGGGTTTCACCGTGTTAGCCAGCCTGGTCTCGAACTCCTGATCTCAGGTGATCCACCTCCCTCGGCCTCCCAAAGTGCTGGGATTACAGGCATGAACCACTGTGCCCAGCCACATTCCTCATTTAAAATAAATAAATAAATAAATAAATGTATTCCAAGCTCCCACTGGCCTGGTTACGTTAAAAATATTTAATCTCTGTTATCATTCCTACCTCCTACACAGACTGACACTTGGATCATATAAGAATGTCATCCTGAAGTAAGTGCCAGAAAATTAGAGGAGCACAAGGTCTTTTGTGCCTCCCTCTTGACTGCTGAAAATTCCAAGGTGTCCTTCACAGTAATCTCATCACTGGCCACCAACAGATGCTGCATCATAAAACCTCATTCTCCATCCAGGATACCCTGTGCATGAGGCACTGTTTTCTGACTGAAACACAAGCTCTCTTCCTCTTAAAGTGTGGTAGTTGGGCTGTAAAACCAATTAGATCTTTAGAAAGGACACTATATAATACATATTTTTTCCCTTACTTGCTGGGGTAGGGCTAGGAAAAGATATGCTAACACCAGCTATTTTTTCTGTCTTGTATTTCTTAAGATAACTTTGATGTAATCTATGGAAGTAGTGTTTTCCCTTCTTTTTTTTTTTTTTTAAAGAAGAAATAGCTGCGCCAAAGAGAGATGGGTCCAAGACCATGCCAAAAAATATGTATATATAGTATTCTTTCTAAAAATCTAATTGGTTTTACAACCCAGTTACCACACTAACAGAATCAGAACTGGATGTTAGGTCTTTGAATATTTTGCCTTAGATTTTTCCTGTAGAATTTATTGCATTATTTGTAATCAGTGCCTTATTCAATAACATTAAATGTGAATTAACATATTTACTAAAGTTATTAGAGGTTTTTGAAAATGGTTTTTAAAATCTAATCAGCTCCTGGCATTGTTAATAGGTTCGTAAGGGCTCAGAACTAGATAAGTCTTTGAAATGGACTTTTGGGAGATTGGAAAAGCTGCCTAAGTCAGAAGGTAGGCACCATCATAAATGGAGGGTGGAGCAAAAGCAATTTTTCTTTTTCTTTTTTTTTCTTTTTCATTAGGAAAGTGCTAGGAAATGGGTTCCTAACACTGTGTGTGACAGAAAGAGAGGCTCAGTTTAAAGAGGTTGGTGGGTAAAAGAAAATGGGGATTCAAGAGAAAATGTGGTACATTAATTCAATTCACGCCTTTTTTCCCCAGTGTGCTTATTTCTTTGATAAAGAGAAGGTCAGTTTCTTTGAGGATAGAAAACTTTGGGTGATAAGAATGCTTAGAGGAGAGGGCATCTGGATATTTTGATGACAAGATATGGTGTAGGGGAGGGCGTTTGTTACTAAATCAGTTGTATCAAGATCACATATTATCTATTTTCCAGTCTCCCTAAGCATAAAAAATGAAATCCAAGTTAACTAAAGGGCAAGTCTTACTGAGAAAAACTGTGAAATCTGTCTAATAGAACTTTAAAATTAGGTGTGATGCCAAGTTATCTTGTGTACTTGGGGTCAGAGAGAGATAGAGGATGATCCTGGAGTTGTGAAGATTTTTTTTTTTTTTTTTTTGAGACGGAGTCTCGCTCTGTGCCCCAGGCTGGAGTGCAGTGGCGCAATCTCGGCTCACTGCAAGCTCCGCCTCCCAGGTTTACGCCATTCTCCCGCCTCAGCCTCCTGAGTAGCTGGACTACAGGCGCCTGCCACCGCGCCCGGCTGATTTTTTGTATTTTTAATAGAGACGGGGTTTCACCGTGTTAGCCAGGATGGTCTTGATCTCCTGACCTCGTGATCCGCCCGTCTCGGCCTCCCAAAGTGCTGGGATTACAGGCGTGAGCCACCACGCCCGGCGAAGATTTTGTTAAAAGCAGCCCACCAGCAAATATTTACTGACAGTTGAATATCTATGTGCATGTGCTGTTTTGATAATTGGTAACATAGCCACAAACAGGACAGACCCCTTTGATTACAGCAGCTTACATTTTATTGGGGAGATAGACATAAACAAATACAAATATAAAATAGGCCTGGCATAGTGGCTCACGCCTGTAGTCCCAGCACTTTGGGAGGCCAAGGTGGGCAGATCACCTGAGGTCAGGAGTTCGAGACCAACCTGACCAACATGGTGAAACCCTGTCTCTACTAAAAATACGAAAATTAGCTGGGCGTGGTGGCGCATGCCTGTAGTCCCAGCTACAGAGGCAGAGGTGAGAGAATTGCTTGAATCCTGGAGATGGAGGCTGCAGTGAGCCGAGATCGTGCCATTGCATTCCAGCCTAGGTAACAGGGCGAGACTCCGTCTCAAAAAAAAAAAAAAAACAAAAACCGAAACCAACCAACTAAACAAAAATATAAAATAATGGATTTTAACTAAGTGCTATGAAGATGATAAAACAAGGTAAAGTGTAGAGAGTGACTGGGGACTGCCTTAGTTGGGACAGTTAGGGTCGTCCTCCCTGAGGGGATGGTGTTTATGATAAAACCTGAATGATAGGAGCCTTGCTTAGTGGGTAATGATGAATGAAGGTGCTTTCCACTCATCCACCCTAGTTTTAGACTGTTGGCCATCTGAAAGGAACAAAATGTGCTGGCTTACCTCATTTTACATCTAAAATACTGGTACATTTTAAGAGATACTATGATTTTCTTTTCTTTCTTTTTTTTTTTTGAGATCGAGTCTCGCTCTGTCACCCACGCTGGAGGGCAGTGGTGCAATCTCAGCTCATTACAGCCTCCGCCCCCTGGTTTCAAGCTTAATTCTCCTGCCTCAGCCTCCTAGTAGCTGGGATTGCAGGCATGCACTACCACACCTGGCTAATTTTTGTATTTTTAGTAGTAATGGGGTTTGATTATGTTGGCCAGGCTGGTCTTGAACTCCTGACCTCAGGTGATCCACCTGCCTTGGCCTCCCAAAGTGCTGGGATTACAGGCATGAACCACTGAGCCCAGCCTGGATACTATGATTTTCTTGGTAATGAAGTTCACTCATTAATTACTCAGATTGCCACCCTGAATTTCTTGTGGCCTGCTTAAATGCAAAAATAGATCTTGAAGTTTTTAGTTGAAATATTAAACTTAATTCAGTAGATCACACGGAAAGTGGGTTCTCAGGCTTAGTGGAGATTGCAAATGTGACACCATGCTCACCTAACTAATGTTTTCAGAAACAAACGTCCCACTGCGAGTGCGAGTATGTATGTGCTTGTGGTGGCACATCTTCCAGCAAAGAAAAATGAAAAGTGAAGGGCCTAATTTAAAGTAGCCCTTTATGTTTCTGCCTTTTTCCAGAAAAGATTAGTTCCTCTTGGTAGTAGTTGAAAGAAAAGTAATGAGAGACTAATTTTGGGAAATCTTTGCCCACTCTTTGTGGGATTAGGAAAAACAAGAGGTGTCTAGACTCTAGAAGTTTAGTCGGCTCAGACATACCTACTTTGTCCAGTCAGAGTTTGCATAGATACTGACACTGATGTCTTTCCTCTGGCAGATGGCTCAATCACAAAGGGGTGAGACAGAAACGCCTGAATGCCTGGCTGGGAATTAAGAATGAGGATGCTGATGAGTAAGTTCTCGCTAGACTTTCGGTCAGAGGGCTTTGTTATCAATATAAGACATGCGCCTTGTTTATACATAGTAAATATTGGTTGTCATTGTCACTTGAGGACATTGAATCTAGAACTTTGACTCTCTTTTGAATTGAATTGAATTGCCTGAAAGCACCCTATAGGCACTGGAGTTCAGAGACCTGCTTCTGAACTCAAAATCTGGATGTATAAGCTACTTTGAGTATAGCTACTCAAAATCTGGATGTAAAAGCACTGTTATTCAGATGTTCATATTTCAGCTTATTGGATGAAACATGAATTCTGTGCTTTATGCACCATAGCAAGTAATGAAGCTAACACCCAACTAATTGCAATTTTGCTTTGTCATTTGTGGTTTAAAGATTTAGAACAGTGTTTTATTTATGAATTTGCTTTTAGATAGAAGTAACTTGTTAGAATAACAATTAACATTTAATTTTTAGGAACTATTTTATCAATGAGGAAGATGAAAACCTGCCCCACTATGATGAGAAAACCTGGTTTGTTGAGGATATCAATCGAGTACAAGCAGAGGACTTGCTTTTTGGGAAACCTGATGGTGCATTCTTAATTCGTGAGAGTAGCAAGAAAGGATGCTATGCTTGCTCTGTGGTGTAAGTCTTCTCTGGGGATATAGCCTTTTGAAATCTTTTGCACTAATTAATATGAAATCAACCCCTCGTAAAATTCAGATGAAATTAGTTAATGTACAGTAACGAGGACCCATGGCTTGGATCATAACTATTAGTACAAAAAAACCCAGCTTTATGAGAAATGATATCTGAAATTATCCTGGAGTTTTAATTTACATGGTAAGTAGATTAGGCCCTGCAGTATTGCTGTTGGATTTCAGGTATCTGCGAAAGGTAATGTGAGATCTTAAATTGAAAAAAAAAAATCACTTAATTCTTTAGTAGTATCCTATACGCCTAGTATGGTCTCCAGTGTCAGATTAGGAAAGGCTTGATTAAACAGACCTGTTTTTACTTCAGAAGGAAAACTCTATCTAAAAATTTAAATTATATGTTATTCTGTTGATGTAGTGATAGGAAATGTGGACGTGTTTTCCATTAAGATAATCATGTGACTCTTTTGAGAAAAGCCTATTTTCCTTGTAATGGAAAGTGAAATTTTGGGGATAACTAACTGTGCCTCGGTCAGATTTTTGCCTGAGTGTAGAATATATTCCTTAAGAAGGCAAACATCTTAATTGACAGAAGCCACACTTAGAAAAGAGTTACGATGGTTTCAGATATACTGGGTTCAGCCTCTGGCTCTACTGCTTACTAGCTGGGTAACCTTGGGTAAATTACTTAGTCTTTGCCCAGTTTCCTTATCTGTAAAATAAGGATAATACCTACTTTAGGGTTTTTGTGAGGATTAAATGAGCTAATCTGTGTCATACAATATGCTTTTAACATAAGAAGTAAATGTCACCTACTAATATGATGATGATGATGCTACTGATGGATGTGGCAGAAGGCAAACAAAGTGACAAAGTGATTGTGCCCTTAGAGGGCAAGGTGGAGAAGATAGAGGAAAGACATTCATATTAACAGATTGCTCAGTGCTTTATGTGATCGTCTTGTTTGTAGCGCTCTACTTCTGTCATGGAGTCAGAGTTTGAATCCAAGTTTACATGGTTTCAAAACCCACATTTTTCTATTGCACCAGGCTTTTTTCATTTCACCAAATATCCAAGATGAATAGAACCACTGTGAAATAAGGATCATTAGTAGGCTGTACACATATGGAAGGGTTAATTCTAGTGGAGAAAGAGCAGATTGGGAGGTTTTGTGGAAAAGACATCTGAGATGGACCTCAAAAAGATGAATGGGATGTCTTAACGGTTGGAAAATGGGGGAGGAGTTGAAAAGTGCATTGGATTACTGTTATCCAAAGATAGAACTACTTGCAACATTTCATTTCTCCTTGACTTGGGCTATTCAAGTTATCTGAGTGGAAATATAGGTGAGGATGGTTCTTATAAGACTTTGGGTCTTCTAAGAATAATAAGGAAGGCAGGAAGCCCAGTTGCTCACTCTCACTCAGGTTATTGGGTGGCAGCCTGTAGGTTCAGGACTTGGTTGGAGTCCTTACATAAACAGATTAATCAAAAACTACCCTTGGCTGGGCGCAGCGGCTCATACCTGTAATCCCAGGATTTTAGTAGGCTAAGGCAGGAGGATTCCTTGAGCCCAGGAGTTCACGACCTGCCTGGGCAACATAGCAAGACCCCATTTTTTCTAAAAATAAAAAAGCTGGGCATGTGGCTCACACCTGTAGTCCCGGCTACTTGGGAAGCTGTGGTGGGAGGATCACTTGAGCCCAGGAGTTTGAGGCTACAGTGAGCTGTGATCAAGCCACTGTACCCTAGCCTTGGTGATAGAGCGAGACCCTGTCTAAAAAAAAAAAGGAAAGGAAACATTTACATTTATGGTTGTTTTAACACCTGTATCTGTAGCCAAGTCTGTAAGGAATGGGGATGCAATTTTACAAGCTTTGCCTGGTTAACAAAAAACACTTATCTGCGTAACAGTTGCTCTCAGACTTCTGGCCATTTAGCGTCCCTTTATTTATCGTTACTTACCATTTCTTCTGTGGTGTGTCATTGCAGGGCTGATGGGGAAGTGAAGCACTGTGTGATCTACAGCACTGCTCGGGGCTATGGCTTTGCAGAGCCCTACAACCTGTACAGCTCTCTGAAGGAGCTAGTGCTCCATTACCAGCAGACATCCTTGGTTCAGCACAACGACTCCCTCAATGTCAGGCTTGCCTACCCTGTTCATGCACAGATGCCCTCGCTGTGCAGATAAAGAGGAAGTGGGAAGAGAGGTGGTTCTCTGGCATTTTTTTCTACAGTTTTTATTAGACTACAATGAGGGCATTCTTTCTACATAGACTGCTTGTTTTGCACAAGAAGTGATTCTGTGAATGTGAAGTGGAGAGGCCGAGCAGCAGCCGGCCAGGATGGAGGCATTAGAGGCCTGAGGTTCTCTAGGACTCAGCCATGCCGCTGCACTGACATACTAAGCTGGAAGCAGATGTTTTTTTGAAAGTCTGTTTCATTGGGGTTTTTGTTTTGTTTAGCCAGGCACCCTCAACAGAATATTAGGCTTGATGGTTATAGTGGGTGGGGTTGTATTTGGAAGCCTCTGAAGAGGCCATGTCTTTTTTAAATCTTTAACTCTTGAGAGTGCAGCAGGGGCATGGCTCTGCTGGGAGTTCTGTTTTGCTTTGTCAGTTTCTCTTCCCCTCACGAAGGAGGCTGTTTTGGTTTTGTGATAGAATGGGATTTGATGAAAAAGACAACCAAAGGAAAATGGGGAGGCTTGGGATTTCATTTAAACAATCTAAGCCAAGATGATAAAAAAAAAAACTTCAACTGAAGGTACTTTATTTCTTACCAACATAATTTAGGCTTCAGCATCTCATCAGCCCCTCCCTCTAAAGAAGTATTATGTTCAGAAGCCAACAAAACAATGTTTGTTGCCAGACCAATGTTTGATGGAAAAATGTAGCACTCATAGATGAATGTATACTTCTGTACCAAAACTTGAACATAAAAAGACTAGAAATTGTGAGTTTTAGCAAACACTAAAATTGGTCAGTGTAACCCCTTCTGTCCTGCCTATTTCTCTGAGATGAGGAATAGCGTTCTTTTTGTGGGGATGGTGAGTTTTGAATCATAAAATGAAGTTGGTGCTTGTATGGTGTTTCCTTAGCCTAAAGAATGATCTGTTGTTTGAAATCTTTGTAACTTGTTTGTATGAGTCAAGAAAAGGTGCAATTCAGTGCTTTTAGATGGCTTGATATACCAAATAACAATATAGAACAACATTATTATATGTGCTTCCCCAAGTTTAAAGGCCCTACAGAAATAGTAAACATGATTTAATTTCCCTTCATCTCCCCCTCCTTTGCTGGATGGGGTTTTGGGAGCTATAGGTTGCTAAGGAGGGGAGTCAGATTGTGGTCAGGGGCCTCAGTAAATCACAGACCCAGGGGCGCTGTGGTCCGGGTGAGAGTCATACCACATTACACATGTGCTTCCATACAGTGGTTTCTGAAGCTTTTGCAAGGAGAGAAGCTGGCTTAGTGTTCAGATGGTTAGTAGAAGCCATCTGGAAGCTTTTCTCTTTGCCTTTTTTTGTGATCCTGCCATTAAGGCTATGTGCAGTCTGCCCTCATGCTCCAGTGGCCTTGATTTTAGGCCAGGAATCTTCTGCTCCATGTGGCTTAAGCCTTCCAGCTGAGTGAAGCTAGGCAAATGGAGTGGGGGCAGGCATCTATTCCTGCCCCCATCATGCCCCACACCCATCAATCAGTCAACACTCATTTGACAAACAGAGTCCAGCTGCCTCTGAGCCAATCCTGGAACCATAACAGGCTCAGAGTGAGTCAGCTGTTTGAACCCAAAGCTGTGCAGTCAGGCATCCTGGCTGAGCTAGAGAAGCCAGTACCTGCCTCTTGATTTATAAGGTTACAGCTAGGAAAGCTCTAGTTTTGGGGGTGAAAGAAAAATATAACTTTACCTGAGCACTTATTTCCGTGACAGCGTCTAAAATATGGACCATGCTGTAGACATAGATTTATAAATTTGGAGAAACTTCCAGTTACTAGCGATGAGGATAGGAAGGGAAGTGCTTATCTTCGGCTTTTTCTTGGTTACATTGCAGTTTCAGGATTGGGTGAGACAGAGACAAATGTACCCCCTCTAAAGTCATTTAACTAATAGCCAGCACATCCCTTCCCCAAACTGTGGATTGAAATCTTACTGAAAGTTTTACTGAATAATACCAAGCTAATTCCTGCTGGGCACACCTGCATGGCTTTGCACCTGGTGTTGAACCTGCTGAAGCAGGTGGATGCTCAAGATTACGTGCAAGGAATCCCTCCCGTCTGGTACTAACATTTCAGTGTGTTCTGAGTGTCTTTTAAACCAAAATGGAAATACAGATGCATGCCTGTAGTATTCAATGTGTCTGCTCCTTTTTGGGCAGACACTGAGGGTGTGCAGGGAGAGACCAAGTACCATCTTTATCTACACTTGGGCTGGCTTGTGGAGAACGGCTGCTTTTTTTCAGTACTACATTCCTTCATTTTTTTCTTTTGTTTTTTGTTCTTGAATTCATTGTTTTGTGGGATCTAAGACCCAGGGGTCATTTGAGAGGTTTCACAGTATCTTTTCTGACCAGTTGCCACATGACTTGCTTGACCCTGAGCCAGTGGAAATGGCATAGTGACCAGTCTACTACCCACTGAGCCTGGTGTGTAGAGGGGGATAGGGTAGCAAGGTGCGTCTTTACGCCCATGACTTGAGAGGAGATCTTGGCCTCTTTCATGAGAATCTAGTGCTGTTTCCTGTCCCATGATCTGGACCCTGGGACTATCTGTCTTGGCATCTTAACTGCAGTTTCAATGAGGCAGACGGCAAAGAGAGACCAAGATCAGAGGGGCTCATTATACCCCTGGCTAGAGAACCCAGCTGCTGACATGAAAGCAGCTTGGGGCTGGCTGGACACAGGTACTAGGCCCATCGTTTCCAGGTAAAGCTTTCATCACAGAACAGTGCTATCTCCACCTGGCCATAGATGCCATGCCATGATTCAGGCCTGGATAGGCTGCCTGTGTCCTTACCACTGATCTGGCCAAGAATGAGGACCTTCCAACACTTTCACTCCCTCTCCAAGCCTTGATGGGACCTCCACTTACTTTAGGCCTCATGTGCTGTGAAGAAGCTTTGAGAGCCAATGTGGTGTCTTCCATAGGTCTCCTCTTTTTGCTGCAAGGAATCAGCCCCATGTATTCTCCGAAACTGAGAATTGCACCTGGGCAATTCCTGTTTTCTAAGGTGGTCTCTGCTGCTAGTTAAGAACCCAGAGTAGGCCTCTGTGAGGCTTCAGTGGCCTCAGAAACCAGAGGGTCCAGATAGGGGGCCTGCTTGGGCCCTCTGTGGCCAATTGCTCAACCCTGCTTTAGCTCCAGCCACTTGTGGCAAACAACCTCGTTTCCTTACAAATTCCAGCATGTGACTTTGGTGCCCTGTTACTTGTGAAAAATCTATTCTGTTGTCTTCGATGTAGTCCAAAAAAAATTCATGTAGTTTTTACGTAAAAATATCTGACTCCCAAGAAAGCCAACTGTATGTCTTGTGATGGGACAGTTCATATGTAGTTCCTAGACCACTTTGCAAATTGTTCTTGTCACCAGATGTGTTCAGACATTGCTGTGCAATTGTGGGGGAGGGTAGGGGGAAAGGCGAGAGGAGTTACTTATTGGTCTTTTTGTTTTATACCTTCCCCAAGAGGGGACAGTCTGGCCAACTTGCTCCAGTAATGCAATAAATACATTGCAATAAAGCAATTTTTTGTCTTCATGCTATGAAGGGGTGGGCTGGGGGCAGAGTGGGGGTCAAGAGAGACAAGCACTCAGGTGTTGAACAGCCCTTGAAACTTCCAAACCTTCTCTCCAGTAAGCGCCAAAAGACTAGTACTTGGGCTGAACTGGGGCAACCAAAGGCTCTCTTCTTCCTAGGTAGGGGAGGACATCCACTCCAACTAGGCATGATGCCAGAGTCCTGTCCACCGAACACAGACACAGGGAGTCTCAGATATTGACTCAGAAAATTAAAACTGAATGCCATTTCCTCCACACCTCACTGCCCACTCCTAATAAGCTGTTTATTGGTTCTCATATTTCTACCCAGAATGAAAAGTGTTTCCACATTCTACTCTGGGGGAGGGGGAAATGGACCCAGCTTTATATATAGTCTATCCTCTTGTTGCCCTAGGCCCTTGTCATCTCCTGCCAAGGCACACTGTTGAGCTTCCTGTATTCTGGGAATGTAATGAGCAAACATGCGATGACCTCTTGTTGCATAGGATATTGCAGCGCTCATCCATGTCTCAGGCCCCACCCATGTGTAGTCAATTACAAATAAGTCAGATTGGGCAGGGAATAGCCTGTTCTAAGTGACCTTGTTTATGTCTTTTCTCCCCACTACACTTCAGCTACACAGCATCCCAAGACCACTGCTAGGAACTATAGATTTCTCCTGATCCCAGAGTTGTTCATACTTCTGTGTTTAGGATGCTCAGATTTCTATCTCCTTCCCAGTTTTTTCTTCTGAACCCTACCTGCTGGCTGGATGTTTCCACTGGGCTCCTGGGTGGGTGTCTCACCGACACTTCAAACTTGTTTACTTGGGGCTGGGTGTGGTGGCTCACACCTGTAATCCCCGCACTTTGGGAGGCCTAGGCGGGCGGATCACCTGAGGTCAGGAGTTCGAGAACAGCCTGGCCAACATGGTGAAACCCTGTCTCAAGTACAAACATTAGCTAGGCGTGGTAGCATGCACCTGTAATCCCAGCTACTCAGGAGGCTGAGGCATAAGGATTGCCTGAACCCTGGATGCAGGGGTTACAGTGGGCCAAGGCCGCACCATTGTACTCCAGCCTGGGCAACAGGGCAGGACTCCATCTCAAAAAAACAAAAAAAAACTACTTGGCAGAAAAAGTATGATTGGCTATGAATTCCCTTACCTTCCTACCACCAAACCTACAACCTCATCTATATATAACTATTCTCCCTCCCACCTGTTAAATTACAATAGTTGCCTCCAGCTAAAGCCAGCCCTCCACATGTATTTTGGAATCTATTTTCTTCCACCTTAGGAATCTCCCAAGATTAAAATCAATTCTTTCTCTACTTCAACTGGATCATCTCCATTGATATTTAAACATGGTTGGTTGGTTCTCATTCTACTTCCCCAGTCCCTACTCAATCATCCCATACATCTTTATTTCTTTTCTCCTCTTCAAAGCCAAGCCTTTGGAAAGAGCTGTCTTAAATATCCTTATTTCCTCTCATCTCAAGTATTTCAGTACTGGTTCCACCACTGTTTGAAACTGCTTTTCTTGATGCCTTCAATAACCATCACTGTTAACTATCCTCTCTATGGAAAACTCCTTCATGGACTCTTATTACAACTCATTAAATATTCTTCTGACATCTGACTGTTCTTTTACATCTCCTGGATTCCTTCAGTTCTCACTTAACACCATTTTACCTGGCAGTTTTATCCACAGTCATGAATCCACCCACCATCTCTAGGCCAATTACATCTGTTTATTTCACTTGCCCAGACCTCTATTGGAAGCTACTTCATATTTAGCACATGGAATGCAGCACTGAACTACCTAGCCCTGGTTCTCTCCCTTGTTTCTTATTTCGGTGAATGGAAATAAAATTCATCTGGTTATATAAGTCAGAAATGTAGTCAGTCATCATCCCTGATAGCCCTCTGCTTCATATCTAAAGTCCTTCACCAAGTATCAATCAAAATAGCACTTCTAACTTCACTGCTTCACTACCACCTACACCCTTCATCCTGGAAGGCCCCCCTTCTTCCATGCTTGTCCCCCTCAAATCCATTCTGATTGTAGCAACCAGGCATCTTTTCAAAATACAAATCTGAACCTGTGGCAAACAATAACTAAGTCTCCGTTGATCTTAGGGTGAATTACAAAATTAGATGGTCTGGCTTCTCCGATTTGGGATCTCATTCCCCACCTTCAACTTCTTTTCACTGGCTCTACCCCCTCAGCTAGTGCCAGTATCTCAGGACTTCTTCCTCATCCTGCGTGTGTTCCCTGGACAGTCCTCATCTCTTGTGGCTTTCATTGCCTTCTACTGCCTAATGGCTCCCAAATCTAGATGTCCAGCTTCCTACCCTTTCCTTCCTTACCTCCTCACTGTTGCTGTTCTAGTTCACACCGCACTACCTCATCCTCTGTGGTACCCTCACTCCACTCCAGCCTCTCTATACTGCAGCCAGAGTGATCTTCCTAAAACAAAAGATAATACCACTTCCCTGAAGTTACCTTTCAGGAACTCTTCACTACCCCCACCAGTTTCTCAAAGGGAACACTACTGACACTTGGGGCAATTGCCCGATGTGGTATAGGATGTTTAGCATCTCTGTGCTTCCTCCTCCCATCCCCATTTCCAACCCTCTAGGAGGGCAGTTCCCAACATCCTTTACACCTGTGGTGTGGTGCTCCTGACCAGATCCCTACATGCACAGGGCACTTGCTCCCTCAGCCATGCCCCTGCCATCCTCCAGCTCACAACCTGTAATCTGTCTGCCCAGGCCCCAGTACATTAGCCCAGAGACTGCTGTGAATGAACGAAGAAGCGAAGAGAGGACTAGGAGGCTGAGGGGCCAAATATCTGCACAAATGGGCTCTGCCACTGTGGATACAGTGCGCCCTCTGGTGGCCAGCGCCTTCCCAGGCAATGGCCCAGACATTTTCATCTCCAGGCCTCCTAACACTTCTTCAGACCTAGGCACTGGATTGTGAGACGATCAGTGCAACCAGTGCAAGACAGTTTCTCAAGTCTTCCACCACTATGGACACAAAGCCTTGGTACTCTGCCAAGCCCCACTGCCTGCCCTGTGATGCCACCTCCTGACTCTCCTGGCTCTGGTCCCGCTTATTTCCTCCCCCTTCCTCCCACACTACCCATCAAATGAAGTTCTACTCTATGAGGGCTGCACACACAATGTCCATCCACCTGCAGTGCTGAGGCCTCCACCTGCAACAGCCCAGGAAGAGCTCACTGGCTACAATCATGAAGGGCTTCTTACTAAATATGACCGGCGGCTTTGTTTTCATCTCACCCTCACCTCGGCATTTATCAAGTAACTTCTCCGTCCATTTTAAAAACTCTTTCCTCCCGTGGACTTTATGACTCTTCTGGCTGTTCTATCTTCTATCTCAAACACACCCAAAGTTAAACTGCCTCCTCTCACTTCTTCCCCTCCTCATTTCCTGGCTGAGGCAATCCAAGTTAGGAGACACATGTGAGTTCTGGAGTCCAAGGGAAACTCCTAGGTTCTAATCCCAGTTCTACCCAAGCTGTATTACCATGGGCATCAAAGCCTGAGTGCCCTTATCTATAAAGAAGGAATTTTAGTTGCTACATGGTATTTTCTGGTTCCCCATCACCTTCACAAAGTCATCTCCTGGAAGACCATTAGACATGGCTCTTGCCTCACTTGCCAGACCCATTTCTACTTTGAATTATCTTTGGTTCCTTGAATATACCAGGTATACTGTATGTGCTAAAGGTTGCCTGGACAGCCTTTCTTAAACCAGCCTCCACCCTTGCCACACCCAGCAAACTACTACGTATCATCTGTTCTTCATGTTTGAGCTCAAATGTCACAGCCTCTGGGAAGTCAAGCTGGGTTAGGTGGCCCTCCCCTGATTGTGGAAACTGTTTTATTCCCAGCAGCAACACAGGACCAAGTTACATGTGGGTTGACCAAAGGAAAACAAGCAAGCAAAAGACATAACGATGGTTTCCAGGAGTATATATTACACGGGTCTGAGTGCAAGAAACGGCAAACAACTGCTACGTTTGCTTTAAAAGCTCATCTGGAACCAATGCCAAATCCCGATGCTTTTGATGGCCCCCTGGTTCTTGGCCCCTCCAGAGGAGGCTAGACTCAGACTCCTGGGTGAGGGGGCAGCCTTGGCATGGAACGTCCTGCCTTCTGTCACCTGAGGCATCAGGCACTTGGGTGATGCTCAGGGCTGGATCCTCTTTCACTGCTTGTGCACACTCAGACTCCCATAGCCAGCCCTGGCTGGGATCCTCACAAGGTGGATGGGCACTGGGTGGCCATGTCTTCCCCTGCTCCCTGGGAGACAGGTTCTTAGGGTGGGCTGGAGTTGTGGTTTCCAAATCCTGGAGGTTGACTAGCCCACCTGCCATGGCTGCCTTTCTGCTTGGGGATGCCCTGTCTGGGCCCTCAACGTGGAATTTCCAGGACCACATGCCCAGCCTCCCAGAGGTGGAACTGGGAGGAGAGCAACTGCTGGTGGGGGCGAGTCCTGAAGTGCTGGGAGAAAGTGCTGCTAGTGCCTGGGTGTGGAGGTGCTGAGCCTTCCAGCAACCTTCAGAAGGGATGCAGTCTGTGGCTCCAGACCTACCCAGGTTGGGGCCTGGTGAGGAGGAGCTGGCAGCCTCCTCAACGGCTTGTGGGCTCCCGAGCCTCCTGTGGGGACCACTGGGACTTTCCATTCTGGGAGGCCCCAGTGTGATCCCCGTCAATAGGCTTGGGACCACTGGGCCCGGGCTCCTCGGGTCTCTGGACGGGAAAGTTTCCTCTTCCCCACTCCCCCCTGCTCCTTTGGGGGCCACACTCTGGCTCACTTCTGGGTGAGGTGCCAGGCGCAGCTCCTGCGCACCCTGGCTGTTCTCAGGCCCCTCCTCGGTGTCGTCCTCTGAGGAGTCCACCTCACGAATGGCTTCTTGCTTCTGCAGTGACTCCCGTCGTTCAGCTCGGTCCTGACGGAGGGTGCCTAGGGCCCGTGAGGGAGCAGGCTGCAGCACCCCCTTCCCTGGCAGGGCCCCCTTGCCGGACAGCACACCCCTGGCTCCAGCTACCTCCAGAGGGCTCACTTCCCTGGGCGGTAGTTCCTTCTTTAGCTCAGAGTGGGGCAGGTCAAGGCTGTGCTTGCGAGAAGTGGCTAGCTTCTTCTCAGAAGCGGCAAGTGCTGCTGCCAGTTTCTCAGCTGACTGCACCCTCTTGAGTAGTGGTGAACGGGGTGGCTCCGCACTCTTGGGCCTTGAGAGTTGTCTGCCCAGGGGAGGTGACAAGTGAAGCTTTGTGGGAAAGGCCTGGGCTACATGGCCAGACAGGGGTGATGGGGACCGCTGAGGTGAAGCTGCTGGGGGTGGGGGAGAGGGGGTGTGGGCCAGTGGTGACAGTGGGATGCTGCCTGCTGACTTGCGCCGTGGAGAGCGGTACTGGCGTTGGAGCTTGGGTGCCAGACCGTGGAGGGAGCTGGGCCGTGTGTGCCCAGAGCCGGCTGGGGAACTGGGCACGCTAGAGCTGGGGGAGCTGCTCTGTGATGAATTCCCTCCCACTTTGTACAGAGACAGACAGACAGACAGACAGACAAAAGCAGAGCAGTGTTAGCTGTTAGAAGTGACTAAAGGGCAAAACAGGGCTTAGCCCTGTTATGTCCCAGAAACCAAGCTACCCCCTTCCCCATCGATTAATTCCTCCCCAAGACTACAGGATCTTCCAGGGGGCGGCTGAATGAGATTCAGAGTGGGTCTGTGACAAGCACACAGGGTCTAGGAACTCTCCTATTTCCCAAGGGTTGTCTCTGACAGTTTTCTGTCAGGGAGCCCTTCGTACCTGAATGCACAGCATCGGGGGTCACCCGGTAGCCTTGAGTGGGAGATCGGGGGGAAAGGCTGTGGCTGTGTGTGGGAGAGCCTGGCCCACTCTCCCCTGATGACAAGGAGCGGTTAAGGGAAGAAAGGCTGCGGCTGGTGTGGAGCAGGGATACTTGCTTAGTGATCTTGCGGAACAGGGAGCTCCTTTTTCTGCTGCGGGGATAAGGGTCAAAGGCTGAGTCGATGCAGAGAGCACAGCACACCCTGGGCCCAGGGCCAAGGCACCTGGCACATACCAGCACTCATGTGACTCAGAGAAAACCCTCTGGACTGCGCCTGGCTCACCTTTCTTGCCCATCCTTGCCGCGGCCCCTCTTGCTCCTTCGGGCCATCTTGGCCTTGTAGCTGCCCTTCCGCGCTGGCCCCACTTTAATGGATGTGTTCTCCAGGGGAGTTGTTGAAATGGCCACCTTGTTTCCACTCTGGGGAGCAGAGCATGAGGCCTAGGCTAAGCTGGAGCCGTATCCTTCCCTCCTGGCATGGCTATACCACAGCATCAGCTTTTGCCCCTGCAACACATCTGAACCACGGGCCTGTATTATTTTGTCTTCACAGATCAGGAAATGTCTCCCATTGGAGCCCCAGAGTAGTCTGGGGTAAGAAGGTAGAGAACAGGCTAACCCGTCCCATTCTGCAGCCCTACCCACAGCTCAGAAGGATCCCCGGGCCTTAGTCAGGGAGGGTGCCGCCTTGTGGAGAAAACTCTCTGTTGTGCCACATTCAAATTCTGTGTGTACCTACATCTTTTTTTTTTTTTTTTTTTTTAAAGACAGAGTCTCACTCTGTCACACAGACTGGAGTGCAGTGGTGCAATCTCAGCTCACTGCAACCTCTGCCTCCTGGGTTCAAGCACTTCTCCTGCCTCAGCCTCCTAAGCAGCTGGGATTACAGGCATGTGCCACCACACTCGGCTAATTTTTTTTTTTGAAGAGCTCACCGTGTCTCCCAAGCTGGAGTACAGTGGTGCGATCTCAGCACAATGCAACCTCTGCCTCCTGGGTTCAAGCGATTCTCCTGCCTCAGCCTCCCGAGTAGCTGGGATGACAAGTGCCTACCGCCACACTTGGCTAATTTTTGTATTTTTTAGTTGGGCAGGCTGGTCTCAAACTCCTGACCACAGGTGATCTACCCGCCTCAGCCTCAGTATAGGCAGGGTTTCATCACGTTGGCCAGGCTGGTCTCGAACTCCTGGTCTCAAGTGATCCACCTGCCTCAGCCTCCCAAAGTGTTGGGATCACAGGCAGGAGCCACTGCGCCCGGGCTGTGTGTACCTACATCCATACTCGGTGTCGATGTGTGTGCACCCAACTCACCCACTCCCCTAACTGCCATCACAGACTCACAGGCCGAGGTCATTCAGGGACCATGCGGGCAGCACGCCCTGCACTAACCTTTAGGATCAGCTCCACCACCTCCGTGTGCACCAGCCCATGCACAGGTTCCCCATTGACATGGGTGATGAGGTCGCCTTGACGAAGCCCTGCCTCGCTGGCTGGACCTCCGTCCTCCACGTGCTGCCCCAGGGAGAGAATAGTACTGAGACTGGAGCCTGAACACCAAGTATGGGGCTTGGTTCTGCACATTAAGCTGTGAGCCCCTTCACCACCACCCTTTGACCCCCGAGCAGGGACAGATGGGCTCCACAAAGGGGAAGCCGGAGGGATAATGAAGCTGGGAGACAGCAGGTCTGGATGGTCAGACATACCCACACCATGTGGTGCACGGTGTAGACATCGGAGTCACCCATGTAGACGCGAATGGCCCGCAGGGTGAAGCCATACTTCTTGCCAGCTCGGTGGATGATGATGGGAGGCCTCACGCTGCCAAGGGCTGGTAAGAAGTCCCTGCTTGGAGAAGAGTCCCGGGATGATGGGTTGGACGACTGAGAATGCGGGGACATGGGGCTGGCCAGCGGGGAGCAGGTGTGGTGTTCTAGAGAAGGAGAAGCCAGGACTTAGTGGGTCAGAGGGCCTTGGTCTGGCCCACGGTCCAGTCTGTTGATTTCAGCACAACTCTAGTCACAGAGCCTGAGCCCAGGTCCATTTTCTCCACAGCCCCTGACCTGTGAAGCCCTCTCCTGTGTCCAGACCCCAAGAGACAGTGGTGGTGATGAGAAATGGCAGCTAGCATTTATGTGTGTATCAGGGACTATGTAAGCTTGTCATACATATTTAAAAGTCACAATTAACCGATGAGCTGGCCACTATTATATCCACATTTTCGGATGAGAAACTTGAGGCTTAGAGGAGTTAAGCAACTTGCTCAAGGTCAAGAGCCTGTTAGTGATGGAACCAGGATTTGAGTGTGAGCTCTCTGCCCCAAAGCCTGCACTTGTGACATGGTGCTGTCCTGCCTTCTGGCACATGTATACACAACCCCAGACACCAATACACACCTTCAGAGACCACAGTCTCTCAGGTCCCTGCTTAACACACATACACCTGCCATGTGCAGAACCTTGCCAAGGCCTAGAGATTCTAAGGCCCTTCCTGTGAGTTTTATCCCAGCTCCCCAGGGGCCTCACCCGAAGGAATGAGGAGTGAGAGGGCTGTGGCTGAGGCGGACTTGATCACTTTGTTGACAGGACGAGTGGTGCGCTTCTCTGTAGAGTCCCCAGAGAGCAGCCGGTGGCGGGCCCGACGCACAGCCAGGTCACTGATGGCCTTGGCTGTGGCTCCCTCAGCCAGCTGCGGGGTCCCACGGCCTCTGGTCTCCATAGCTGTAGGCCCAAGGGAGCAGTGAGACCGCGATGCTGCTGAGCCTCCCCGCCCTGCAGTATCCTCCAGCTTAGGTCCTTTGGCCGCCCACTGGGCCATACCTGGACTGGAACCACTGCTTCGGCCAACAGCTTCCTCATCCAGCTTTGGCCGCTGCTCCCCTGAGCGTTCAGCAACAGGCCCAGAGGCCCCCTCTCCAGAGGGGGGAGTCAGGACCCATATCCCCTCCTGGGGTTGCCTCCTGAGGGCGCTGCTGGCCTCCTCAGGGCCCTCGGGGAACCGAGGCGCATCCAGGAGGCCTGAGCAGCGGCGTCGCACTGTCATGGGAGGGCTTGAGTCACTCTCTGTGTGGGACGACTCAGACACCGACAGCCGCTTCCGTAATCTATGAGACACAAGGCCTGGGGTGAGATGGCCCAGGTGGTCCCCCTCCTCCTGCCAGGTCTCCTCAGGGGCACACAAGGGTTATAGTAACAGAATTTTCCTCCGCAGACATTCCTCTAGGAGTCACCCTCGTGAATGCCCCTCCCTGCCACCTGCGCTCCTCCGCGGCATCGGAATCTCTCCCATGATCTGTGACCATGCAGGGATAGCTGTGTCGCCCACCCTGGCTGAACTCTGGGGTGCTCACATCTCAGGGGAGCCAATCACCCAGCTCCGGTCTCGGCCTTTGAGCCCTGCCAGGCCATCTGAGCGGTCCTCCTTCTCCTCACTCAGGCTGCGCTTGGTGGGGGGTGGCGTCCGGCGCTCCTCGAGCAGTGAGAGCCGCTCCATGCTGCTGTACACCTGTGGGTACAGGGGATGCGCTGGGGACGGGCTCTGGCAGCCGTATCTCCCAAGTGGCATAAAGCATAGGAAACCTAGGAATTTGAACCAGTCGGCTCCTTCCCTCCTCCACACACCCCTGAATGTTTGGGGAAGCGGTTATTCCACGGATCTGACCTGGCCTCTCATGTCAGGGACTACTGTGGTTCTAGAAGCACCTATATATATCTGTATGTAGCCCCAGCTCTCAGCTCCTCTTTCTCTAGAGGTGGCCCCAACTCCCACTCCCTGAGCCTGCCCCAGGTGTGCCCTTTGACAGGCCCTCTTCTTCTGATCCTCCAGCCTGTTCTGCCCATCCTGGGCCTCCTCAGTCACCTTGCTGAACCTTGGAGAGCAGGAAGAGAACTGGCGGATCTCAAGGCAGCCATCCTCACTCGCTTCTTCCTCATCCTCCGAGTCCATGTGGTGGTACCGCTCTGAGCGGGCTGGGCCGGACATAACGGACACTTTCCTTCAGAGCCCTGCTGGTGGCCTCCTTGTGACCCCATTAGATTTCAGCAGAGCCCTGAGAAGTTGCTCCCAATGCCAAGTTCAGTGTGCACAGGTGTTTCTAGGCAAATAGGTAGGACCCATACTCCACCCCACCCATGGGCAGCCTTACTGTCAAAATAGCTAGTATCGTCCTCTGACTCCAGCTGAGGAATAAATTCAGCCTTCTGGCGGAGAAGTCCCGTCCAGTCCAGACCAGTGAAGAATGGGTGCTGCTTCACCTCATAGGCACTGCCTGTGGAAAGGGAGGGCATGGGCAAGGGGGAAGGATGGGCCGCATGGAGTCCAGGTTAGCAAACCTAGTAAGAAGCCAGACCTTGAGAAGCTATACTCAGGGGGTCAGCTCAAGCATCTTCCCTTCTCTGCCTACAGGGAGCAGGGCAGAGTTTCAAGATCCAGAGGGGCTGCCCGTAACTGAAGCCTGAACCTCCAGGGTACATGGACTCAGCCTCCCTTACCCCTTTTCTAAGTAGTGAGAAAAGTTAGCGGGGCCTGCCTTACCTGTGCCCAGTCTCTCCAGAGGGTTCTGGTGGAGCAGTTTGGAGGTGAGGTCCTGGGCGTCTGGGGGCAGTGCATCATCACCCTCAGGCCACACAATCTCATCTGAAGTCATCAGGGGTGAGAGGGAGAGGAGAAATTGTGGGTAGAGTGGAGAGATATAGAAGAGGGTCCCAGGACAATGTAAGGTAAGGAGTCAAAAAGGACCCAGCCCGGAGTCCCTGAATGCCTTGCCTGGGACCCCAGTCTTTAATTTTTTTAGGTTCCTAGACCATGGCTTGATCTTTGATCCATGGCGGGCACTGCAAAGCTCTAACTCACTCTGCTTTTATACTCCACAAAACATACAGACATACCCCTCACACTTATGGGATGCGCACATACACAGACAGGAACACCCAGGTATATATGGGAGACACGTGAGGCCCTAGGGGACACAGTGTGCACATATATGTACATGCAGAAACACAGAGACACCCACCTCCAAAGCAGCAGACATCACAAACACATGGTGAGTTCAGAACAAGAGCTCACAGGCCCCATGAGCTGCCTGCACACATCATAGTTGTGAATCCAGACTGTATCCCCACTGGGCCAGCGGGATGGTACCTACCACTGATCACTTGCCCGAAGAGCTCCTCCGGAGTGTCTCCAAAAAAGGGGACGCAGCCCACCAGGAACTCATACAGGATAATGCCCATGGCCCACCAGTCCACCGGCTTCCCATAGCCCTGGCGCAGGATCACCTCAGGTGCAATGTATTCTGGGGTCCCGCATACCTGGGCACAGAAAAGCCAGGCTGGCTCAGCCTCCTGAGGCTGCTCACTGGCATGACTGGGAGACGCGGGATGCTCCCACCTTGAACAGAAGACTCTCTGAATGAAGACTCAACCCACCTTAGTTAATGAACAAGATCAACAGAAGCCCCAGGGAACAAGAGTTGGAACTGTCAGTAGGTATTTCCTAATTAACAAAATTGTCTCATTCTAGCCCAGAACTACCATCCCTTAAGCCCTCAACACCCACCTCTGGCATCGGATCCCACAATTGGCCTCTGCACTCCAGCCTCTAACAGAATAGACCCTACCAGTTACGTAACTACTACAGGGACTGGTGAACAGTCACAACCTGAAATGTCAAACCAGGAACATCCAGAGGCTGCCTCTCAGGACACTGGGCCACAGCCCAGTGGAAATTCAAACCTGTGGTCCAAGAACCTCAGGCTCCAGGAGAGCCTTGTCCTTGACTCAGGCTGGGAGATTCGGGACTGACTCATATGAAACTCTGTGCTAACAGTTACATGACCTATTTTCTCCAAACCCTGAGGAGGAAGATGACTTTGGATTTTACATCCATATGATTCTCATGGCTCATCCTGTTTTCCAAATGTGCTACCTGTCTCAATGCTTCTCTGGAACCCAAAGGTAGAAAAGATAGGGGTTCCCAATCTTACCATCTGGCTACAAGGTAGGCATATGGCCCCAAGGCCTTATTCAAGGGCCTGGAATCTATGTATGTATATACAGATGTAGAGATGGGATCTCACTATGTTGCTCAGGCTGGTCTTGAACTCCTGGCCTGAAGTGATCCTCCTGCCTCAGCCTCCCAAAGGGTTGGAATTATGGGCATGAGCCACTGCGCCAGGACAAGGGCCTAGAATCTAACCTCCAATGTATCAACTATCCTTCCTTACCTGCTTGTCCAGGAATTCCCGGGCATCCTTTTCAATGTGACCCTCATATAAGTTCGTTGTCAGACTCATGAGACCAATTTTGGACAGTCCAAAGTCCGTGAGCTTGATGTGCCCCATTGATGTAATTAGGAGGCTGGGAGACCGGAGAAATAAAATTATGAAGTAATTCCTGGTTTTCTGAGAGTACTGGTTTTAGTATATGCCCAATTTCCCCACTCAGGCTTCCATGGGGGTACTGTGAGACATAAGCTGGGTAGCTTCAGCAGGGGGGACAGGCAGGTGTGGACACGTAAATTGCTCTGGCTGTGTGAGTGCTGCATTCTGCACAAGCAACGAACCTGCCTTTTGCCCATTCCCACAACTCCGTTTCTGTTCACGGCCCTAACTGTATTCTATATTGGGGGCAGGAGTCATTCAGTTGAACAACAGAGTTTCTTCTACAGAGCTGAGATCAGCCTCATCCTAAGGCACCTGCTGGAGCCATTCCTAGTCCCCTCTCCCGATCTGAGTGGCCCATAATACTTCTGTTTCAGGGAGAGGGGCAGGGGGCACATAATTTTATTCCATGTCCGTGGCTGGTCTTGGGAGGAGGGTTAGTTGGGAGAAACTAGAACTAAGATCCCTTTATATATTCTGCCTGAGTCACTCATTTTGTGCTGAAGGCTTTACCCTGCCACCCTTTTATTCTAATGATTCCCCAAATAGTACCTCTGGCTGTGACTTCCTTTTTGAGCTCCAGGCCCACCCAACTGCCCATATGTCTTACAGGCACCACAAACTCAATCTGTCTAAAACAAAGTCATGCCTCCCAACTGGTTCTCCTCCTCAGTGAAAAACTATAATTTCGGTTATCTATTGAGCTCTGTGCTAAGTGCTTTAAAAATATTCTGGCCCCTGAAAGGTTTTCTAGAGTAACACAGCAAAGGTAGGTGTCATTACTCCCTATTTTAGAAAGGAGGTACGTGAGGGTCAGGGAAATTTTAATTAATAGACTCAAACTCAGACTTCATAAGCAGAAGAGTGGCCATTTGAATTCAGGTCTGTCTTATGTCAAAGCCACTTTCTCCCACAGAGGCTTATCACCCTGCCCCAGTTCCAAGCTGGAAATCCGGAACACACCCCAGCCTCTTCTGTTCCCTTGCTTCCCTTCCTGCCTCACCCCAGCCTGGTCCTCTTTCCTGTTTCCCCATGCTGCCCCTCTTCTTTCTACCCTGACCCCCTGCTCTGCTGCCGGCATTGCTGGCTTTGGTCTCAGTGTCTCTTTTCATCGGCAGAGCGAGCTTTCTAAACCTAAACCACAATCTGGGCATGCCACTCTGTCATATCCTTGGTTAGCAGACCCTTCCAAGACTCTCTAGGCCCCTTTAAAATAAAACCCAAATGTAACAAAAGGGCCCCTGATGAACTAGTTCCTGCCTCTCTCTCCAGCCTTTTCTGTTACTACTCTCTCACCATCTAAGCTGTCACCACATTGTACTATTTGTAGTTCCTGAACAAGTGCTGTTCTCTCGCACCTGTGTGCCTCTGCACATTCTGCTCTCTGGCTTTAGAAAGCAGGTCTTCCTTTTTCCACTTGACTAATACCCTCTGAGAAGAAACTCATATATATATATTTCTGTCTCGCACTGTAGACTTAAGTTCTACATGCCAGGGACTATATTTAAAACCCAGAATATAGTGCTTGGCACAGAGTAGATGTCAGTAAATGTCAGTAAACGTGTTTAACCATCTACTAGATGTGCTTATTCTTTTGTTCTTGCTTGGTTTCTTCAGTGGGGCTCCTCAATGACTCTTTCTTTCTGTTTTTTTTTTGGAGACGGAGTCTCACTCTGTCACCCAGGCTGGAGTATAGAGGTGTGATCTTGGCTCACTGCAAGCTCCACCTCCCGGGTTCACGCCACTCTCTGGCCCCAGCCTCCCCGGTAGCTGGGACTACAGGCACCTGCCACCACGCCTGGCTAATTTTTTTTTTGTATTTTTTGTAGAGACGGGGTTTTACCATGTTAGCCAGGATGGTCTCGATCTCCTGACTTCATGATTCACCTGCCTCAGCCTCCCAAAGTGCTGGGATTACAGGTGTGAGCCACTGTGCCTGGCCTCTCAATGACTCTTTCATGTCACCAAAGCCTTATAATATTCCAGCCAGACCTTGAGGCAATGATCTGCATCTGGAATGGTCGGGGGGCTAGAGAACTAGGCCTAGATGGACACACAGAGGAGCATGTTTTCCCAGTAGCCATCTGGATAGACTTAGAGCTACTGTGCTTGCCAACATTTTATCTAGAGACCCAAGAGGGAGACCCTGGACAAGGGACACAGATTGTGGACATACTTGTCAGGCTTGAGGTCACGGTGCACGATGCCATAGTTGTGTAAGTACTCCAGGGCCAGCACAGTTTCCGCAAAGTATAGACGCACCATGTCCACAGGCAGGGCCCCAATATTCTTCAGCAGAGTGGCACAGTCTCCCCCTGCAACAAGCCCAGGCTACTATGAGGAAAGGATCCAGTTCTCTGCTCTAGCCAGCTCCCATCTGGCAGTTTCTGAGGTCCCAGAGGAGACAGCTTCATGGAATATCCTGGTGCTGGAGACTCTGATTCTAGCCCCTTTGCTGCTGGCATGGGTGGGAGACACGGTGATATGGTTTGGCTGTGTCCCCACCCACAGCTCATCTTGAATTGTAGCTCCCATAATTCCCATGTGTTGTGGGAAGGGATCTGGAGGGAGATAACTGAATCATGGGAGTGGGTCTTTTCCATGCTATTCTCGTGATAGTGAATAAGTCTCAAGAGATCTGATGGTTATTTTTATTTATTTATTTTTTTGAGGCAGAGTCTCGCTCTGTCGCCCAGGCTGGAGTGCAGTGGTGTGATCTCAGCTCACTGCAACCTCCACCTCCCAGGTTCAAGCAATTCTCCTGCCTCAGCCTCCCGAGTAGCTGGGATCACAGGTGTGCGCCACCACACCCAGCTAATTTTTGCATTTTTTTGTAGAGATGGGGTTTTGCCATGTTGGTCAGGTTGGTCTTGAATTCCTGACCTCAGGTGATCTGCCTGGCTGAGCCTCCCAAAGTGCTGAGATTACAGGCATGAGCCACCATGCCTGGCCGAGCTGATGGTTTTATAAAGGGGAGTTTCCCTGCACAAGCTCTCTCTTGTCTGGCGCCATGTGAGACATGCCTTTCACCTTCTGCCATGATTGTGAGGCCTCCTCAACCACATGGAACTACAAGTCCATTAAACCTCTTTCTTTTGTAAATTGCGCAGTCTCTGGTATGCCTTTATTAGCAGCATGAAAATGGACTAACACACAGGGTATGGACTGGGGCGCAAAGTAAAGTAAATCTGCTGATAGCTGTCATAGACATTTTTCAGGCCAGAGAGGGAAGGAACCCAGATTTTTATTCAAAATAATGGCAAAAATGCCATTATTTTTGTACCAGCCTAATATTTTAGGACAGGAATACTGCATAGTGTAAACACATCTGGCTGAGACATTAACATTTGTTCATGTTACTTCCTTCTTACTGGCTTTTAGTTTCTGAGTAAAGTAACACTGTGAACTCCCAGCATGTACCTAGTAAACACTAAAGGACAGTTTTTTTCAGCTTCAGCTTCAGGACTAGGCACAATATCTTCGGAGGCTGTACACACAGTGAGAAGGTGAGAGGGAAGGCCACTGGTAAAGCTGCTGCCTCTCTCCAGAACTATGCCCCATGTTGCTCTTCCGTTCTACTCACAGAGCATTTTGCATGGTTTTAAGGGTTTTAAATTACCCCTTTGCAAGCCAGTCAGGGTAATTAATGGCTTTCCTTTCTTCTGAGGGTCCAGATGCAATCCTCCGAGCACCCAATCTTGGGCTTTTGCAGCTCTGCTGCCTCCTCTGTTGCTGTCTGATACCAGCAGTAGAGAGAGTGCAGGCTTTGGGGTGCAGGATTCTATAGCTGCTGGCCTGCGACCTCCTATCCCAGAGTGCCTCTCTTGGCAGAGGCAGGGAGCTCTGTGCCCACCGTGGCCAAATGGTCTCTGTGATCCTGAGGCAGAAACCAATGCCAAAGGTGGACTACAAAGCTGGGCCCCGAAACTTCACCTCTGTAAAAAAGCTGCTGGTCCCTGTTTAAGGCTCAGATTGTGCCTTGGCCTCCATGCCAGGCCACCTTTGCCTCAGTACCTTCAACATACTCCATCACCATGCACAAGTGGCGCTTGGTCTCAAAGGAGCAGAACATGCTGACCACAAAGGGGTTCTCAGCGAAAGTCAGTATGTCACGCTCCACGAAGGCCTGCTGGATCTGGTTCCGTAGGATCAGGTTCTGCTTGTTGATCTTCTTCATGGCAAAGCGCTGCCGGGTGGACTTGTGCCGCACCAGGAATACAGCCCTGGGAAACACAGTCCAGCCCATCCCCCATGGACCCTCAGCACCAGAGCTGTGCTCTCTGCCACCCAAACTGCCTTCTCTCACACCTTAATTAATGCACAGAACAAAGGGGCAGGGGCATGCATACCAATGAGAAGGCTCTGGGACCCCCTGGCCCACAGAACTCTTAAACTTTCTGACAGACCATGTCCTGATGACATGGCTCAATGCTTCCCCAGAGCTCAGGGAGAGGAGGATGCGTGGTAATAAGAGGTGTGGGAATCTTGTCTAGGAAAGGAACAATGATCGATGTCAGAGGAATCTGAACTCCTGCCCACCCAGGAGGCTTCTGGGAGTGAGAGGGTCCACCCCGCGGCATCTGCCCAGAGGACTGGGCAGCATACACTCTCACATGGAAGAGATCAAAGGCTGACCTGGCTTCAGTCCTGGCCACACCCTGACCCCTGCCCTTTACCCATAGGCGCCATTGCTGATGAGCTTAATGGTCTCAAAGTCCTCTTCAGAGGGTGTCTTTTTAGATGGCAGAGATGCCCCACGGCCCTGGAAGACAAGGGAAAAGGCAGGAGACAGGCATGCTTCTCAGAGCCCATATCCTTGCAGAAGCTGTGGCTCTAGCGTTCTCAGCTCTTAGCTCTAGCGCAGTCCCCTGCCCGTTCTTCTGGAAGTAGAATGACTTCTCAGTGTTTGCTGTCACCAATTCCCCCATCCCTTCTTCAGATATTCTCTTAAAGAGAACTCATAGCTCTTTGCTTCGTAGGGCCCAGGCTCCAGGAATGGGGCAGGAGCTCAGGCTTTTTACCTCAATAGAATCATCTGTCTCTGGAGTGTCAGGACTGTCACAGCTGCTCAACTGGGCCATTTCTGAAACAAAACAAAGACACAAGAGAAGAGTGCGTGGCAATGTCAGGTATCTCAGCAGTATCCTCAGATCACACAACAGGTGCATGTAGGGTAGGCATTAATGCTTTTTGCATCAGCCTAGGATGTAAATTCAGTCCCATGGCACTATACCCAATGTAGTCCCAGCTTTTGGATCAGGAAACAAGCCAAATCCTACTGCTACTCCCATTTCCAGAAGTCCATTGCCATTCACAGGGCCTGGCAATTTCTATAAACTTTGGGACATTTCCTGGAAAACAGGATCTGAAACTGGGTTACTAGTTCCCATCCTGCTGGCCAAGACTGCTTCACTGGATGGGGCTGGGAAGCATAGAAGGCAGAAGCAGGATACCTACAGACCAGGGACTTGGAAGCCCATGGTTGCTGCAGGGGTCCAGCAGGAAGCCCAGAAGAATGGCGGTATCCTCTGAAGCCCTGTGTTGGACCACCCTAAAGACACAGGAAGACCTGTAAGGTGGCCAAGAGGAGAGGCAAGAGAGTTGCAGAGGAGGTGACCATTTTTGCAAATGTGATTGTGGCTCTCTGTTGTTGACCTCTTTGGAACTGAGGTTCTAAATGCAACTCAGCCGGGCCAATGCAATCCAGGCTGGGATCTACCAGGCAGATGTGAACAGCAGTTCCAAAGGAAAGACTGTTTTGTCACAGAGAGCACAGTGTACATCCTAAATTCCTGAGGCCCCCGGGGCCATGTTGTGTCCATGTCCAAGCTAAGTCTCTTCTCCAAGCAGCTTCCCTGCTGTCAGAGCTTGCCAGCAGCGGTGGGGCCTCTTTGCAGCCACCAGGCAGTATGCTCACCCTCTAGCGGGTCCCGTGTGAGGCCCAGCTGGCTAACGATGTAGCGGGGAATGTCACATTTCATCCCTTGTCCCTCTTTGGCGTGGCCCTCAGCTGCTTCTAATAGGTGGTAGAATTCTTCAGGGTCAAACTCCTGTACCAAGGGAGAGAGGTAGTCAGTGGTGACAGATAGAAGCGAAAGCTGCTGGCCTCTTTGGTTTTAGAGCATATAGTAGACTGAGATGAACAAGACTTTTTCTGTGACAGGACACTTCCACCCCTCAATATTCAGAAATAACATGATTCAGGGATCACAGGAATGGGGACGAAGATGTCTTACAGGTTACCTCCAGATTGGACATACTCAGCATATGCTATCTTCCTGGCAATAAGAACTAGAGGTTTTACTCTAAAGAGAGCCTATTGATCTGGTCCCATGCCTTACATCAGCCAGTTGGCACTGTCTGGTGTATTCAGATGCCCAGTCCACAGCAGTCCTGGCACACACTCAATTATGACTCATAAGAGCTTTGGCACAGCCCTACTGGTGCATGCATACCTTCAAATATTTACTGGGCACCTCCTGTGTGCTAGAGGCTAGAGATCCATTGAAAAGCACAGTCTTTGTCTGCACATAATAACTGAGTGCCTACTAAGTGCCACACACTGGGTTAAACCTTCTAGCAACTCTTTGACCTCACTGAGGAAATCAAGGCTTGCAGGGATGCACTGATTTGTCCATAATCACAGAGGTAGGAAGGAACAGAAAACCAGCATTCAGCCCAGGTCTGACTCCAAGCCCCTGCTTAGCCAAGGACTTCGTGTTCTTGAGGGAGAGGCTTTCTGCTCTATCACAGCACTAGCCTCTGCTCTGAACTCTGTTCTCATTCCCTGTGGTCTCACTGTTTTGGAGAACTGTACCTATCTGGATATAACCTAAGCCAGACCTGGAAGCCCTTTTAACTTCTTATTCTTCCTTAGCTCCTATTTGGTCAGAATGTCTCTCTCATAAATACCCCTCTAATCCACCTCTTTCTCTCTGTTATCCTACCATTCACTGTCTGAGTTCTGGCCACCCCATCTCACATGAATTGCTTTGAGTACCTCTGCCCTGATGTCCCTGGCTCATCCTGCCCTCTCTTCCAATTCACTATCCATGTTGCAGCCAAAGTAATCTTTCTTAGGACTAAATCTGATATAATATTTACACAGAAATAAATAGGAACCAATTACTGATAATGCAACATGTATGAATTTCTACAAACATGCTGAGTGAAAGAAGTCAGAACATACTACAGAAACCACATAGAAACATGGTTTCATTTCTAGGAAACTGTACAAAAGGCAAACCCATCCCTAGTGAAACAAAGCAGGTAAGTTATTGCCTGGGAGCAGGAGGAAGAGGGGACTGACTCCAAAGGGGCACAAGGGAACTTAAATGATAGAAATATTCTCTATGTCAGCTGTGGCCATGATTCTACAAGTGTATGTTGTTAAATCTCAATGAACTGTACCATCAAAGGGATATATTTTATTGTATGAAAATTATACCTTAATAATACTGTTTAAGAAAAAAGTAAATGTGGCCATGTCACATTCTTACCTAAACTTCCTGGTGCCTCCAAGTGGCCGTAAGGGTAATGCAAACTCCAGAGCCGAGAACCCGACACCCTCCGTGACCCTGTCACAGCCCTACCTTCCAGGCTTACCCCTCAGCACTTCTTCAAACCCACCCTGTGCTGCACTGAATGCCCCTTCCCATGCTCTCTATCTGGGAAACAGACTCATCCTTCAGTTTGCTGAATAAGCCTCATATCCCCCAGGGGAGCATTCACTGACTGTTCCTTCCAGGAAGACTAAAGCACTTCCTTTTCCAGGTTCCCGTTGCATTGCGTACTGACCTCAACTGTAACACTTCTTGCAGTACTGTAATTACTATTTACATGTCCTCATGCCTATGCTTCCCAACTCCACTGTAGAGGAAACATCCCAAGATCAGAGACTGTGCTTCATTCATGTCTGTATCTCCAGTGTCTAGCACGAAGTAGGTACCCAGTCAAGTTTGCTGAAAATTAAATGAAGGACTCAACTTGTGCAAACTAAACTGGGCTATGTTCCTGACGCTCCTCAACCCCAAGGCCCCCACTGAGGTGAGCCCTGATCATGTGAGGGTGGGCTAGACTAATACTTCTCCTTGCCACATCCCCTCAGGACCATACATTTGTCCTCACAAAAATCTGTTTAGTCTCCCACTGGTGGCAAATTATATTTAAATAAGGACCTAAGCGACAGAAATGGCAGTGGTTACCACCACGGTTCTGCTGTCACCAGGATACTTTCTCCATAGCCCTCCTCCAAATCTGCCCACCCGACTTTCCTAGAGTCCACTCACCAGGCATTCCAGGAGACGTGCTGGGCGGGCAATGACAATCATCAGCTTTTTCACCAGCTGCATCACAAAAGCCACTTCTGAGCTCTCTGAGCGCTCATGAGCCTATAGAGAAAAGAAGGGTTGCTTAAGCAATCTATTGGCCCAGTGTGGCTGGGCTAAGCAGGACCAGACTGGGCAGAGCTGAATCCAGGGAGAAACAATTCGGTAGCACAGAGAGCTCCGCCAAGCAAGGAACTCAGAGAAGGCTGGCTGGCTGGCTGTGAGAGGGAGCGAGTTGCTCATAGGGAACCATTTGAGCTTTAGAACACTACATGACACCAAGAAATGCCACACAGACATACAGCTGTACCTGCTCCTCCATCCAACAAGCCTCACTTACCCTGCAGACCCCAGCTCAAGGGGCAACTCTCAATGGCGCCTTCACTGATGTTCACTTTCCACTCTAGACTGTAAGGAGTAGAAAGACCTCAAAGCTGAGGGTGATATGACCAGAAAGGTACTTCAGAAGGATCACTCTGGCTGCAGTGTAGAGGGTACACTAAAGAGGGCAAGCCTAAATGCAGGAAAACCCATTAGCAGGCAACTCTAATAATTCAGATGAAAAAGACATAGGTCGGCTGGGTGCGGTGGCTCACGCCTGTAATCCCAACACTTTGGGAGGCTAAGGCAGGAGGATCACGAAGTCAGGAGATAAAGACCATCCTGGCGAACACAGTGAAACCCCGTGTCTACTAAAAATACAAAAAGATTAGCCAGGCGTGGTGGCGGGCGCCTGTAGTCCCAGCTACTTGGGAGGCTGAGGCAGGAGAATGGCGTGAACCTGGGGGACGGAGCTTGCAGTGAGTCGAGATGGTGCCCCTGCACTCCAGCCTGGGCAACAGAGCAAGATTCTGTCTCAAAAATAAATAAATAAATAAATAAATAAATAAATAAATAGAAAAAGGCGTGGGTCAAGACAGAAGAATGCAGACAAAGGGACAGGCGTGGGCTACTACCAAGGCAGATAAGGGTGAAAGCAGCACAAACAGAAGGCAACTCCAACTTCAATTTTAGGAAAATTTCAATGAATACGTGAAATAGTAACTATAAGAAGCCATTTAGGTGATAGGTAAAGAATGTACTGCATTTGGTTTTAGAGAAAGAACAGCTAGGCAGAAAAGATAAGCTCAGTTCTGGGCGTGTAGAGTTTCAGGCACCTATATGAGAGAGTCTCTTGGGTATCTGCTTGGTCCAGAGGCCTTTCTCTTTTTCCCTGAGAATTGCTCTGGTTTCTAGGAGCCACATTTGTGCTGTGTGTCTGCACCTTCCCTCCCACCTCTAATAGCTGACCAGGGAGGATCACTTTCCTAAGAATTTAAAAAAGGATAGAAAGACAATTGTTAACATCAGTGTGGCAGAAACTGTTTGAGAACTGTGACAAGGGATGGCTGTACCTACCACGGAGATAGAGAAAAGATGCATACAGGAAAAGAAAGAATGAAGACTTCCTGAGCTTCCTGGAGCTTGTGGTTTCTAGTTCTGGTTCCTTCTTAAGGCCTGGTTATATCCCTCGCTTCAATTCTCTAAGACCTACCCTTTTTACTCTTATAATGTTTCCCTTTACTGTTTAAAACTATTCTGAGTCAGATTTCTATTACGTGTAACCAAAGAATAAGAACCAATACGGGGAAGTCAAAGTGGAGGAGTCCACCAGGCAGCTGGGTGCACTGATCTGAAGCTTAGGAGAACAGTAAGAGTGGCAGCCACATGTGGAAGTCCTCAGCATAGAGATGACAACTGAAGACACGGGAGCAGGTGGCAAGACATCAGAGAGAGAGTGGAGGAAGGGGAAAGGGGAGAACAGGCATGCAGGATGGTGCCCTGTGACACACCAGTATGAAGAGGTGGGCAGCAAAGGAACTTGTGAAGAGGCAGCACGACTGGCGAGAACGGTGAATTGACAACTGGGGAAGGGGGTTTAGGAAGTATCCACTGTGCTCCACAGAGAGGTGGCAGAAGATGGGAACTGAAAGCAGACACAGGATTTGGCAATTGGACAGTGAGTTTCTTGATGAATTTTGCCTGAACAGTTTTGGTAAGGTGGGAAGGGAAACCGGAAGGCAGAAGATTGAATAGTAAATAGGATACAAGGAAAGAAAAACAGTAAATGAGGACTTTTCTTTTTTTTAAGTATTGGTTATGAAATGAAGAGAAAGGATGAGCGTTTGGTGAAATCCCATTTATTCTTTTAAAACCTGTCTCCTGTTCCCAACACACATATACATACACATGTGAAGAAAAAGAAGTAATTGCTGTCTTTAACATGTTCTCCTGGCTGTTCGTGCATACCACATGGTACTGTCACGCTGTTTCATAACGAGCTGTCTGTCTCTACAGCTACACTGCTGGGCCTAGTGAGTAAAGAGGCTCTGTGTCTTTTTCTTTTTTCTTTTTTTTTTGAGACAGAGTTTCATTTTTATTGCCCAGGCTGGAGTGCAATGGCTCGATCTTGGCTCACCACAACCTCCGCCTCCGAGGTTCAAGCGATTCTCCTGCTTCAGCCTCCCGAGTAGCTGGGATTACAGGCATGTGTCACCATGCCCAGCTAATTTTGTATTTTTAGTAGAGATGGGGTTTCTCCATGTTGGTCAGGCTGGTCTGGAACTCCCAACCTCAAGTGATCTGCCTGCCTCAGTCTCCCAAAGTGCTGGGATTACAGGCGTGAGCCACCGCGACTGGCCCTTTTTCTTTCCTCAAATGCTAAGCCTAGCAGAGTGCCTCCTATACGGCAGATGTCAGTCAGTGTTTGTTGACTGTTTGAAAATGTATGATCTTAGGCTCTGGAATAAGCCAAACCTGGGACTGGGTCCTGGTTTTGCTACTTAAAAAAATAAGTTATCTTGAGCTAACTTAGTTTCCTCATCTGTAAATTTAGGAAATAATATTAAGTACCTTCCTTACAGGGTCGTGAAGATTTCATCAGATAAATTAAACGAGGTAATGTAGTGTCTAGCATGTATTAAATGCTCCATGAATGTTACTGATTTTTATTATTCTAAAATCGGATCAGGTCATTTTTCAGTTTGTCACACTGGATGATACCCACTGCCTTCATGATACAATCTAAGCTCCTCACAAGGTCCTTCAGCATCTGGCCCCCAGTCCAACTCTTCAAATTCATCTGCCAGCAGGTCAGGCGCAGTGGCTCACACCTGTAATCTCAGCACTTTGAGAGGCCGAGGCAGGGGGATCCCTTGAGATCAGGAGTTTGAGACCAGCCTGGCCAACATGGTGAAACCCTGTCTCTACTAAAAATACAAAAGTTAGCTGGGCGTGGTGGCAGGCACCTGTAATCTCATCTGCTAGGGAGGCTGAGGCAGGAGAATTGCTTGAACCTGGCAGGTGGAGGTTGCAATGAGCCAAGATAGCGCCACTGCACTATAGGCTGGGTGACAGAGTAATCCATCTCAAAAAAAAAAAAAAAAAAAAATCATCTGCCAGTTTTTCCCCTGTGGGTGTCTTTCTTTCTTTTCTTTCTTTTCTTTTCTTTCTTTCTTCTCTTTCTTTCTTCTCTCTCTTTCTCTCTCTCTCTCTCTCTCTTTCTTTCTTTCTGAGACGGAGTTTCGCTCTTGTTGCCCAGGCCAGAGTGCAATGGTGTTATCTTGGTTCACCACAACCTCCACCTCCGGGTTCAAGCAATTCTCCTGCCTCAGCCTCCCTAGTAGCTGGGATTACAGGCATATGCCACCATGCTCAGCTAATTTTGTATTTTTTGTAGAGCCAGGGTTTTCTCCATGTTGGTCAGGCTGGTCTTGAACTCCCGACCTCAGGTGATCCGCCTGCCTCGGCCTACCAAAGTGCTGGGATTACAGCATGGGCCACCATGCCCGGCTCCACAATGGGCATCTTTTACTGTAGTTATGCAAACTACTTCATCTGCAATTTCTGGAATGTACCAAGTTTCTTTACACCTTTGAGAGGTTACTTATTTATTTATTAAGAGACAGGGTCTCACCCTGTCATTCGGGCTGGAGTACAGTGGCACAATTACAGCTCACTGCAGCCTCGACCTCCAGGGCTCAGGCAATCCTCCCACCTCAGCCTCCTGAGTAGCTTGGATTACAGGTGCATGCCACCATGGCTGGCTAGTGTAGAAGGGGGGGGTCTCACTTTGTTGCCCAGGCTGGTCTCAAGCTCGTGGGCTCAAGTGATCCTCCCACCCTGGCCTCCCAAAGAGCTGGGATTACAGGCATGAGCCACTGTGCCCAAGCAAGAGGTTGTTTATGCTTTTTCCTAGCTTTAGTGAACTCCTACCTGTTTAAGATTTAGCCTTCCCTGAACTTTCCACAAAGAGTCAGCATATCCTTCTCTGTGCTCAGAACCTACTTACCTCTAGTGCTCATCAATCATATTGTACTGTAGTCAGTGGAAGTGAGAGAATTCATATAAAGTATTCAGTGTAGTAATAGCTGTTATTTTCATTAAGTACATGTTGATGGGTCTGTAACCCCACTGATGGCAAATTTCCTAAGGTAGAGCCTGCACTGAATTCTTTTCTGCATTCCAAAGGCCTTGCAAATTAGGGAACAGATGAACAAACTGGCTCCAAATTCAGTGCTCTTCTTATTGTATCAAACAACCTAACCACACAAGCAGTCAGTCTGGGAAAATGCCTAAAGGTTTTGAGCAAGGCTCTGACTTCAGCATTTTAGAAGATAAATCTTAAACGTACCAGGAAACTTGGAAGTTACTCTACATTAATCCTTTATCGAATGCAGTAATCCCTGATTCCTAAATGTCTCTGGGGTCCCCCTTTCCATTGCTGGAAAACTGTCAGAAAGCTTTTCTTGAACAGAAACAAATATCTACCAGTGATTTTCACGGGACTCTGGCTTTCTAAAGTTATACTTCTACAATGTTTGATTTTAAGTATTTCTTTTGAAATCAGAAAAAGATAGTTTTGTAGAAGGAAGTACTTTTTCACCTATTAAATCAAACTCTTTCTTCCTGTAACTCCTGCCCCCTGGACTAATTATGTCTTTTGGGGTACTGAGAACAATCTGCTCTTTTTTATATATTAGAAACTTTCCACTACTTGACAATAATCATTTCTCTAGATTGAACTGTTCCCTGAAAATGTGTTTAAACTCCGAGCTCCTCCTTATTTCTAGATGAACACACTGATGTCCT
This sequence comes from Piliocolobus tephrosceles, assembly GCF_002776525.5. NCBI lineage: Eukaryota > Metazoa > Chordata > Mammalia > Primates > Cercopithecidae > Piliocolobus > Piliocolobus tephrosceles. The sequence continues at coordinate 176,242,770 of NC_045434.1, forward strand.
TTTGATCATCAGCCCGGGGCCCTCAGCTCAGTCGGTACTACTCCAGAGAGAGGTCCTGGTCTGGAGGTAATAAGGGGTTCTGGACTGGGAAATTCTCTAGTGACATGATGAGCTCTGGGGAGACAGGCACATTCTCTCTCCCCCAAACCGTATTAATGGATAACATGGAGCTGCTGTGGTCTGAGTGAGATGGCATCTGGCCACCTTAATCAAGAGGCTGATAGCAAAGGAAGCGCTAGTGCAGGAAGCAGTGCTTAAGCAGTGCTTAAGAACTCTCATGTGCTTTGGTCTTGGCCATCTCTATTACTTTACCTTTAGCCTCCCAGAGATTTTTTCACACCAGGGAGGATCAGGTCTCAAAACATGTAAGTCCTAACTAGAGAACTCTCCATGCAAATGGCTAAACCCATCATGCAAGCCTCATACCTGTTTTCCCTTGGCTGAGGATAAAACAGTCTGAAGGCTCTGCTTAAACCAGTATTTCCAGTAGAAGAAAGCCCATCACAGCCACTGGAGCCACTTTTTGGCTTTGGGTAGCAAACCTCCTAGTCAAATACTTATGAGTACTACCCATGGTGGAGCTTCGTGCAGAGTGATGCAACTTTGGATTTAGAAAAGGAACACAAGTGAGTTCCTTTGATACCAAGCAGGCTTCTCTCAGTATTGCAGGGGACTGAGGAGGAATCTAAGCCCCTCAACTCTGCCTTTGAGGGTGGCTAAGACGCAGTCTGTGAAGACTGAGAATACCACTAACGCCCTGATCCTAGCTTGGGATTATGAATCCAATACCAGGTAGAGGTTTTTTCAGTACCCCAGCACAAGGACACTCACATCTTGTACAAGTTTCTCCAAATTCTCTTGAAGTTCATAGAAGTATTGTGATGTAATGAGGCCACTCCGAGATTTATCCAGGCAGTCTCGGGCCATCTCAATCACCTGATGATGAATAAAGCTCAGGGCTCCATCCGCCAAGGGCAGCACGCCGTCTGGGGTGTTGGAGGAAATAAACTCTGCTAGTCGTTCTTCCATTTGTGCGGTGGCCTGGGAAGAAAAGCAAGAAACACACACTTCCCTTCTAGTCCCAGCTCAGTTGGAGCTAAGCCTGAAGGACCTGGAAATAGCAAAATAATGGGCTCCCTGTGATCCTGGTTTCCTTACACTGCATTTGGGAAACCTGATAACTGAAGACATTAATAGATCACCTTCAAGTAAAGTCAAGTCAAGATGCCTTAGCTTTATATTCAAAGCCCTCTTTCACCTGGCCTTGCCCATCTCCCCCAACTCCCTTCAGGGCAAGCTCTTTTGCTGTAAGGACATACAAGTGTTTGCTATCTTCCTCCTTTACTATGCTATTTCATGCCTGTCTGTTTATGCTGTTCTCTGTGTATGGCTTTTTCACCCTGCCTGGCAAACTAATTCTCCTTCTAATCTCAGTTCAAGTATCGTGTCTCCCCTGGGAAGTCTTTCATTTCCCCAGGCAAACAGGTTTCCATTCCTCTATTCTTCCACTGGACCTCCCAACTCTGTAAACTTAGTGTATGGACACTGCTGGTTTCTAAACTGGGAAGTTCTTTAAGTCAGAGAGAGTTTCATTTATCTCAGGATCCTCTTACTTAACCTTAGGACCCAAGGGAGTTAGGCAGGTGCTTGGAGAGCTGCTTAGTGAACCTGTCTGGTCACAGATGGCGAGTTGGAATGGGGGACTGTGGATAGGAACATAACCCTGGCCTGGATCCCCAGCAAAGGAGAATAGAGGGCTGACTCCAAACCTCTAGGGACCTAACTACACGGTCATGTCAAAACAACAAATACACATCTGTGAATGAGTTCTTAGCTGCCTATCTAAGACTCTGCCTTATTTCTTTTGCTACCAGGTGGTGATTTCTGATTTCCAGTGTGTGTTTAGGTGAATGTATACTTACATACATATATATGTGCTGTGTCTACGTGGAGAATGAAAGAGGAAGAGGTGAAAGAGTGGGAGTAGAGGAGAAAGAAGGAAGTGAAGGAATCTTAACACATTTTCTCCAACAATAGTTCATCCTATAGGAAGGAACTGGAAACATGCCTATAAACACAAACATCCAATGCTACAAAAACACCTAATATACAAGGAGGAGGACAAGCATGAGATACATTTCTCAACATTATATACTCCCAAACTTCATAAACACCAAGTACATCAAAATGAATTCCTAGCTATTTGTTCTGCCTCCTTCCTCACGCTTATTGTCTAGTGCCACTCCAAAGCTGGAAAGCAGACCACGGGGCACAGGTTCTGCAGTCCAGTATCACCTCTCAGTCAGGAACAGGGCCTATCTTCAGAAGGCCAGGTCAGAGTGTACAGGCATGTGGTGTTGAGAAAGACATGCAAATGGGGCCGGGTGCAGTGGCTCATGCCTGTAATCCCAGCACTTTGGGAGGCTGAGGCAGGTGGATCACCTGAGGTCAGGAGTTCGAGACCAGTCTGGCCAACATGGCAAAACCTGTCTCTACTAAAAATGCAAAAAAAATTAGCCAGGCATGGTGGTGCATGCCTGTAGTCCCGGCGTCTCAGGAGGCTGAGGCAGGAGAATTGTTTGAACCCCAGAGGCGGAGGTTACAGTGAGCCAAGATGGCGCCACTGCACTCCAGCCTGGGTGACAGAGCAAGACTCCATCTCTTAACAGAAAAAGAGACATGCAAATGGGAAACAAGATTCTAGTTCCATATACAAGGAGGTTCACAGCCAAGCAGCAGAGTTATGACTGCTACTTCTCAGCTATCTCAAGATACCAACCTACTTTCCTTCCTAAGCATTTTCCTGCTTGAAAATGAAAATTTAAATGGTACCAAGCAACTCTGAGATCTGTTTCCCACACCTACTGCTCCCTCTGGCCTTCTTGCCAGTGCAGCCTACTTCTCTCTGTGTACTCTCTGACACCTGGTAATGAGGTGCTGCTTAAGAAATATCTATCAAATGACGATGCCACCAGAGGGCAAATTCTGTAATGAGTGAACCCTGACTCATGGATCCTCATATGCACGGTGAGAAGTAAAGCCTCCAGTTCTTTCTTTCCTCTTTAATACATGGTGGGATACCTTTCTGACATTCCCCTCTGGATAACTCTACTTCTGGGTAGTGAAGAAACAAAGGCTCTGCAAATACAGTTTCCAAACTCATAGTTTCCTGCTGTCTCCTTCTCAAGCAGTCTGGAAGCCCTTGTTGCTGTGTCCACAGCCTCCTGGCTGACTTTCTGTCCTTCTTCTTGGTTATCTCTGGAGGGAGCGCTTCATTCCCTCACTCCAGAGTCTTCCCATTAGGGCTGGCTGTAGGCAGCCACCCTGGGGGGCATTGCTACTCTCCTTTTAAATGGATCCTTACCTTTGGGAATCTTTCTTTGTACACATGATTCATCATTATTATTTCACTGTCAAAGGAGACTGGGGATCGTCCAGGACTAAAAAAAGAAAAGAAATGATTGTGTTACTTTAGAGCTATGGAACTATCAAGGAGAAAGATGGCCATCCCCAGAGACCCTGCTCCTCCCACCATCTTCAGCGGCCTACATATTCCCACCTTAATGGGTACTGAGTTCTAGAGCTTTTCTTATTCCTGGAGTTTTCAGTGTACCTTGTTCAGTTCAAAATGGTACTATATGGAGCTAGGCTTGGTTTTCACAAAGACCTCTTCCAGGCTAGAAAGACCTAGAAAGGGACCTACTACTAAGCTCACTGGTGGCTTTCCCAGGATAACCTTCCCCAGAGTAGGATTCTGTGTCCTCTTAGTTTTGGCCAATAGGGTTGGGTGTGCCCCAGCATATTCTTGGGAACAAAGCAAATAAAAAAACTACCAAAGCAACCAAAGGAAGACGGTGCACACGTACATTTTTTTCCAAACTAGCTGCAGCCAGTGGACCTAACTTAGGGATGAATGAGGCCAGTCCAGACTGTTGTGAGTTATACATCTGGGTCATTTACTGAAGGGAGTCAATATGTTTTCTGCTTTAATTTATTATCTTCCCTGATAACCTAAATCTCCCCCTCTGGCTCATGTGTGGTTGTTATCTCCTTAAAAAATTTCAAAGTTGGAGCCACACAGTTGAACGGATATGTGGGTCTTGCCAAGTTTACTGCCCCTGACACATGATCCCAGATGTGCTAGGTCCACAACTGTCCCACTCTGTCTTTCTTCCCTGGAATGTGCCATGTTTTGCCTGCTGTACTGCTGCACATTACCAAGGACTTCAGAGTAATTACCAGGGATTTCTCTGAGCATCACTGTGGGCCTCTCAATCTCAACTGGCCTAAAAGGTACCCTTCTCTGTGCATGGGTTATTGAGACCACCAAGACTCAGATGTTCCTCTGTGAGACAGAGAAAGGCACTGGAGATTTACACCTGTTCGTTTGTATGCTTGATCCTTCGCATTGAAGCCCCAGATACCATCTTCATCAATCTCTGAACCTGAACCAGTCATCGTGGTCTGGCCCAGCTTCCCTGTCACTCCCGGTGCAGTGCCAGCATTACCTGAGGGGATTCTTTCTGGGAGGAACTGTTGCTCCTCTGGGATCCTGCCCTGAACATATTAGCCAATCAATTACTTCTTGGGGACCCTGCAATACTGAGCTCAGTCATTAAAGTCATGTTCATTTGAATCTCCATCATCTTCCTTAACCTAACATTCTGGCACTGATTTACCAGTTAACGCCAAGGAGAATCAAAAATTAATCAGCAGCTGTTAAGGTTTGTTTGGTTTGATGAAGATGTGCCCAGGTGATTCACAGAATAAGAATAAAGACAGATTCAAATGGACATTTAATTCTGCTTTTGAAATGGGCTTCTTCCCCACGCCAGCAACCTGTCTTCAGCAGCAACTTTTTTAGCTGGCCTAGATCATATACCCAGGGCCAATGGGTTCTGGAGCCAGATAACCATCAGAATTGATGATACCATTGTTCTCCTTTTATCGGATGTAATCTAAAGTATATTTCTGCTGCTAACTACCCTTAAACAGAACAAAAGAGGGATCACTTGACAGTATTGCTAAATACCTCCTGGGGTGATGGGTTGAGCTGTACCTGAAGCCAAAAAGAGCTTGGGCTTTGCTGAACTTGACTCACTCACGCTGACCAATGTATTATGCCAGGGGTAGCAAAATACAGCCTGCAGACCAACTATGGCCTAATACTTTTTTTTTTTTTGGTAAATAAAGTTTATATATTATTTGTGGATACTTACTACAACAGCAGAGTTGAGGAATGTGACAGAGATCTATGACCTATAAAGCCTAAAAATATTTACTGTCTTGGCCCTTTATAGCACAAGTGTGTCCACCCCTGTGCTATGCAAACAAGCTGAAATCCACATGCACCGGGACAGTGGGCAGACAGCACTCTCACCTGAGGCTCCGGGAGCGGGGCCGCATGGCTGGGGACTGCCGTCCCTCCTCATCTGGTACGCTCTCTGTGCTGAAATGCTTCGTCAAAAAGTGCAGCTCATCAGCTGTAGGCTGGAAAGGCAACTGATGCAGCTTTTCCTGTGAGGAGCATGATGACTAGAGGGGAAAACATCAAGAAGTGGCATTAAAGACATGTGCCAGAGCAGTCCACGAATGGGGAAGGACTGAAAATGGTCAGGGAACTTCCCAGTCACTATAAACCCAAAGCAGATCTTCTTTCCTCCACTCCCTTAGCCTTGTCTGTGCTTGATCCTGTTCTTCTCCAGCCCTTCAGAGCCCTCAGCCCTGAGGAACCCAATATACTGGAGTCCTTCAAAGGTTGTGCAGGGAGTTGGGCCCAGACCTTCATGGAATTTTAGAACTGCAAAAGTAGTTAATAAATCATGCTTCCTCACTTGGGACATGTTCTAGGTATGCCCAGCTGCAAATAACATCCTCTTACGTTCTCCCTTCCACAATCTTGAGAGAGCCACCCTGGGGGCAGCTCAGCAATGTTTCCTTTTGGCTGGTATCTGAAGAAGTGCCTTTTCTGGGGTTGTAAAGGCTGCACCCAGACTCAAGCTGGCCACTGTATTACGCCAGGGGTTAGCCAACTACAGCCTACAGACCAGCTATGGCCTGGTGTCCAGCAGGTAAGAAAATCCAGCAGGGAAGAAAATTACTTTTACATCTGGACCCGAAGATTAGGCTTGACCTGAAAACACTCATGAATTCTAAACATGGCTCAGTGACTGAGGACTCCTCACAACAGCACTGCCAGTCTCAACAGGCCATCTGAGGGAGGGTGCTCGGCTATCACAGGACTTCCTCAGGCACAGCTAATGCTGAAGCACCCATTCAGCCCCAGGACTGGGGAACTCCCCCCATTACCTGACAAGACTGACAAAGAGAACAGGCAAGTTAAACATTGTCAGCCCAAGTTCTACTTACCAAACTGATCACTGATCTGGGGTTTTTGTTTTTGTTTTTTGAGACAGAGTTTTGCTCTTGTTGCCCAGGCTGGACTGCAATGGCACGATCTTGGCTTACTGCAACCTCCGCCTCCCAGGTTCAAGCGACTCTCCTGCCTCAGTACTCCTGAGTAGTTGGGATTACAGGCATGCGCCACCATGCCTGGGTAATTTTGTATTTTTAATAAAGATGGGGTTTCTCCATGTTGGTCAGGCTGGTCTGGAACTGCCGACCTCAGGTGATCCGCCTGCCTTGGCCTCCCAAAGTGCTGGGATTACAGGTGTGAGCCACTACGCCCAGCCTGTTTGTTTTTTTTTTCAGAGACAGGATTTTGTTCTGTTGTCCTGGCTGGAGTGCAGTGGAGTGATCATAGCTCACTGCTGCCTCAAACTTCTGGGCTCAAGCGATTCTCATGCCTCAGCTTCCCAAGCAGCTGAAACTGCAGGTGCACGACACCATGTCCAGCTATTTTTTTTTTTTTAATAAAGTGACAGGATCTTGCTGTGTTGTCCAGGCTGGTCTTTTGGAACTCCTGCTCTGACCTCCCAAAGTGCTGAGATTATAGGCCTGAGCTACTGCTTCCAGAGCCAGGGTTTAAATATCTAAATCCATTTAAGAATCAAAGCTAGGCCGGACGCGGTGGCTCACGCTTGTAATCCTGGCACTTTAGGAGGCCGAGGTGGGCGGATCACGAGGTCAGCAGATCGAGACCATCCTGGCTAACACGGTGAAACCCCATCTCTACTAAAAATACAAAAAATTAGCCGGGCGTGGTGGCAGGCGCCTGTAGTCCCAGCTACTTGGGAGGCTGAGGCAGGAGAATGGCGTGAACCCAGGAGGCAGAGCTTGCAGTGAGCCAAGATCGCGCCACAGCACTCCAGCCTGGACGACAGAGTGAGACTCCGCCTCAAAAAAAAAAAAAAAAAAAAAAAAAAAGAATCAAAGCTAAAGCACCACACTGAGACAACTCTGTTGTCACAGGCTTAATAAACAAGTGAGAAATCAGCATTTCTTTTTGGCTAACAGTGCACATTTTCTCTCACAGAATGCTATAATACATGAAGTTATAAACAGCTAGTGAGATGTCTCCATAGGGTTATTTCTTGGCCACATTTTAATAAATGATTTGGATCAAAGTTGCAAAAAGTATTCTTACCAGCTATAGCTAACATGAAACTAGTGAGGCAATGTAAACTACAGTGGGCAAAACTGGTATTTTAAAGAATCCTAGTAAGCTGGAGCAATGAGTTAAGTCTATTAAAATTTGCAGAAAAGGAATATTTACACATAGATCAGACTTACCTTGGTTCTAAAAAAATCACTTGTTTGAGTAAAGAGTTATGGGAAGGGGGATTTTTTCTTTTTTTTTTTGAAATGGAGTCTTGCTCTGTTGCCCAGGCTGGAGTGCAGTGGCGTGATCTCGGCTTGCTGCAATCTCCACTCACTGCAATCTCCGCCTCCTGGTGGTTCAAACGATTATCCTGCTTCAGCCTCCCGAGACGCTGGGACTACAGGTGCCTGCCACCATGCCCAGCTAATTTTCTGTATTTTTAGTAGAGATGGGGTTTCACCAGGTTAGCCAGGATGGTCTCAATCTCCTGACCTTGTGATCTGCCCGCCTCAGCCTACAAAGTGCTGGGATTACAGGTATGAGCCACCGCACCCAGCCTGGAAAAGGGGATGTTTATTAGGGAAAGACCTTAAACTTAACAGCTGCCAAAGACCAGTGACATCTTTGGATTAATGTGATAGTAACGTCTAGGTTGGGAGAGGAAATGTACTCCTTTTCCCTGCTCGAGATTCAGGAATAAAGGCACAATGAGCAGGGAAGACCTGAAGAATGCTGCAAGCAATGGGGATGGGGTCAGCAGGTCTACGGCGTGCTTCTGTATGGCTTGCAAAGACTAAAACATTTACTCTACATTCGGCCCTTTACAGAAAAAGTTGGCCAAGCTTGTAACTGTGGTTTTAATAAAAAGTTGCTCGGCTGGGTGTGGTAGTTCATGCCTGTAATCCAAGCACTTTGGGAAGCCAAGGCAGATGGATGGCTTGAGCCGAGGAACTTGAGACCAGCCTGGGAAACATGATGAAACCCCGTCTCTACAAAAAATTAGCCTGCTACAGGGTGGGCATGCCCCTGCAGTCCCAGTCTACTCAGGAGGCTGAGGTGGGAGGATCATCTGAGCCTGGGGAGGCTGAAGCTGCAGTGAGCCGTGATTGAGCCACTGTACTCCAGCCTGGGCAACAGTGGCACTCTGTTTCAAAAAAAAAAAAAAAAAAAAAAAAGGTTGCTCAATGAGGGCTTACTTAAGGGTCAATTGTGCATAGCAGCAATTAGTACAGCTCTTGTGTTTTAGGCTAAAACATTCTCCATAAGAAACGTTTTAGAGGCAGGTCCAGCTTTTTACTTCATACACATCAAACTTGGATATCAAATAACAATCACTCTTCCCTTCTTTTTTGAAAGAAAAAGGCGAAAAAGAGAGGAGAGTCTACCAAGTGTTTCGGATATGAGAAAGGTGATCTATCTGCTCTTGGTTCCAGTTCTAGAAATCAGAATGGAGGAGTAGGAGAAGTGTGCTTAGGAGCCCCCATATCTGGTCTCACTGTCAAAGCAAAAGTTCATCCTCAAGCTCTCCTCTGCCTCCACTAGAAGTAACTGATTCCCAGAGAGGGCACTGGTCATCCTTTCTGAAGGCACTTATGGAGCTGGCTATGGTTGGGAAGGGACACCAGTCCTCTGTTGCACCCAGCATCATCTCTAAGCAACCTCTTTGAGTTTGACTTTGGAGAAAAAGTTGACAACCATTTTGTAACACTAGATAACCCAAAGGGAAGTACTTCCTCAGGGTGAAGGAAATACGGCCACAGATTTGGCTACTTACTGAGACAGTGGAGCTAGGAGTGTTAGTTCCATATCCTGAAGAGGGCAAAGAGGCCAAAGACCAGCGCCGCCCATCAGTCCTGTATGCAAGAAAAAAGTATTAGGCACTTTCTACAGGACTACACCCTGACCCACAACCTGCCTGTCTGTCCATCAGCATTTGGGGGCAGTTGATTCACTGTAGGGCTCCTCCTTAAGACATTACTGCTCAGTCCAGTACATGCTTTTATCTCTCTCTCCTACAGAGGGCTTATTGTTGTTTTCCCTGAAAAGACAGACATCTCTGACTATAAAATAGTCCATGACTTTGTATAACAGAAGAACATCTGTCATACAACACTGTGGTTTTGGAATAAACATTTTCATACTCTCAACTTACTTTCATAGAAACAATGACAGAGGATTCCAGCTACAGGCAACATCACAAGATAGAACTGCCACTGAAATGCAGCTATTTCCATTTGTGAAGGCTCCATGTTAAGGGCTCTTCGGTCTTCCCTAGGCCACTGGCTGACAACAGGAAGAAGTGGGCCACCACCTGGGTCTGAACTGAGCTAATCAATGGGAAATAGTTATAGGCTGCCTAGGGGCCATCAGGACTCATAAAACCGATCTTTGGGAATGTTTGTTGAAGAGTGACAGTAACTTTATGAAAGAGGAGAGAGGTGACATACCCTTAGCTGTATATGAGGCTTTGGGGGAGGCTTCCTGCTGCTCTCAAAAGGATGCTCCCCAAAGCTCTCATGAAAACAAACAACCCTCCCCCACACACACACAGTTATTTGCTTTACTGTAGAGGGGAAAGATCAAGCAAGGATCTAGTTTGAAACTTTTATAACATGAACGTGTGATTCTTTGCTTGGATTGTGGGATGTGGTGTATTCTCTTTTTGTAGGGCTTAAGGGTACAGCCTGCTCTGGTTGAAGTTAGATACTTTTTTTGCTGCTACTCACAGAACCTTAGACTATCAGCAATGGAGCATCTTTATAAGTTCATATTAAAATTTACAGAGAAAACACTAGGATCTTAAGATTTGGGTGGTTTGTTCAAGGCTTCATGGTTATGGCAGGGACAGGGAGAGGAAGAAGCAAAAAGGAATACATCTTGCTGGGGCTTCTCCCTTCGAAGCACTCCTCCCCACCCTCACCAATACCTAGCAGCTTTTCTACTCCATTCTGTAAGGGGTGAGTCGAAGGTTCCATGCCACATGCACAGGACTCAAACTTCATGCCACCCTGGCAGCAGCACATATAGGCTATAACTCTGCTGGAACCTAGTCTCTGAGGTTCAGACATGTCCAGGAAGGTAAGGTGCTCAGACATGATGTTCTCTCTGACCTCTTTGCTGGGTCCTGGGAGCACCACACAATAAAGCAAGTTGGTTCCAGGAAATAGCTCAGCAAAGATGAGACAAGTATAACTCATGGATGGATTTCCCAAACCCTTGTCAAATACACTTTTGCACATGTGAGTTTTCCTCCCCTTAGATAGAAATGAAAACCAGTTGCATGGCAGCTATTTCTCTGCATAATGAACGGCAGGGGCCACCAGAGTCAGGAAGAAATGCCACCACATGATGCCTCTATTTCCTCTGTCTGGTCACCGCAGTCACCTGACTGTGCAAAGTTGTGGGAATAAGGATGACTTGTCCCTAAGCTCAGAAGTTTGGAACTATTCGGCAATTCCTGCATCCAAGCACATGAGCTCTGAGCCTTGGTTCCAGCAGGTAGAGGGAGATCCCTTTGGGCCTCTTTGCAAGATATGAAAGGCCCAATGTTCATACCCAGTCAGAGAAGAATCATCACAACCAGTTTTCACCAACCACAACATCACAAACCATATTGTCTCGCCATGCATAGCAGTTTCCCAGCCCCTCTCCCCATTATACCCGCTATTACCTGTCAGCTCTGTGGCTATGGCTGTAGTAAAAAAATACACATTACAGTGAGAACCAAAGGAACCAGAGAGAGTAATCTTTTTGAATCTTGGTATTTGGTCTAGCTTGGCACATTCCTTCTGTTTAGGAATGTGTGATAGTTTGAAGTGAAATTGTAGGACCAATGGGTCTATCCTTAGTGTTCAATCTGTCTTTTGTTTGATATTGCAAACCAATGTGATCCTCCAAAGCACCAGCCAGTAACACAGAAACAAACAATTCCTGATACTCCGTTTGGCAGGGTTGAAACACTTCTCCCCACCCCACCAATAACCAGCAGCTTTTCCTCCTATGTTCTGTAAGAGGACAGCCCAGAGATCCATGTTCCATGCACATGACTCAAATGTCATGCCACTTAGCATAGACCTGTTTGTGTCTCAGTGGTAAAAAACAGGCCCTGAAGCCTCCCAGTTGGTCCTACTCCCAAACCGAGGCAATGAAACAGACCCACGGTATCAATGGAACAGGCTGTTCCCACTGCCTAGAATGGTTTACACACACCTGGGTCCTCACATCTAACGTGCCAGCTGCTTCTCATCCTTCAGAGAGGCTTTACATGGCCACCCAATGGAGGTTCTCTGGCTTTAGTCTCTTCCTGTTCTTTTCTTGTTTTGTTTTTTTGAGATGAAGTCTCACTCTGTCGCCCAGGCTAGAGTGCAGTGGCACAATCTCGGCTCACTGCAAACTCTGCCTCTCGGATTCAAGTGATTCTCCTGCCTCAGCCTCCCGAGTAGCTGGGATTACAGACCTGCGCCACCATGCCCGGCTAATATTTGTATTTTTAGTAGAGATGGTGTTTCACCATGTTGGCCAGGCTGGTCTCAAACTCCCGACTTCAAGTGATCCACCTGCTTCGGCCTCCCGAAGTGCTGGGATTACAGGCGTGAGCCACTGCGACCGGCCCTCTTCCTGTTCTTTCATGCAGCATCATGCTCTTTCCCTCTATGGTGCTTGTCATAATTTATAACCGTATACTTGTTTGTGTTTCTCTCCCACTACTCATTTGTCTTCCCACCAGGACACAGAGCTTTCAACAAATGAAGGTATCTCTATTAAAGGTGACTTGATCGTGGTTGAATTGAGACGGAAAATATGCAAATAAGAAACTATCACAAGAACAGAAAACCAAACACCGCATGTTCTCACTCATAGGTGGGAACTGAACAATGACATCACTTGGACTCGAGAAGGGGAACATCACACATCGGGGCCTATCATGGGGAGGGGAAGGGGGGAGGGATTGCATTGGGAGTTATACCTGATATAAATGACGAATTGATGGGTGCTGATGAGTTGATGGGTGCAGCACACCAACATGGCACAAGTATACATATGTAACAAACCTGCACGTTATGCACATGTACCCTAGAACTTAAAGTATAATAAAAAAAAAAAAAGAAAAGAAAATATCAGGAACTGAAAAGTACTATTTTGAAAATAAAACTGGATGATTTGATGGAGAAAGACAGGAAGGCCCCTTTAGATTGAATGTTTAGGGAAGGCCTCTCTGAAGAGGTGACGTTTAAGATGAGATATGAATCATAAGAATGAGTTAGCTAAATGAAGATTTGAGGGAGCAGAATTCCTTACAGAGGAAACAACCAGTACACAGACTCTCCTACATCCTGAGTTTCAGGGAAGCAGGGACTATGTCTATTTTGCTACCACTACATAACTAAGCACCCAGCCGAGTGTGCCTGGCTCTACTTGGTGGTGCTCAGCAAATATTTATCGAATGAATGAAAAATAACTTAATGCCACTATGGGGATCTGGCCACAGGTCTTGGTGTCCCAGCTCATACCTACTCTGAGAGTACAGTTTATATACAGTCCAGGCAAGAAGTCTGGGATAAGTCTTTCCACCTGGGTTGGAAAAACAAATACATCAATCCAGCATATTCTTATACTGTAAGTGATCTTATCTGGATCCTTGCTTAACAAATTGGAATTTCCATAGGGTAGGAGAGATGAGCCCGTGGAACAACCCTGGATAAAATTTGTTTTGAATAAGGTAAGTGGGTTGAGGGAGGAAACCCAAGTCAGTCATCAAACTTATCCCAATCTGTTCATGTTCTTTTCAGTCAAAAATAATCCTAGAAAGAGGATGGATTTCTTTTGGGTTATCATTGGAATAGTGAGTTAACACTGTTTCCAGGAGCCTCCCCTTTTCCTAATATGTCTTTTATTAAAAAGTAGTCTAAGTATTAAAACTGTCCTGGCCTCCAGCTGTATTACATTCTCCATCCATTAAAGGTTACAAATCTGGAACCATAATTTTCCTGGAGGTCTTATACTATAGACTAACTCTAACAAAGAATAATGTTAAAAATTAAAAAATAGGCCGGGCACGGTGGCTCAAGCCTGTAATCCCAGCACTTTGGGGGGCCGAGACAGGTGGATCACAAGGTCAGGAGATCAAGACCATCCTGGCTAACACAGTGAAACCCCGTCTCTACTAAAAAATACAAAAAAAAAAACTAGCCGGGCGAGGTGGCAGGCGCCTGTAGCCCCAGCTACTCGGGAGGCTGAGGCAGGAGAATGGCATAAACCCGGGAGGCGGAGCTTGCAGTGAGCCGAGATCGCGCCACTACACTCCAGCCTGGGTGACAAAGCGAGACTCCGTCTCAAAAAAAAAAAAAAAAAAAAAAATTAAAAAATAAGATAAAATAAATATAAACTCTGGCAACGTATCTTAGAAAAGTTCTGACAAGAAACCATGTGTGTACAGAGCCTAGGTATGTGATTTGGATGGGTTAATCTCATTCAGCTTTCTCCAAAGGCCTGATGATATTCCAGCCACAGGCAGAGCTGTCAGCGTTGCTGCCCTGGGCCAGAGACAGGTTTGTATCACTCTCAAGAGGGCAGAAACATGGGAGGTAGACCATAAGCATGGCTTTGTATGCACCAAATCTTTCTAAATTCATGGAAGGAAAAGTGAAGTCCCTGTAGTCTCTTTATCCCCCAAATGAACTCCAGTTCAAAGTCAAAGAGAGAGACACAGAGGGCCCTTCCAGCCGCCTTAAACTAGCTGAGTTAGAGAGGATAAAGAGTGTAACTTTGGGTCCTCCTGGAGGAGAGCTTATTTTCTCATTGATCACTCTAGGACAGTTCTCAATTGAGAGTGTAATGCTTTGGAACATACCCGCAGGACATCACGGACTTAAAAAAAAAGTGAATTGGCCGGGCGCGGTGGCTCAAGCCTGTAATCCCAGCACTTTGGGAGGCCGAGATGGGCGGATCACGAGGTCAGGAGATCGAGACCATCCTGGCTAACACGGTGAAACCCCGTCTCTATTAAAAAATACAAAAATCTAGCCGGGCGAGGTGGCAGGCACCTGTAGTCCCAGCTACTCGGGAGGCTGAGGCAGGAGAATGGCGGGAACCCGGGAGGTGGAGCTTGCAGTGAGCTGAGATCCGGCCACTGCACTCCAGCCTGGGCGACAGAGCAAGACTCCGTCTCAAAAAAAAAAAAACAAAAAAAAAGTGAATTGTACAAATAAATCTACTTTTACTTAATATCTACTCTCCTATTTAAATATTCAAACACAAATACATGGGGCACCTACAAAACAAGACCAGAACACGATGATTACGACCTGGGAGAGGAAAGCAAAGACAGAGTTTTGATGTATGAGAGCTTCAGGTAATACACTTGAAAGAGTAGTGACACTTAAGGGAGGAATCTGACATTCAACTAACCCTCATGCAAGTGCCACAGGTGCTAGTCCCAGAGGAGGTTTTCTATCAACTTACCTACGGGCAGGAACAAAGGAAAACTGAGCAGGTGCATTTGGAGAGAAATTCCGGGGGCTGTCCAAAGGACTGTTACCTGTTGATGGGAAAAGAAATGAAACTGTGTGAGGTTTGCTTTTGAGGAGGGCGGACATGACCTTCGGGCAAGAAATCTTCCCCTAGCACTGGCAATTATATGGTTATTTTCTCAGGGCCACTATCAGTTCAATGAGTTTCAGTAAAAGTTTCATAGCCCAGAGGTTTTCTCCCTTGTTCCCAAGTTTCCTATAACAACCCATATCTCTCAGACAACCATTCTAGATCTAGCAGCAACTTGACTATTTCCTGCCTTCCTAGGAACACACCTGAGACTTCAATCTGTCTTGTCAAGTGAACCAACATTCAGAAGGCTTAAAGAGCTCATTCAGTACAGAGAGTATAGCCAAATGTTCATGCTTTCTCAAAGGGCAATAGGACCCCAATCCAAAAGTTTCTTGAATATATATCTCTGCGCACTGTATCCAAGGGCTAAACCAGGAACATGTGTGTTTTAAGGGGAAAGAGAAGTTCTCAGGTAGGGACTCAGGACAGTAGTAAACCTTAAGATAGTTCATAATTAAGGCCCCCAAGTGTACAAAGCATACCACCATTTCTTATTAGTATTCACATGTCCCCTATAACTTGCTAACTTAAAGCTCAGAAGCTTTGAACAAAACTGTAAGTGTACCTTTGTACTAATCCCAATAGTTCTTAAACCTAAGCCTGCCATATTCTCTGGGCTATCTTCTAGTTGGGGGCTGGTACATAGGAGCCCCTAGCTGGCAGTTGTTAATATGACTCTACTCAAAAGGCCATGTTGAAGTAAGCACCATACTCCATGCTGTGCTGGCACCCCTCTAACCCCTGTCCACCTCCTCACTTCTGTGCTTACCTCCCAGGGGCCTGGTACTTCAGCATGCGCTGGCTTTCTCTTGGATAGTATGTTTCCTGCACAGGGTATGGATGTTCCAAGTTGCCAAAAACCTACCCCTTTGTTTCCCATTATCTGTATCCAGTAGGGTTTATATAGCACGTAATGTGTTTTTATACTGATCTAGTACAAACCAGCCTCTCAATCAGTGCTCCTACTACCCTATGCAGCAGCACCTCTGTATCAATTATATAATGGCATTGTTTTTGGTTGAATGAGAAAGGCATTTTCAGCTTCTTCTCACCCCCAGGTGCATAAAATATACAACTTCATCCAGTGGATATGCTCTCAACATTGCATGAACTCTGGATTTTCCATGCTTTGTGTTAGGACTATCTGTTATGACCTCTCCCCATCTTCTGGCTAGCAGGCACCAGGATATAAGGGAAGTGATCCTGAGTAGCTATTTCCTTAGCCAGGACTTAATATGGATCAGGTCTCCTCAGAAGCATCAAGGCTTATTTTTTAAAAACAATTTTATTCTTTCTTGATAGTGTCATCTCATGTCAAAGATTAACAAATATCCAGTTTGATTCCTGACATGCAAAGTCAGATGCCCTTTGTTGGTTCCCAAAACTACCCAGCTAAAGCCTCAAGGAGATGCCTGGACATGAGCATCCTATAATAACTAGCCTTCCAAGGATCGGTCTGGGTACAGTGGTACAAAGAACCTTCCAGGTGCTCATAGTAGAGCTAGGGTTACATAACACACATGTATGTCAGAAATAACTAACACTGAGAGGGAAAAAAATCGTCAAAAAAACTAAACAGCACCACTGAGCTGTAGGACAACTTCAAGCAGGGGGAGGGGAGAGAGGGGGATACAGAAAAAAGATAGGGAGAAATAATGACTGACAACTTTGCAAATTTGATAAAAACCATATACCCACATGTTGTGTGACAGGTTCTTTACCAGATTACTTAAAGGTACATATGTTCGCTGCCTGAAATTTGAAGGCTAGGCCCATGGCAATGGCACCCAGCTGAGGAGCAGGTATCCCTGAGAACCAACCAAACATCCTAGAGAGTATCTGAGAACCTCTCAAGAAAAACAGTATCACTGTTCAAACACAGTAGGCAAAGATCCAGAAAATTAGCTTAAAAGCAGTTTAGAGGGAGCCAGGCGCAGTAGCTCAGGCCTGTCATCCCAGTTTGGGAGGCTGAGGAGGGCGGATCACTTGAGTCCAGGAGTCCGAGACCAGGCTCAGCAACATGGCAAAACACCCCATGTCTTAAAGAAAAAAAAAATGCAGTTTAGAGACAGGAGGCAGCATGGATGTCCAGAGCCGTCCTGCTGCAGTCCAGGAGCGCCTTGTATGTAAGCTGAATACACTCATCTACTCATCAAGCTCAACTTGTCTGAGTCATTCTTTGGTTTCATGGCTCCTTCCCAGTTTAGGTGGGGCATTGCAGCCCCAAGTTTTTCTTGTAACATCACAAATCTAAGAATCTCTAAGAATCCCAAACATGAGAAAGAGGAAGAAAAGTACATCAAAGAATGTCATAATTAAATCACTCAAAACTCAAAATACAGAGAAAAATCTTAAGACCTAGAGCTTGGTAGAGCTGGGTGAAGTGAGAAGAAGATGTTATACAGAGGAACAAAGAAGGATGATAGCAGATTTCTCGTTGGAAACAATGCAAGAAGACAGCAGACCAATATCTTTAAATTATGGAAGATATGGGCCAGGCGCAGTGGCTCAGGCCTGTAAATCCAGCACTTTGGGAGGCCGAGGCGGGCAGATCACGAGGTCAGGAGATCAAGACCATCCTGGCTAACATGGTGAAACCCCGTCTCTACTAAAAAATACAAAAGAATTAGCCGGGCGTGGTGGCGGGAGCCGGTAGTCCCAGCTATTCGGAAGGCTGAGGCAGGAAAATGGCGTGAACCCAGGAGGTGGAGCTTGCAGTGAGCTGAGATTGCGCCACTGTACTCCAGCCTGGGCGACAAAGTGAGATTCCATCTCAAAAAAAAAAAAAAAATTATGGAAGATATGGCTATTCTCCTGCCAACCTAGAATTCTAGACCCAGCTGTTGTGCAGTAAAGAATCTGACTGGCCTTAGTCCCCAGTTCCTCAGAAGGAGCCTCTAAATCCTTGGAATTTCAAAACCCAAGTGATAGGAGTGCTTCTGTTATTCATGATGGGGCCTGATACTTTATGCTAATGATATAACTCAGGATGGAGGCTGGCCACACCTGAAAGATCAACCATGTAATTGGAGGGTTGGGACTTTGAGGCTCACCTAGCACGAGGGAGTGCTAGTATTCACCTAGGACTTTGGGAGGCCCAAGCAGGCAGATCACCTGAGGTCAGGGGTTCAAGGCCAGTCTGGCCAACATGGCGAAACCCCGTCTCTACTAAAAATGCAAAAATTAACCGGGAGTGCTGGCACATGCCTATAATCCCAGCTACTCAGGAGGCTGAGGCAGGAGAATCGCTTGAACCTAGGAGGCGGAGGTTGCAGTGAGCCGAGATCGCACCACTGCACTCCAGCCTGGCTGGGTGACAGAGTGAGACTCCGTCTCAAAAAAAAAAAAAGAGGGTTGGGGCTTTGAGCCACTTGCTATCAGTCTGACATAACCTGACTTCCCAGAAGTGGTGAGGGGCTAGAGGTTAAGTTCAGTCATATGGCAAATGAGTCGATCAATCATGCTTATAAAACAAAACCTCACGCTGGACACAAAGCTCCTGTGAGCTTCCCTGCTTAATAATAATTTCTATGTATTGGTATACATCGATGTGTAGGAGGGTGATGCATCCTGACTTCACAGGGAGAAGGCAGTGGAAGCTTTGTGTTGGGACCCTCCCAGACCTTGTCCTACACATGCCTTCTTTGGTCAGACCTGATTTTTATCTTTTTTGCCACAATAAAATTGTAAACCTAAGTATAGTGGTTTCCTGAGCTCTGTGAATCATTCTAGTGAATTACTGAACTCAGGAGGTAGTAAGACACCTCAAATTTGTATCCATTTTGTCGGAAGTATGGGTGACTTGGGAACCCCAAAACTTCTGCTTGGTGTCTAAAGTGAGGGCAGTTTTGTAGCAGACTAGGCCCTTGTAAAGTTTGGCCTAATTTGGGGTAGTGTCAGAAGTCATTGTACCAGCAAAAAAAAATTTTTTTTGAGATGGAGTCTTGTTTTGTTGCACAGGCAGGAATGCAATGGTATGACCTCGGCTCAATGCAACCTCTGCCTCCTGGGTTCAAGAGATTCTCCTGTCTCAGCCTCCCAGGTAACTGGGATTACAGGCACATGCCACCATGCCTGGCTAATTTTTTGTATTTTTAATGGAGACAGTATTTTACCATGTTGGCCAGGCTGGTCTTGAACTCCTGACCTCAAGTGATCCTACTGCCTCAGCCTCCCAAAGTGCTGGGATTATAGGCATGAGCCACTGCTCCTGGCCTCAGCAAAAATATTTTTAAAAGACAGATGTAAAAAATAAATACTTTTTCAAACAAAAAAACTAAATAAAATTCTCAACAGCAAACCACACTACAAAAAAATGTTTTAAAAACGTCCTTTAGGCAGAAGCAAAGGATACCAGGTGGAAATATGGATCTGCACAAAAGAATGAAGAGCAATGGGAAACTTAATTACATGGAAAAGGATGCATGACATTTTCTTGTTATTTAAATCTATTTAAAAAGCAATACATGTTTAAATAATAATAATATTATTACTATTAAATAATAATAGTGTGGGATTTACAACACATCAGGATCAAAAGTTTGAAAACAACTATATAAAGGCTGGAAGGGGAGAAATGGAAGATTCTAATCCTGTATGTGAAGTGGTATATTATTATCTGAAGATTGGTATGAGGGATATGTTAAAGATATATACTATAAATGCTAAAGCAAACATTAAACAATAAAGGGTTATAGACTATAAGCCAATAAAGGACATAAATGGAATAAAATACACACTTAACCCCAAATAAAGCAGCAAAAGATCACGGAAGAAGAAAAAACAGATGGAATAATTAGGAAACAAATAGGAGGTGGTAGACATACACAAACCACATCAACAACCACATTAAATGCCCCAATTAAAAGGTAGAGATTGTTAGACTGGATTTTAAAAAAAGAAAGATTTGCCAGGCGTGGTGGCTCATGCCTGTAATCCCAGCACTTTGGGAGGCTGAGGTGGGAGAATCACCTGAGGTCAGGGGCTCAAGACCAGCCTGGCCAACATGGAGAAACCCAGTACAAAATTAGCCGGGCATGGTGGCACATGCCTGTAATCCCAGCTACTCAGGAAGCTGAGGCAGGAGAATCACTTGAACCCGGAAATGGAAAATGGAGGTTGCAGTGAGCCGAGATCGCGCCATTGTACTCCAGCCTGAGCAACAAGAGCGAAACTCCGTCTCCAAAAAAAAAAAAAGACTAAGAAACTGAGTCAATAACTAATAATCTCCAAAAAAAAAGCACCTGTTTCAGATGTTTCACTGATTAATTCTACTAAACAGTTATAGAAGAAATGATACCAATTCTCTACAATCTTTTCCAACCAAAGATGATTGTAACATGATTCCAACATGATTCCTAACTCATTCCACGGAGCCAGTATTACCCTATTACGCAAATCAGATAAAGATATTACAAGAAAAAAATGCTATAGGCCAATATCTCTTATGAAAATAGATGCAAAAATTCTCAATATTAGAAATATCAAATCCAACAATGTATAAAAAAGTTATATACCATCACCAAATGGAATTTACTCCAAGTATGCAAGGATGGCTCAACATTTGAAAATCAATTATCCACCACATCAAGAAACTAAAGAAGAAAAACCATATAGTCACATCAAATGATACAGAAAAAGCACTTGACTAAATCTAAAACCCATTAAAAACTTTTTTGATAAAAACTCAGCAAACTAGGAATAGAGGAGAACTTCCTCACTTGACCAAGAACATCTACAAAAGACATACTTGTTAACCTTACTTCATGGTGAGAAACTGGGTATTTTTTCTCTAAGAATGGGAACAAGGCAAGGATGGCCTCTCACTACTCCTATTCAGTATCATACTGAAAGTCTTAGCCAGTGCAATAAGGCAAGAAAAGGTGGTCGGGTGTGGTGGCTCATACTTGTAATCCTGGCACTTTTGGAGGCTGAGTTGGGGGGATTACTTGAGCTCAGGAGTTCGAGACCAGCCTGGGCAACATAGTGAGACCCCATCTCTAAAAAAAAAATAAGTAAATAAAAAAGCAAAACAAAACCAAAAAGGTAAGAAAAGGAAATAAAAGGCAAATATATTAGGAAGGAGGAAATAAAGGTGTTTATGTTTAGAGATGACATGATTGTCTATGTAGAATATTCTAAAGAATCAACAAACAGCACTCCTGTAACTAATAAGCAATTACAACAAGGTTGTAGGATACAACGCTAATATTAAAAAGTCAATTGTGTCCCTTTATACTAGAAATGAATAATCTGAATTAGAAATTAAAAACACAATACTATTAACACAAAAACTGTAATGCCTACATATAAATTTAACAAAATATACTGAAAATCTATACACTGTAAATTATGAAACTCTGATGAAAGAAATCAAAGATCTAAATGAGACACTGCATGATCATAATGGAAGACTCAATATTACTAAAATGTTAATTCTAAGCAATTTGATCTATAGATTAAATGCAATCCCAATAAAAATCCAAGCAAGTTAGTTTGTGAATACTGACAAACTGATTCTAAAGTTTACATGGAAAGGCAAAATGACCCAAACAACCAATACAATACTGAAGAATAAGGTTAGAGGACCTCAAGACTCACTATAAAACTATAGTGATCAAGACAACATGGTTCTGGTGGAAGAACAAATACATACATCAGTAGAACAAAGCAGATAATCCAGAACAAACTCACACAAATATAGTCAACTGATATATGACACAAGAGCACTGGCAATTCAATGAAGAAAATATATATTCTCATTGACGAATGGTGCTGGAACACCTGAATATTCATATGCATAAAAATGAATCTAGATACAACTTTTACAAAAATTAACTCAAAATGGGTCATGAAAATGATCCGAATGTAAGATTTACCTAAATGTAAAACACAAAACTATAAAACTTGTATATGATAACACAAGAGAAAATCTAGGTGACCTTGGGTTTGGCGATGAATTTTTAGAATATGAAACCAAAAGCAAAACCATGAAAGAAAACATTAATAAGCTAGACTGCATTAAAATTAAGAACTTCTGCAAAAGATACTGTTAAGAGAATGAAAAAGACAGACCACAGACTAGGAGAAAGTATCTGTAAAAAACACATACTTGGCTGGGCACGGTGGCTCATAGCTGCAATCCCAGCACTTTGAGAAGCTGAAGATGGAGGACTGCTTGAGCCCAGGAGTTCAAGATCAGTCTGGACAATACAGGGAGATCTTGTCTCTACAAAAAATTTAAAGATTAGTTGTGTGTGGCAGCCTAATGCACCTGGTCTCAGCTACTTAGGAGGCTGAGGTGGGAGGATCATTTGAGCTTGAGCTGTAGTGGACTGTGATTGCACCACTGAACTCCAGCCTGGGTGACAGAGCAAGACCTTGTCTCAAAAACAAACAAGAAAAGTCAACCCCAACCCCCAAAACAAAACAAAAAACCCACATACTTGATAAAAGACGAATGTGCAAAGAACTCTTAAATCTCAACAAGAAAACAAACAACCCAATTTTTAAAATGAGCAAAAGATCTGAACAGCCACCTCACCAAGGAAGATATACAGATAGCAAACAAGTATATAAAAAGATTCTCAACATCATTTGGCATAGGAAATTGCAAATTAAAACTACAACTGGATACTCATACATACCTATTAGAATGGCTAAAAAGGATGGGGAACAATAGGAACTCTTGTTATGTTAGTAGGAATCCAAAAGGGACAGCCACTTTGGAAGAGTTTGGCAGTTTCTAAAAAGCTAAACACAGTCTTCCCACACAAACCAGCAATTGCACTAAATACTCACTCACTTGAGTTGAAAACTTGTCTACACAAAAACCTGAACATGAATGTGTATAGTAAGTTTCTTCGTGATCGCTCAAGACTGGAAGCAACCAAGATGTCCTTCAGTAGATGATGGATAAACATACTATGGCACATCCATACAATAGAATATTATTTAGTGATGAAACTAAACCAGCTATCAACCTACGAAAAGACAGGAACCTTAAAGGCATATTACTAAGTGAAAGAAGCTAATTTGAAAAGGCTATATATCGTAAGATTCTGACCATGTGACATTTTGGAAAAGGTAGGTATAATTATAGAGACAGTAAAACAATCAATGGTGCCAGTGGGGAGAAGATGAGGGACAAAGAGGTGAAGTACTATGCACTATTTCGGGGAAATAAATCTACTCTGTATGATACTGTAGTGGTGGATACATGACATTATGCATTTGTCAAAACATACAGAACTTTATAACCTAGAGAGTAATGTAAGGGGAAAAAAACCTTTAAGCCTTGGTTTGTCACCTCTAAAGGCAAATTTAAAAAAATAACTTATGAGGTCAGAGGATCCCAGAGAAGAACAGAGACTATGACAAGAGAATCTAACTGTATTACAAATGTATGAAACAACATCACTGAAGAGGGTGAAGGGAAAACTGCTGACCTAAGAAACTTTGGAAATGAATGAAATCAGTAAGACTAAAGATCAAAGGAACTACAGGTAAGTACTGAACTCAACTTGATAAAGTTGTTTCTCAGGGAGTATGGGTTAATAATTTTGATACTGCTATACATGTATACTGGAACTCAGTAATTTATGTGTATGGATGGTGGATGATGGGACCCAGGTTTCTCATTGCTGGGGTGGAAATTTACAGATCAGCAAAGGGAAGAAGCTAGAATGATCCATGTGATATTGAATTGGAGCCAGAGACATCAAGAAGAATTCATGTTTAATATAAATACGGACAATTACATATAAAAATATTTATAGACATGTGTATTGTCACAGGTTAGCATACATACTAATACTATATTTCTTTGATCAATCAGCTAAGAGGGACTAGAAAAAGGACACCCCAGAAGAAACAAGCATACCTAGAACCCAGATCTTGATTTGTAATACTGTTCTCCAATTTGAAAATCCACACTTCTTGGAGAAATGGCTGATTCCAGGACTGGGGTCAGAAATATACAACATGAGCCTGGAATATCTTATAGTCACAGATAGTAAGGAAGGGATAAAACAACAACAAACCAAAACCAAAACCAACCAACCAAAAACCACCAAATTGATGTATGTCATGGGGGAAAAGGAGCCAACTGCAAGGACCTCGATGGCCAAAACTGGAACAACTTAAGCAAAAAAACTAAAGTGTTAATGGATTACAGTCTGATCTAGATAACAAATACCTATTAGTTCATACTGATATAAATGACTGAATAAATAAATGGGAAGAAGACCAGTGAGGATGTAGAACACCTGAACAACATGACCAACAAACTTGACATAATTGACACTTATAGACTACTACCAAACAGTAGTAATACACATTCTTTTCAGGTGAACACAGAACATTTGCTAAGAAAGATCACATTCTGAGTCATAAAACAAAACAATAAATTTTAAAAGGATTCAAGTCATATAAAATATATTTTCTGACTACAATGAAATAGAATTAGAAATCAGTAACAGAAAGATCTCTGGAAAATCCCCAAATATTCCTAAACAGTATACTTCTGAATGATTTGTGGGTCAAAGAAGAAATCAAAAGGGAAATTAGAGGCTGGGTGTGCTGGCTCACGCCTGTAATCCTAGCACTTTGGGAAGCCAAGGTGTGGGCATCCCTTGAGGCTAGGAGTTCAAGACCATCCTGGGCAACATAGCCAGACCACATCTCTACAAAAAATAAAATAAAATAAATCAGCTGGGTGTGGTGGTAGGCAACTGTGGTCCCAGCTACTTGGGAGGATGAGGCAGGAGGATCGCTTAAGCCCAAGAAGTTGAGGTTGCAGTAAGCTATGATCAGCCCACTACACTACAGCCTGGGCAACAGAGCAAGACTCTGTCTCTTTAAATAAAAATGAAAACACATGTCATACTACTAAAGCAGTTCTTAGGGGAAAATTTGTGTCACTACATACCTATATTAGAAAGGAAAGATTAAATCCCAGCACTTTGGGAGACCAAACTGGGAGGACCATCTGAACCCAAAAGCTCAAGATCAGTTGGGACAACATACCGAGACTTGGACTCTACCAAAAAAAAAAAAAAAAAAAAAAAAAAGAAATGACCTCACTTTCTACCTTGAGAAATTTTAAAAAGAGGAGCAAATGAAACCCAGAAGAAAGGTAATCGTAAAGACCAAAGCAGAAATCAATTAATAAAAAAATCACTGGAAACAAGAGAGAAAATGTATAAAACCATACATGACACTAGGCATAGTGGCTCACACGTTTGTAATTCCAGCACTTTGGGAAGCCAAGGCAAGAGGATTGCTTGAATCAGAGGTTCAAGACCAGCCTGGGCAACACGATGAGACCCCATCTCCACAAAAAATTTAAAAATTAGCTGGGTATGGCGGTGTGCCTGTGGTCCTGGCTACTTGAGAGGCTGAAGTGGGAAGACTGTTTGAGCCCAGGAAGCTGAAGCTTCAGTGAGTCATGTTTATGCCACCCTACTCCAGGCTGGGTGACAGAGCAAGACCCTATCTCAAAAAACAAACCAAAAAACCCAACAAAAAACATACACAGGTTTTTGAGATCAATAAAATTAAAACGACAGACAGACTAATCAGGGGAAAAAAAGACAAAACACAAATTACCAACATCAAGAATGAGAAAGGTGACATTTCTATGGATTCTATAGTTATCAGAAGAATGATAAGGCAATATTACAAACAACTTTATGTCAATTAATTTGACAACTGAGAAGAGACTGAAAATTCTTTGAAAAGGTATACATTACCAAAGCTCACTCAGAAACAGATAACCTAAATAGTCTTATATCTATTAACAAAATTAAGTTTATAATTTAAAACCTTCCCACAAATTCTAGGTTCAGAGGCTTCACTGAATAATTCTGCCAAACATATAAGACAGAAATAGTAAAAATTCTACACACTTCCAGAAAACTGAAGAGGAGGGAATACTTTCCATCTTATAACCATGAGGTCAGCATTACCCTTTATTTTCGATAAAAACTTTTAGCAAAGTAGGAATAGGACACATTCTTCAGTTGATAAAGGGTATCTATGACAAACTGAGAGCTAACACCACAGTTAACAGTAAAGACAAAATGCTCTAAGATCAGGAACAAGGCAAGAATGTCTATGATTACCATTTCTATTCACAATTATACTGGGAGTTCCAGCCCAGTGGAATAGGCAAGTTGTCTTTATTCATGGACAACATGAGTATCTCCGGAAAATACACCAGAATCTACAATAAAGTTACTGGAATAAGAGAGTTAGCAAGGCTGCAGGATAAAAGATCAATATACAAAATCAACTATATTTATATATACTGTAAACAATCAGAAATGAAAAATAACAATACCACTTATAATTGCATAAAAATATGGAACACCTAGTGATAAATCTGACAAAAGAGGTATAAGAACTTCAGAAAACATGTTGAGAGAAATGAAGGATGATCTAAGTAGGTGGAGAAACAAAGCATGTTCATGGAGAGATTTGATATTGTTAAGAAGTTAATTCACTCCTAATTGATCTACAGATTCAGCACAATCCCAATAAAAATATCAGCTGCCTATCTGATAATCTGATTTTTAAATTCATATGGAAATACAAAGGACAAGACGCCAGACCAAAAAAAAAAAAAAAACCAAGAAACAAACAAAAAAACAGTACATACATACTATAATAACTCCATTTAGATAAAATTCTACAAAACACAAAGTAATCTACGAGTGACAAAAAGCAACATCAGTGGTTGCCTGCAAGTAAATACAAAAGGGCCTGGGGAAACTTTAGGAGATGACGGATGTATTCATAATTTTGATCATGGTGATGGCTGCAGAGATGTATATACATAGATTGAAAGCTGGTTGGGCACAGTGGCTCACGCCTGTAATCCCAGCACTTTGGGAGGCCAAGGCAGATGGATCACCTGAGGTCAGGAGTTCGAGACTAGCCTGCCCAACATGGTGAAACCCCATCTCCACTAAAAAAAAAAAAGAAGAAGAAGAAGAAAAAAATACAAAAATTAGCTGGATGTGGTGGCGGGAGCCTATAATCCCAGCTTCTCAGGAGGTTGAGGCAGGAGAATAATTTGAACCCGGAGGTGGAGGTTGCAATGAGCTGAGATCGCACCACTGCACTCCAGCCTGGGCAACAAGAGTGAAACTCTGTCTCAAAAAAAAGAGAAAGCTATCTAATTGTATACTTTGAATATTGCATGTCAATTTTATCTCAGTAACATTTGTTTGAAAATAAATATATATAAGTAAAACAAATATTTTAAATACTTTACATATTCATGGTACAAAATTTTTTACCTTTTCATTTAGAGTGCAATGTGATTGAAGATGGCTCATATTTATGTACTCATTTACTCATTTTTATTGATTTTTTTTTTTTGAAACAGGGTCTTGCTCTATCACCCAGGCTGAAGTACAGTAGCTCAATCATAGTTCATTGCAGTCTTGAACTCCTGGGCTCAAGCAATCCTCCCGTCTTGGTCTCCCAAAGTGTTGGGATGATAGGTGGGAGCCACTGTGCCTGATCAGATGGCTCTTATTTTTAAAAATCTTAAGTCTAAACCCTTCTGTGGTTTGTTTCTTTAATTTAGATTTTGACTTGCTTTTATTATAGATAAAAAATAGGCCAGGTGCAGTGGCTCACACCTGTAATCCCAGCACTTTGGGAGGCTGAGGAAGGCGGATCACAAGGTCAGGAAATTGAGACCAGCCTGACCAACATGGTGAAACCCCGTCTCTACTAAACACACAAAAAATTAGCCAGGTGTGTTGGCAGGCGCCTGTAGTCCCAGCTACTCGAGAGGCTGAGGCAGGAGAATGGCGTGAACCTGGGAGGCGGAGCTTGCAGTGAGCTGAGATGGCGCCACTGCACTCCAGCCTGGGCAACAGAGGGAGACTTCGCCTCAAATAAATAAATAAATAAAAAATAGGCCAGGCATGGTGGTTCATGCCTGTAATCTCAGTACTTTGGGAGGATGAGGCAAGAGGATCACTTGAGGCCAAGAGTTCAAGACCAGCCTGGACAACAACACAGTGAGACTCTGTCTCTACAGAAATTTTAAAAATTATTAGCTGGGTGTGGTGGTGTGCACCTGTGGTGGTAGTCAGTTGGGAGGCTTAGGTGGAAGATCACTGGAGCCCAGGAAGTCAAGGCTGCAATGAGCCATGATTGTGTCACTGCACTCCAGCCTAGTTGAAAGAGCGAGGCTCTGTCTCAAAAATAAAACAATAAAATAATGTCAGCAATTTTTCTTGGAAACTAATGAAGAGGTATTATAGTTTTATATTTTTAAACAATAGATTAAAAATTGAACCTTTCTTTTGAAAGATTAGAAACATTCTATTTCCAATGTTTTCAAATGATAGACTTATCAGCTTTTAAAGGAGGCGTAACATTTTTCAACCAAAATCACATGTAGATGGTTAACATTTCTTTTTTTTTTTCTATTTATTTATTTTTTTTGAGACGGAGTCTCGCTCTGTCGCTCGGGCTGGAGTGCAGTGGCCGGATCTCAGCTCACTGCAAGCTCCGCCTCCCGGGTTTACGCCATTCTCCTGCCTCAGCCTCCTGAGTAGCTGGGACTACAGGCGCCCGCCACCTCGCCCGGCTAGGTTTTTGTATTTTTTAGTAGAGACGGGGTTTCACCGTGTTGGCCAGGATGGTCTCAAACTCCTGACCTCATGATCCGCCCGTCTCGGCCTCCCAAAGTGCTGGGATTACAGGCTTGAGCCACCGTGCCCGGCCGATGGTTAACATTTCTAAACATCCATCTTCAAATTGCTTTCTCTGTGGCACAAATTTCTTTTAAAGTGTAGCTACCTTTAAACTCAATGCTAAAATATTACATTCACCCTGAAAAGACTGTTAGTGCCCCTTACCCCATACTCCTAGGGAGCATAATACTAAAAATCACTTGTTAGCACAGAAAAAGTTGGAATATTTGAAACACATTTTGTAAAAAGAAAATTGGGCTAGGTGAGGTGGCTCATGCCTGTAATCCTAACACTGTGGGAGGACTTCTGGAGTTGAGGAGTTCAAGACCAGCCTGAGCAACATAGTGAGATTCCACCTCTACAAAATCTAAAAAAAATTGGCTGAGTGTGGTGGTGCATACCCGTTGTAACAGCTACTCGAGAGGCTGAGGTGGGAGGACTGCTTGAGCCCTGGAAGGTAGAGGTTGCAGTGAGCTGCGATCATGTGGCTGCACTCCAGCCTGGGTAAGAGAGTAAGATCTGGTCTCTTAAAAAAAAAAAAAAAAAAAAGGCTGGGTGCGGTGGCTCAAGCCTGTAATCCCAGCACTTTGGGAGGCCGAGACGGGCAGATCACGAGGTCAGGAGATCGAGACCATCCTGGCTAACCTGGTGAAACCCTGTCTCTACTAAAAAATACAAAAAGCTAGCTGGGTGAGGTGGCGGGCACCTGTAGTCCCAGCTACTTGGGAGGCTGAGGCAGGAGAATGGCGTAAACCTGAGAGGCGGAGCTTGCAGTGAGCTGAGATCCAGCCACTGCACTCCAGCCTGGGCGACAGAGCGAGACTCTGTCTCAAAAAAAAAAAAGTGTCTTACTCTAAAATTTAGAATGGACAGAATAGAGAGGGAAAAGGAGTTGAGGGATCTTCAATAAGCCAAATGAAAAACGATGAGGGCTTCCATAAGGCCATGATAACGAAATCAGAACGTGCTGAGTTTACAACACCTTCTGTGTCAAAGATTTTTTCCCAGTCTTACATTGAATCATTGGTGACACCTACCAGAATGAAAGATATCATATGATAAGTCTTTGTTCTAATATAAATAAGATAAATACTATACTTGTTAAGTTATCAATTTTTAAGGTTCATTTATTTATTAGGATTTTTCAGAGCTGATTCACAATTCAACATTCTACATTACCAAATATGGCCAATGTTGGAAAAAAGAAATGCCTTCCAAGTTATAGAGTTGTTGCCAGGATAATAGCAAAAAACAGACCACTATGTATTTGATGGAAATTTTTGGCAAAAGGCATCTGTAATGCATGGGGAAGTAATGATGAATTCCCACCAAATGCAAGCAACAATATAATAAACAAGCATTCTTTCCAACTGGCTAGGCTCTGCAGACTTTTCAGAAGATGCTATTCTGACACTACCTCAAGCTGGGTATACTGCAATTAAACTCTGACGCCATCCATACAGAGTTAGCATAGACCCCACAGTTTAAGAGCAAAGTCCTCAACAAGACTACCTCACTTCCAACACCAGTCCTAAGTCTTTGTGGGGGCAGTGGGGGGCGGGGCCAAGACCACCAGCATACCTGGCTGACTAGCTACAAATTCAGGAAGTACTCACAGCCCTTCCACATTCAATAATTTACTAGAACAACTAATAGAATTTAGAAAAGCACTATACTTATTATTATGGTTTTATTATAAAGGATACACAAAGGCAAGGTGAGGTGTGGGACGGGAAGTAGAGCTCCTGTGCCCTCTCCTTGTGGAATCTGGGAGTGTAGCCCTCCTGTGTTCACCAACCAGGAAGCTCTACTGAGCTTAAGGTTGTCCAGAGTTTTAATTTTTATTACATAGTCATGATTGATTAAATGATTGGCTAAATGACTGAACTCAATCTCCTGGCCTCTATCTCAACCTTCTAATAATGTGGTTTGTCTTTCTGGTGATCAGTCCCCATCCTGAAACTATCAAGGGGTCCACTACGAGTCACCTCACTGGTATAACAACACAATCCTACGTTTCAGGAAATTCCAAGGTTTTCAGAGGCTCTGTGCCTACATCCGGAACAAAAATCACAGAAATTCTTTATTCTACCACAGATGCTAAGGCCTAAAAATGTGTGCTACTTATACTGGGTTTTCTCTATTTCTCCAATATATACTTCACCTTAAAAGGCCAAAATTACAGCCAGGCGTGGTGGCTCAAGCCTGTAATCACACCACTTTGGGAGGCTGAAGCAGGCAGATTGCCTGAGGTCAGGAGTTTGGGACCAGTCTGGCAAACATGGTAAAACTCCGTCTTTACTAAAAATACAAAAAAATTAGCAGGGCGTGGTAGTGTGTACCTGTAATCCCAGCTACTTGGGAGGCTGAGGCTGAGGCAGGGGAATTGCTTGAACCAGGGAGGTAGACAGGTTGCAGTGAGCTGAGATCACACCACTGCACTCCAGCCTGGGCAACAGAGCAAGACTCTGTTTAAAAAAAAAAAAAAAGGCCAAAATTACTACCATTTTAAAGTTTATTGACAGAATAAAATAAATAATTTTGAAACTGCCTCTGCCAAAATGATGACAGTGAGAAAAATGTGACATAGGAATATTATGACAATGAAAGAAATCTGACCTAACCAACTCCATCTTGCTTCTAACTTCCAAGCTGCCCTTGTACATTTCTGAACATGGGCCAAAACTAACTTTGGTAGGAATTTCGTTTACTTCGAAACAAAGATGGTAACAGCTCCTCCTGGGAAAAACCCTCTGAAGGATTGGAGACCAGACCACTTTGGTAAAACTGACAAATTAGCCACAAGGTTAAAAATTATGGCTCAGGAGTTATTCAGCCAGAGGACACAAGATTCCTCACCTCACAGATTCTCCTATAGACAACATCATCCCTGACCCAACCAATCGACATTCCCCCATTCCCTAGCCCCCTGCCCACCAAACTATCCTTAAAAAACCCTAGCCTCAGCCAGGTGCAGTGGCTCGCGTCTGTAATCCCAGCACTTTGAGAAGCCAAGGCGGGCAGATCACCTGAGGTCAGGAGTTCGAGACCAGCCTGGCCAACATGGTGAAACCCCGTCTCTACTAAAACTACAAATATTAGCCGTGTGAGGTGACGCACACCTGTAATCCAGCTACTTGGGAGGCTGAGGTGGGAGAATCACTTGAACACGGGAGGCAGAGGTTGTAGTGAGCCGAGATCGCATCACTGCACTCCAGCCTGGGCGCTGGAGTGCAATTTTTGAGACTCCATCTCAAAACAAACAAAAAAACCACCAAAAAACCCTAGTCTCAGAAATTTGGGGGAGGATGATTTCAGTAATAAAACTCCAGTCTCCCGTTTGGCCAGCTCCGCATATATTAAACTCTTTCTCTATTGCAATTCCCCTGTTTTGATAAATTCGCCTTATCTGGGCAGTGGGCAAGGAGAACCCATTGGATGGTTACAATTTGAATTGGTCTTATGGGGGAGGGAAGATTAAGACGTTATAACAACATTCTGGGCCAGCATGGTAGCTCACACTTGTAATCCTAGCACTTTGGGAGGCCAAGGCAGGAGGATCACTTGAGCTCAGGAGTTTGAGGCCAGTCCGGGCAACACAGTGAGACTTTGTCTCTACAAAAAAATTAAAAAATTAGTTGGGCATGGTGGTGCGCACATGTAGTCCCAGATACTGAGTTGGGAGGACTGCTTGAGCCCAGCAGGTTGAGGCTGCAATGAGCCGTGATTGTGCCACTACACTATAGTCTATGTGACAAAGCGAGACCTTGTCTCCAAAGACAAAAAGCAAAAACAACAAAACAGTCGGAAGAAAATATTTAAACTGATTCTTTAAAAATTCACCTAAAAATCATTTCAACTTTTAGATTCAGTGGGTACACTTGCAGTTTTATTACCTGGGTATATTGAGTGATGGTGAGGTTTGGGATACAATTGATCTCATCACCCATGTAGTGAGCACAGAACCCAATAGCTACTTTTTCAACTCTTGCCCCCTCCTTCTCTGCCCTCTCTAAGTAGTCTTCAGTCTTTTGTTGCCATTTTATTTTATTTTTTTTTTGGAGACAGAGTCTCACTCGGTTGCTCAGGCTGGAGTGCAGTGGGGCGATCTCAACCTCCATCTCCACGGGTTCAAGCGATTCTCCTGCCTCAGCCTCCCAAGTAGCTGGGATTACAGGCGTGTGCCACAACACCAGGCTAATTTTTGTATTTTTAGTAGAGATGGGGTTTCTCCAGGTTGGCCAGGCAGGTCTTGAACTCCTGACCTCAAGTGACTCACCCGCCTCGGCCTCCCAAAGTGCTGGGATTACAGGCGTGAGCCACTGCACCTGGCCTGTTGCCATCTTTATGGCCATGAGTAACCACTGTTTAGCTCCCACATACAAGGGAGAACATGCAGTATTTTATTTTCTGTTCCTGCCTTAATTAACTTAGGACAATGGCCTCCAGCTGCATCAATGATTTCATTCTTTTTTATAGCTACATTTTTTTATCTGTTTTGGTTTCAGGGAGGGTCTTAATCTGTCACCAAGGAATGCAGTGGTGCAGGCATAGCTCACTGCAGCCTCAAAACTCCTGGGCTTAAGTGATCCTCCCACCTCAACCTCCTGAGGAGCAGGTGTGAGCCATCATAAAGTCGAAAAGCCAGATAATTTTTTAATTTTTGGAAGAGATGGGAGTCTCACTATATTGTCCAGGCTGGTCTCAAGCAATCCTCCTACCTTGGTTTCCCCAGGTGTTGATATTACAAGTATGAGTCACTGTGCCCAGCTAAGCCGATTATTATTAATGACTTACATTCATGGTTCTAGCTCCAGAAAAAATGACATTATTGAGAAGAATACTTCCTTAAGGCAGCAATAAATGGCTCAACGGGACCCCAAAAAAAAAAAATCTGACAGAAAATCCAGCAGCCTAGCAAGTAGACTTTTTCCACTTTACGAATCGATTTTAGCAGCTGGAGGAGACAGTTCAAAGGTAAGTGATCATTCATCCCAGAGAAACAAGGTATAAACAAAACTTGGAGTAGTCAGTTGACCTTGAACCAGTTGCTTCATTTATACAGTTTAACTAGTTATAAAGGAATATAATTGTATAGTAAGCACCTGTGTAAACACCATCTAGGTTTAACAATGCCATCTTCCAAAATCCCTCCATGTAATCCCTCCTGATCAAAACCCCTCCCTTTACCCCATCTAAAGTCAATATTATGATAATCACTTCCTTATAGCTTTACAAACTAAATATGCAACTCTAAACGCTCTAGTTTTTCTCTCATACAATTTTAAAAGTGAGATATAACTTTCATGTAACATTTACCCTTAAGCATGCAGTTCAGGAGTTTTTAGTATATTCACAAAGCTATGTAATGATAACCATTATATAATTCCAGAACATTTTTATCATCCAAAAAAGAATCTCTACCTGTTAGCAGTCACTCTTCATTTCCCTCTACTTGAGCCCCTGGCTGCTACTAATCTACTTTCTGCCTCTATGAAATTGTGTATCCTGGACATTTCATAGAAATGAGATTATATAATATGTGTCCGTTTGTGTTCTAGTTTGTTTCTGTACTTTACATAAGAAAATGCCAAGCTGTTTTGCAAAATAGTTGTATTAATTTATACACTCACCAGTAGCGCTTATGGATTTCTATTGTTTCACATACTCATCTATACTTGGTTTTGTCATTCTTTAAGCCATTATTGGTGGTCATATAATATCTTTTTGTGATTTTATTTTGCATTTTCTTTCTTTCTTTTTTGAGACAGAGTCTTGCTCTGTTGCCCAGGCTAGAGTGCAGTGGCGTGATCTTTGCTCACTGCAACCTCCGCCTCCCAGGTTCAAGTAATTCTCGTGTTCAAGCGATTCTCCTGCCTCAGCCTCCCGAGTAGCTGGGACTACAGACACGTGCCACCATGCCTCGCTAATTTTTTTGTACTTTTAGTAGAGACGGGGTTTCACCATATTAGCCAGGATGTTCTCGATCTCTTGACCTCGTGATCCGCCCGCCTCGGCCTCCGAAAGTGCTGGGATTACGGGCGTGAGCCACTGCACCTGGCTTTTTTTTTTTTTGAGACAGAGTTTCCCTCTTGTTGCCCAAGCTAGAGTGCAATGGCGCCATCTTGGCTCATTGCAACCTCTGCCTCATGGGTTCAACCCATTCTCCTGCCTCAGCCTCCTGAGTAGCTGGGATTATAGGCACCCGCTACCATGCCTGGCTAATTTTTATATTTTTATTAGAGATAGTTTCACCATGTCAGCCAGGCTGGTCTCAAACTCCTGACCTCAGGTGATCTGCCCACCTCGGCCTCCCAAAGTGCTGGGATTACAGGCATGAGCCACTGTGCCTGGTGAAATTCTTCACTTACTTTGTTTGTTTATTTATTTATTTATTTATTTTTTATTTTTGAGACTGAGTCTCGCTCTGTCACCCAGGCTGGGATGCAGTGGAGCGATCTTGGCTCACTATAAGCTCCGCCTCCCGGGTTCACGCCATTCTCCTGCCTCAGTCTCCGGAGTAGCTGGGACTACAGGCGCCTGCCACCATGCCTGGCTAATTTTTTTGTATTTTTAGTAGAGACGGGGTTTCACCGTGTTAGCCAGGATGGTCTCGATCTCCTGACCTCATGATTCACCTGCCTCGGCCTCTCAAAGTGCTGGGATTACAGGTGTGAGCCACCGAGCCTGGCCCTTCATTTTAAATGCAGTCAAATTTAGGAATCTTATCCTTTATATCCTGTTTTTAAAAAATTTCCCTATTTTAAGGCCATGCAGATTTTCTTTTGTACACCTTCTAAAAGTTTTACTGTATTACCTTTCACATTTAAAACTATGATTCACCTGGAATTTATTTTTTTGTGAAGAGCCACATTTTCCAATTTCTCCATATGAAAATCCAATGGATTTTGCCTGCAGCTCTATAGTGCCACTTTTGTCATAAATCAAGAGTTTGAATACGTGTAAATTTGATCCTGGGTTCGTCTTCCTCTCCTAACTCTTCTCTTCCTATTAGTATTCCTTACCTAAGTTAAGGGTATCAACACACGGCATTAATCACTCAGGGAATTTGAAGACAATCAATCCACATGCCACTGATTTAATCTCTTACATTTTCCCCATATTCATATATTTTCTTTATTTTAAACATTCCCCTAACATCTTGATAAATGCAATGGCCTCTTAACCGGTCTTCCAACTGCCAGCACTGCCCTCTGTTAATAACTTTCAACATTTTTATCATACAATTCACAAATTCTTATGACCAAAAACAGTAGCAAATTGAATTAAAAGTGAAAGCTGCTTTTTTACTTTTTTTCACAGGTAATCACCATTAGAACAATGTGATTTTAATTTTTCCAGAGTTTTCCTTGCATTCTTCTCACACCTTGTGGCCCTGAGTAGCTGGGATTACGGGCATGTGCCACCATGCCTGGATAATTTTTGTATTTTTAATAGAGATGGGGTTTTACCAAGTCGACCAGGCTGGTCTCCAACTCCTGACCTCAAGTGATCTGCCCACCTCGGCCTCCCAAAGTGTTGGGATTACAGGCGTGAGTCACTGTGCCCAGCCCACTTTGCCTCTTCAAGCCTTAAAGTATTTAGTTCTCCCTGGGTGTGGTGGCTCACACCTGTAATCCCAGCAATCTAGGAGGCCGAGGTAGACAGATCACCTGAGGTCAGGAGTTCGAAAGCAGCCTGGCCAACATGGCGAAACCCCATCTCTACTAAAAATAAAAAAAAATTTGCTGGGTGTGGTGGTGCACACCTGTAGTTCCAGCTACTTGGGAAGCTAAGACACAAGAATCACTTGAACCCAGGAGGTGGAGGTTGCAGTAAGCCAAAATTGCACCAATGCACTCCAGCCTGGGCAAGAGAGACTCTGTTCCAAAAAAACAAAACAAAACAACAACAACAACAACAACAAAGTATTCAGTTTTTAGATTGAAAAACAACCTTTGGCAAATCTTGATAAACTCTCTCCACAAGAAAATGAACATATATACAAAATTGGGAATATAATTTCAAGAGACTTATGGCACTTGTAAAACCACTCAGGGTCCATGGATCTTAGGTAAAAAAGAGTCCATGCCATGGAGTCTTCATACCTCATCCCTTTAGCACTGCATATAGCCCTCCATGACTTTCTCCCTACCCATCCATATTTGATTACCAGTTTATAATCTAGTAACATATAATCTGTACTTTTTTATGGTTTGTGCTTTTTTTTTTTTTAGACAGAATCTTGCTCTGTTTCATAGGCTAGAGAGCAGTGCAGTGGCGTGACTGCGGCTTACTGCAGCCATGACCTCCTGTACTCAAGCAATCCTCCCTCCCACTTCAGCCTACTGAGCACCTGGGACTACAAGCGTGTATCGCCACACCTTTTTTTTTTTTTTTTTTTGTAGAGACAGGGACTCATTATGTTGCCTAGGCTAGTCTCGAACCTCCTGGCCTCAGTGATCCTCCCACCTTGGCCTCCCAAAGTGTTGGAATTACAGGAGTGAGCCATCGTGTCCAGGCAGCTATAATGCTCTGGACTGTTAATTTCCTAATCATACAATTCTATTTCATACAGATCTTAGAACGAGCTTTCTACTTCATTCAATGAGCTAGCTCCAAAAAGAACACTTTGCTTAATGACTAGCTTGGGTTACATATATTTACTTTTGTACTCCCAAGCACCAACACACATTTAGTACAGCCCTTAACATACCCTGAACAGGTTGAAACTTGACTGTCCCCTGTGGATGAAGCTTCCTCTGCGGCTCTCTCAAATGATGGCTGTTGGATTTCACACACCCTTTGTACCACTAGACCTAGAAGTGGGGTAGATATCCTGCTGGCTCATTTCATCTTCAGGCATTCTCCCTCTGTTCTCCGTAAAAACACCCAGGTTTGAAATGATGTCATCAGACTACAACAACCATTACCCCCCTCCTTGCTAAAATTCACATACAAACCTTTGGGAAATTCCCTTCACTCTTTAAAGATTTTTATTCCTGTATCACTGACATTCTTTTTATCATGCCTTCTGTCAGGAGTAATTTCAGTATCTTCACACAATCTTTCCAAAATCCTAGCCTGAGAAGTTCCAGAAAGTCATATAGAAAAGCTGACTAGTCTCTCTTTATGTTTATGATCACTAACTTTGGCTCTTCATACTACTGGAAATCAGACCATACTTCTCAGTGTATTCTTTCTCCCATCCTTTTAAAAGACTGTATCACACTTTATCCTCTCTCTTCAGGCTCTCAGCTAATCACCTCGTTTTCCATTTCAGTGAGAAAAAAAAAGGTTTTTTTTGAGACAGGGTCTTGCTCTGTCTCAAAATCACAATCACAGTTCCGTGCAATCACAGCTCACTGCAGCCTTGAACTCCTGAGGCTCAGATGATCCTCCCATCTCAGTCTCCCAAGTAGCTGGAACTACAGGTATGCAACACCATGCCCAGCTAATTTTTGTATCATTTGTAAAGATGGGGTTTCACCATGTTGCCCAGGCTGGTCTCAAACTACTGGGCTCATGTGATCCTCCCGCCTTGGCCTCCCAAAGTGTGGGAATTACAGGCGTGAGCCACTGCACCTGGCGTCAACTAATCAGAGAAGAACTTCAGTAAGCTATCTTTATCACATCTACCCAGCCATAATCTGCACTGCATTCCCCACATCCTCCCCTATTCCTAGGGAAGGATTGTTTGCGCTCCTGACTAGGCTAACCTACTGCTTATTTACCAGATCCCATCCCCTCTCAACTACAGAAGGACACTGCGTCAGCCATTCTCCTTTTCTCTTGCATTATCAGATTTTCTCTTGCTGTTGAATCACTTCCATCAGTGTATGTACATAGACACCGTTACTTTTTTTCAAAACTCTCTTGATCCCTCCGCCCATCTTTGCATTTCATTTCTGCTCTAACAGCAAAACTCCTTGAACCAATTATTTAGTTATTATCTCCATTTTCTTTTTCCCTTTCTTTCTTGCTCACCAATTAGGTTTTGCCCCCACCATTCCATTAAAACGGCTATCAATGTCAACACTGACATCACATTGCTACATCCCACTGGCAATACTCAGACTTCATATCACTTGATCTGTCTATATCATTTGGCTCAGGTGATCACATACTATTTCTGAAATACTCCTTTTACGTGGTTTCCAGGACACCGTATTTTCTAAGTTTTCCTCTTTCCTTTTGGGTCTCTCCTCATTCTCTTGATCTCAGAAAACAGCAATGTCCCAGGATTCAGTCCTTGTACCTTTAGTCCTTTCTGTCTATGTTCACTTCCTAGGTGATAACATCTAGACACACAGCTTTAAGATCTTTTTATATGGTGAAAGTCCAACATTTGTATCTCTAGCTCTATTTTTTCCTTGAAATCAAGACAAACATCCTGAATTATTCACACAGATGTCTGGAAGACATCTCAATATAGTGAGTGAAGGTTCCCAAGGATTAAAGGTCCCAGGATCAAATGACTGTTTTTCAGAGGTAGGGTTTCCAGATGACACAAGCTATAGAAAGATTAGAGGTGGTGCTCAGAAAGCAGGAAGAAGGAAACTGAAATTATGGAGACAAAGTCTAAAGTACAGATCTAGGGCATAAGTGATTGAGGTAGGGTAGTGGAGAGGTTCACCGGAAGACAGGAATTCAAAGAACAGAAAGTCTTAAGAACTGGAGTGATCAACTATGGGTGTATCGAAACCATCAAGAATAACACATTACAGCTCATAAACAGACTGAAAAACAAGAATAATACAGGAGTAAAACTGAAGACAAGTAATTGCAGTCAAGGGCTAAAATTGTTACGATTGCAATGTATGAAGAGTTTTACAGCTGCAATGATAGGTATTAAATGATACAAATTAATGATCTAAGTATGGGAAGATTAGGGAGAAGACAGTGAAAATAATGAAAAGACAGAGGACATCTACCCTTACTACTAGACCCAATGCTTTGAGATTATGAGAGAGAAAAGGGCTAACACTTGAGTAGTCTGCAGATAATCAGTATTCTAAGCTCTCCCTCTTCCCCTATGATTCCAGTAGAACAGGAAGAAGACAGAATGTTTAGAGAACAGATTAGGACACAGATTTTGCTGGTAAAGAACTGGAATTTCAAAAGGTAAACTGGAAGGTTTTCCAGAGTCAGGGAGGGATAAGACAGAGCAGGGAATGTTCAGAGGTTTAGATGACTTAGGCATGTAGATTATGGGGTGCGGGTAACCTGAGGGTTCCTGTGGCAATGGGCATAAACAGGAGTAAGGGATAATGAAATTAGCCCAAGTAGATTCAACACAGATAGAGGTGAAGAGGCTGTAAGTGTCAGGGAGTAAAGAGGGACGGATTACTGGCTGTAAGTGACCTGCCACCCCTCTCCAAGACTGCCCAATTAGTGCCCTGGGTCTAGAACTTTCCCTCATAAGGAAGCTGTGTGGCAAGCTGTCACTTGGCCCGAGATTCTTCTTCCTTATTAGGAGAAACTTTTCCCCTCTTCTGGGTATGGAGTAAACTTCTTTGTATTGCTTAAGTGTGTGCGTCACGTGGCACACAGCCAGCCCCACCAGTGTATCTGCTCACCACAGGATGGAATGGGATCTTTGCCAGCAGCATGAAAAGGATGTGTGCAGTCCATCACCCTCTGCAGGCCACTGGAGGGACCCAATGGCCATGAGGGACTGGTGCACATCACACTCTGATCATGCTGTATCTATCCTTTCTGTGAGTGAAATGCTGTTCCAACCAGTGTCTTGAATGTTGAGTCCCCTCCTTGACAGCTTCAAACCCACAGAAGAAGCAGTGGGCCAGGGTCTGTGGACTCCTACTGACAGCTGGCATTATTATGATCTTTGTCATCCTCCATGCAGCAGGAGTCCTCACCTGGAATTGGTAGCCGGATCTTCCTGCTTAACACTAGAGCTTGAGCTTAACCTTGAATGATAAGGACTGCATGCTTTTATGGAAGGCACATTCTTAGTTCCAGAATACTCTTGTAATATCAGTTAGATGATATGTAACAAACATCATTAAAATATGCATGCCTCCCGACCTATTGATCCTATTCCTGAAAATTTATATAGTTTATTCCAAGACTCAGCAATTCCATGCCTCCATATATATGCCAGAAAAAGTCTGTGCACATATATACAAAAAGAATATGAAGAAGGATATTTCTGCAGCATTGATGACTATAATAGTGGAAAAGTATAAACAATCTAAATGTCTATGCTGGTTATCAATTTAATGCCACTAAGCTCCAAATTAATCCTTCAATACCTGCTCTGAGATAAAGGAGAGAATTCCTTTAAGCATCATCTATCTCTACAGTGAGCATGATGTTAAACTTTCTCAGTAGAGGGTATTGGAGGCACACTGCAGAAAGAACAGGCTCTTGGTGCTAATTCTAGCAACTGCATTATCAGTCAGTGGTGTGGGAACGTGGATATGTGGATTGCTCTGCCCCAATCACACAGACACCTTTCCACAGCCTTACCTACAAAGATACTATGTGCTCCAGGCCTGTCCCCACTGACTCTGTTTGCTTGCTCAACACACCCAACCCCCAGGAATTGCCTTTCACATCCTTCCTGAGGACACAAAGTGCTCACAGCAGCACCTCCACTCTCTCTCTCTAGGCCTGACTCACCTGTGCTCCAGAGGGCCATTCCCTGATTGCTGAGTAACTGTGGAGCAGCTTTGGGCTGGGAATCAGAAAACATCTCTGCCATCCAGTGGGCTGC
The DNA here is from genome assembly GCF_002776525.5 of Piliocolobus tephrosceles. Taxonomy (NCBI): domain Eukaryota; kingdom Metazoa; phylum Chordata; class Mammalia; order Primates; family Cercopithecidae; genus Piliocolobus; species Piliocolobus tephrosceles. The sequence continues at coordinate 176,284,330 of NC_045434.1, forward strand.
AACTATATCCAGTGGGCTGCAACTACAACAAGGCCTGAATCCAGCCTAGAGAATCTTCCGTCCAAGTTAGTTCTTCCTTGAGAACTCTCCTTCAGCTCTATGGCATCCTATGGAGTTTTCTCACATGTTAAAGTTATGCTCTTATTGTCACAGTTTGTATTACTTTTATTAAATCTTGTTTAAATCACTTGTCTGTTATCTGTCTCCTAACTGGGCCTAGACTGATGCAATATTCACCAATAGGAAAATGAATAAATTGTGGTACAGTTATACAATGAAATACCCTACAAGTTATAAAAATAAAAAAACTGACTTCCAGTTCTGGCCTGGCATGCAAAGAGCTTAGGAGTTGCCACTCTGTTTTAACAAGTAAAAAGCTGAACAAACTGGGGGAAAAAAAAAAAAAACTCTTCTTAGATCTGTCAGCCAAGTAATGTCACAAGATAAACCATTGCCCCCAACACTGGACAGACAGCAGACACAGTGAGGTACAACTTACTGGAGCAGAAATTCTTTTTTTTTTTCTTGCTCTGTTGCCTAGGCTGGAGTGCAGTGGCGCGATCTCGGCTCACTGCAAGCTTTGCCTCCCGGGTTCACGTCATTCTCCTGCCTCAGCCTCCCAAGTAGCTGGGACTACAGGCACCCGCCACTATGCCCGGATAATTTTTTTTTGTATTTTTAGTAGAGACAGGGTTTCACCGTATTAGCCAGGATGGTCTCAATCTCCTGACCTCGTGATCCACCCGCCTCGGCCTCCCAAAGTGCTGGGATTACGGGCGTGAGCCACCGCGCCCGGCCGGAGCAGAAATTCTTAAGCAAAAACCTCCACGGAAACCAGTGCCAGGGCAGGAAAACCCGAACTGTAACTGAGGAATTGCTAGAAGCTCAATGGGGATTATGCTGAGAGTTAAAAATTCCAGGGGGATCTAGTCATGCGGGGGCCCCCATATTTTTGTAAGTTTTATCCAAAGGAGCCCTACTGGATCCTCACAGTGATTACTGAAGAAAATCTCATGATTCCAGCAGGGGGAGGGAAAAGGAACTGTTTTGATACACGCCAGAGCATTCTGTTCTTAACGAGGCCTGTCCTTGGGAGAAACTATTTTGTTAGCACCTAACTTGCTGGGATTTCATCAATGCCAGCTCTACTTGGGGGAAGAAATACCCAATTCCAGCAGCCAAGAACTATTCTGTCCCAACTATGGTGTGGGGGAAAAACTGAGAAGCACTGCAGAAGTTCACAGTCCAGGGTCAAAGGCTCATCAAAAGACTGAGACCTAGTCACAAGACTATAGAACAGCATTCCCCAATCTTTTTGGCACCAGGAACTGGTTTCATGGCAGATAATTTTTCCATGGACCAGGGAGTGGGGAGGCAAGGGGTTTACAGGATAATTCAAGCACATTACATTTATTGTGTACTTTGTTTCTATCATTACACTGTTACATATAATGAAATAATTATACAGCTCACCATAATATAGAATCGGTGGGAGCCTTTAACTTGTCAACTAGACGGTCCTATCTGGGGGTCATGGGAGACAGTGACAGATCATCGGGCATTAGATTCTATTAAGAAGTGTGTGCAACTTAGATCCCTTGCATGCACAATTCACAATAGGGTTCATGGTCCTATGAGAATCTAAATGCCACAGCTGATCTGACAGGAGGCGGAGCTCAGGCAGTAATGTGAGTGGCTGTAAATACAAACGTAGCTTCACTTGATCGCCTGACGCTTACCTCCTACTGTGTGGCCTGGCTTCTAACAGGCCACGAGCAGTATGGTCTGTGGCCCAGGGGTTGCGGATCCCTGCTATAGAAAACTTCTCCTCCCCTACACCTTACCAATACATTATGAAAGGCCTATTTATCACAGTTACTTTTACTCAGTTCATCACATCTGCCTTTTAACAAAAAAATTACAAAGCTCACTAAAGAGCAAAAAACAGTTTGAGGAGACAGAACAAGCATCAGTACCAGAGTCAGAAATGACGGAATGTTGCAATGATCAGATTAGGAATTTTTCAAAACCATGATTAATTATGCTAAGAACTTTAATGGGAAAGATAGACAACACACAAGAACAGATGGATGGCTGGGCGCGGTGGCTCAAGCCTGTAATCCCAGCACTTTGGGAGGCCGCGACGGGAAGATCACCAGGTCAGGAGATCGAGACCATCCTGGCTAACACGGTGAAACCCCGTCTCTACTAAAAAATACAAAAAACTAGCCGGGCGAGGTGGCGGGCGCCTGTAGTCCCAGCTACTCAGGAGGCTGAGGCAGGAGAATGGCATAAACCCGGGAGGCGGAGCTTGCAGTGAGCTGAGATCCAGCCACTGCACTCCAGCCCGGGCGACAGAGCGAGACTCCGTCTCAAAAAAAAAAAAAAAAAAAAGAACAGATGGATAATATAAATAGAAATTCTAAGGAAGAATCAAAAGAAAATGTTAAAGATCACTGTAACAGAACTGAAGAATGCCTTTGATGGGCTCATTAATAGACTGAACACTGCTGGGGAAAGAATCTCTGATCTTGAGGATATGATAACAGAAACTTCCAAAACTAAAAAGCAAAGAAAAAAGAGACTGAAAATAAAAACCAACACCAGCATATCAGAGAACTGTGAGACAATTACAAAAGGTGTGATATATATGTAGCAGGAATATAAGAAAAAAAAGAGAAAGGAAGGGAATTATTTGAAGCAATAGTGACGTAAAATTCCCCCAAATTAAAGTCAGACACCAATAGATTCAGGAAGCTCAGAAAATACCAAGCAGGATAAATTCAGAAAAAAAAAACTGCACTTAGACATATCATATTCAAACTATAGAAAACCAAAGATACACAAAAATCTAAAAGAAGCCAGAGGGAAAAAATACCTTATTTTCAGAGGAGCAAAGACAAGAATTACATCCAACTTCTCGCAAACCACACAAGCAAGAAGATAGTGGAGTAAAATATTAAAAGTGTTAAGAGACAAAAAAAAAAAAAAAAAAAAAAAAAGCAAGCAACCTAAAATTCCATACCCTGTGAAATTATACTTCAAAGGTGAGGAAGAAATAAAGATTTTCCCTAACAAAAAATGGGGGATTTCACAGCAGTAGATCTGCCTTGTAAGAAATGTTAAAAGAAGTTGTTCAGAGAGAAAATTATATAGGGGAGAAACTGAACTCTACATGAAACAAGCAAGCACACTGGAGAAGTGAAGGTAAACTAAAAACTTGTTTTTCTTATTCTTAATTTGTCTAATAGATAAGTCTGTTCAACATAATATAGGATAAGTATCCCTTATCAGACCAGAAGTGTTTTAAATTTCAAATTTTTTCCTGATTTTGAAATATTTGCATTATACCAACCAGCTGAATATCCCAAATCTGAAAGCCCAAAATCTAAAAGACTCCAACAAGCATTTCCTGAAAGGTTCATGTTGGTGCTTAAAAAGTTTTGCATTTTGGATTTCGGATTTTTGGACTAGGGGTGCTTAACCTGTAACAGCAACAATGTATGTGATTAGGTATGCTTTTACATACATTATACACACACATGTGCTTATATATGTGAAAATGAATGACAGCAAAATTACAAGGTACTGAAGAAAGGATTAAGGTATATTTTGCTGTCATAAGGCAAAGTGGTATAGTGGTATTTGAAGGTTGATTTGGATTACAGTGGACCTTTGAACAACACAGGTTTGAACCATATGGGTTCACTTATACACAAATTTTTTCAGTAAAAGTTACAGAATGTGCCTGCCCCTCCTGCATCTGTTTCCACCTCCTCTACCTCTTCTGCCTCTGCCACTCCTGAGATAACAAGACTAATCCTTAATCGTCCTCAGCCTACTCAATGCGAAGATGATGAGGATGAAGACCTTTATGATGATCCACTTCCAATTAATGAATAATAAGTATATTTTCTCTTCCAGTGATTTTCTTAATAACATTTTCTTTTCTCTACCTTATTTTGTTATAAGAGCATCGTATATAATACACAAAACATACAAATTACTTGTTAACTATGTTATCAGTAAGGCTTCTGTCAACAGAAGGCTATTAGCAGTTAAGTTTCAGGACAGTCAAAAGTTATATGCAAGGCCAGGTGCAGTGACTCATGCCTGTAATCCCAGCACTTTGGGAGGCTGAGGCGGGCAGATCACTTGAGGTCAGGAGTTCAAGACCAGCCTGGCCAACATGAAACGTCATCTCGGCTAAAAATAAAGAATCAGCTGGGCGTGGTGGCACACGCCTGTAGTCCCAGCTACTTGGGAGGATGACACAGGAGAATCACTTGAACCCGGGAGGTGGAGGTTGCAGTGACCTGAGATTGCACCACTGCACTCCAGCCTGGGTGACAGAGCTAGACTCTCTCTCAAAAAACAAACAAACAAAAAAAGCAAAGCCTGCCTAGGCCTCCCCAAAGTGCTGGGATTATAAGTGTAAGCCATCGTGCTCCACCAGGAATTGAAAATTAAATGAGATACCACTACACATAGATTAGAATGGCCAAAATCTGGAAGCCTGAGTGCTCAAGGCTGTATTGAGCTGTGATTGTGCCACCATACTCCAGCCTGAATGACAGCGTGAGATCCTGCCTTTAAAAAAAAAAAAAAAGACCCAAATCCACACACTGACACCACCAAATGCTGGCAAGGATATGACACAATAGGAGCTATTCACTTACTGCTGGTGGGAATATAAAACGGTACCATTCCTTTGGAAGACAGTTTGGGAGTTTTCCTTTTTATGAGACAGAGTCTCACTCTTCTACCCAGGCTGGAGTGCAGTGGCACAATCTTGGCTCACTGCAACCTCCACCTCCCAAGTTCAAGTGATTCTCCTGCCTCAGCCTCCCAAGTACCTGGGATTACAGATGCACACCACCATGTCTGGCTAATTTTGTATTTTTAGTAGAGACAATGTTTCACTATGATGGCCGGGCTTGTCTCGAACTCCCGACTTTAAGTGATCTGCCCACCTTGGCCTCCCAAAGCATGGGATTACAGGTGTGAGCCACCATGCCCAACTTGAAGAATTTTTGTTTGTTTGTTTTTTACAAAATCAAATATACTGTTACCATTCAATATAGCAATTGTGCTCCTTATTTACCCAAATAAGTTAAAAATTAATGTCTACCCAAAAACCTATACGCAGATGTTTATAGCAACTTTTTCACAATTGCCAAAACTTAGAAGCAACCAAGATGTTCTTCAGTAGGTGAGTGGATAAAAATAAACTGTGGTATAACCAGACAACAGGATATTATTCAGTGCTAGAAAGAAATGAGCTATCAAGCCATGAAAAGACATGGAGGAAACCTGAGTATGCATTACTAAGTGAAAGAAGCCAATCTGAAAAGGCTACTGTATGATTCCAACTATATGACATTCTGGAAAAGGCAAAACTGTGGAGACAGTAAAAAGATTACTGGATGCCAGGAGTTAAGGGGAGAAAGAAATAAATAGGCAGAGCACAGATAATTTTTAGGCAATGAAAAGACTCTGCATGATACTATAATGGTAAATAGGTATCATGATAACGTTGCCCAAACACACAAAATGTATAGCACTAACAGTGAATCTTAATGTAAACTAGTAGTGCCTGGGTGATGTGTCAGTGCAGGCTCATCAACTGTAACAAATGCAGCACTCTGCTAGGGACGTGATAATGGGGAGCCTAAATATAGGTGAGGGCAGAGGGCATATGGTTTATCTCAGTATCTTCCCCAATTTTGCTGTGAACCTACAACTACTCTAAGAAGTAAAGTTTATTAATTAAAAAAAAAAAAAGTAGGAAGTTTCCATTTCCAGAGTGGCTTGGTATGTACCTACTGAACTGACATTACTGGTGCTGTAACCTACTTATGTAGTAGATATTTAATACTGAATTGAACTGTATGGAATAAATGAACCTACTTTCAAATTAACAGGCTTCATACTATTCAACAGATTCAAAACTTAAAAGTGATGGTAAAGGGTCATGGCATATCCTATGGATGTAAATTTCAGGATGTATAAGATTTGAGCATACAATCTAATGTCAAGTGGGATATGCGTGGAACAATCAGTGCTGCCTGTCTCAACAGCTGGGTAAGTATAGCCTACAGTCACAAATTGGGCTTTTATGTCCATTCGTGCCCCCTAGATTTTCTGCATTGATTTGCTAAGAGATAATACAGATGCTAACATTTGTAAAGTACTAAGCATGTTACATACATTAACTCAAAGCTGGAGTCTACAGATCTAGGCAGGCTGAAAAGGCCAGGTGGTGTTCTCAATCAAAGCCACTTGAGTAGGGAAGATTTAGTTCTAAATGCTAACTGTGGGGAATCTAAATAGAGAGATAATCATCTCAGAGTAGAGCAGCCAGTAGTAACTAGTGCTCAGTACTCACATTACAGTTGTGCAACTACATACAAGGTCTAGACATGTAAAATTTATTTCTATATGATAAAAAGGTCAGGTCAGATAGATGTACGCTGAGTTTCTCTAAAAATCTAGGATGTGCTATTTGAGCTAATCCAGTTAATCTCAGTCAATTTTTTTTTTCAAGGAAAGCACCCAAGCACAATGAGAGCTTTGCTTTAAAGGTCAAGTATGTCTCCAATTCCCTGGGATCCCTGTTCTCTTGGTGGTATCTTCTAAGGTGACAGCTAGTGATTGAGAAATTTACTGATTCTTGGAAAAGGGCCATCATCACACTAAAAGGCTGGCTTCTAGGCTAAGAGAATCTGAGCCAAAGAAGGTGAGATCCTTCTCCCAAGGACAAAGTTGAGTTTCAGAATCACCAGACTCTCAGGGCCCTCAAATACTCCACATGTACCCTCACTTTCTCCCTCCAAAGACAGTAAACTGTGAGCAAGGAAACAAATCCATGGAGAATAAACTCATCTTACTCAGCTTGATGCTGACTCGTTTCACTGCTTTGATATCCTGCTTTAATGCCCAAAGACAGACAAAGTCCAGGCTTAGGACAACAGTGACCATGACTTTCTATGACCAGCCAGCAAGCTCTGAACAGTTCTAAGCCTGTAAATTTCCACTAACTGTAGGTTTAGAACTTGCATTATAAATAGTGTAGCAATGAACTGCACAGAAGTGCAGCAGCCCTTTCAGCAAAGCTGAGTCCCTTGGTCCGGTTCCCCTGGGATGCCAGAATATACCTTCTACACAGAAGCACATGGCTGACTCCGATGAGGTCTTTCTTCTGTCCCTCTCCTGGGAAAGACAGAGTGCCAGAATCATTGCAAGCCTCCTTTTTTTTTTTTTTTTGAGACGGAGTTTCGCTCTGTTGCCCGGGCTGGAGTGCAGTGGCCGGATCTCAGCTTACTGCAAGCTCCGCCTCCCGGGTTTACGCCATTCTCCTGCCTCAGCCTCCCGAGTAGCTGGGACTACAGGCGCCCACCACCCCGCCCAGCTAGATTTTTTTTTTTTTTTTTTGTATTTTTTAGTTGAGACGGGGTTTCACCATGTTAGCCAGGATGGTCTCGATCTCTTGACCTCGTGATCCGCCCATCTCGGCCTCCCAAAGTGCTGGGATTACAGGCTTGAGCCACCGCGCCCGGCCTTTTTTTCTTTTTGAGATAGGGTCTCATTCTGTTGCTGCCCAGGCTGGAGTGCAGTGGTATGATTTCAACCTCCATAGGCTCAGGTGATCAGGCGATCCTCCCACCTCAGCCTCCCAAGTAGCTGGAACTGCACACATAAACCACCATGCCCGGCTAAGTTGTGTATTTTTTGTAGAGATGGGGTTTTACCATGCTGCCCAGGCTGGTCTCAAACTCCTAAGCTCAAGCAATTGGCCCATCTCAGCCTCCCAAAGTGCTGGGATTACAGGCGGGAACCACTGTGCCTAGTTGCCTCATAATTTTTATATATTCTTCAGAGTCACGTAAGTCAGTCCTTACGCTCTTGGGAAGAGCCCATATTCCAGGGATAGAGCAGCCTGAATATATGAGGTCATTTGCTTTAATTCCAATATGTAATATCAGTATTGTTATGAAACAAATACTCCAACCCGGGTGCGGTGGCTCACACCTATACTCCCAGTACTTTGGAGGTCGAGGTGGGAGCCTAGGATTTCAAGATCAGCCTGGACAACATAGAGAGACCTCATTTCTATTTAAAAACAAACAAACAAACACATATTCTTCTTGCTTTTGTTATCTCCTAATCTAAGAGCAGGAAGGTTAACAGGAGTACCATTAAGCAAAAACCCTCTCTGTGAGCCCTAATCCTCAGGCACAGTAGTACAAAATATTCCTGGACTCCTCATCAAATGGCCCAAGACGAATGGAGCCATAACACACCAGAACATACCAAAACAGAGGCCATAAACCCAGGACACATACCTGGCCCCAAGATATGTACAAGACTGAAAGGAATGTTGAGAGAACAAGGTAAGAAACAGGTGTTAAAAGCAGGCTAACTCATTCGCATACAGAAAGCAAGCCCATGAGCTCTGTATGCTTCAGTCAACCAAGTAAAGTGACAATGTAATGTACTGAACTGCACAACATGAGAAGTAGGAAAGAAACTGGGCATCTGTGGCCACTCTTTCATTCAACCTTTCTTAACCTTCAAGCACTCACCTGTGTGGCCATGGAGTGGTGAGTGTGGCCGTGGTAGTGTAGGTGATGTGCTAGAGGTCACAATCAAGCTCTTGCGGTTACTTGTCCGACAACTGCAATGAAAACAAAATGTGAATTATAATAGGTCCACACCATGGGCTCAGAGACCTTGAGTGGCTTTTAAGGAACAAAAGAGTGACACTATTTCACGGGCTGCACAGTATAGTTCTTTAAACTGAACTGGGTCAGCAATTACACTCGGCACCAGTTAGATTCCACAAAGCACTGTGTTCCACCTTGGAATAACTTTTGTCACTGCCTTGACTTTCATCTTGTATTGCCACCGTGCTTTTCCAATGTTTAGTCTGGCTTCCCAAGCAAACATAAGGAGCTCCCTACGGGCAACAACCATGTTTTAAACAGTATCTAATGAAGGATGACCACTGCAAATTGATTTACAAAACAAAAAGCACAAGTCAAAGTATTCTCAGATTCTCTAAGAACCCCCCCAAAACTATTAACTTAATCTATGAAATTATTTTTAGAAATGCTTAGTCCATGAATTAAGTAATATTCTCATTTCAGAATAAATGTCAGAACAGGCCTGGGTTTCTTCTGTAATACTGGCTTTCCATGACATGTTAATGCCTAAAGCTTTTTCTTCTGGTTAGAGAAAACCAGATGGTAATGAAAAGCCATTTCACGCAACATCTATTACTGACAAGTCTGTATCAATTTATTTGAAAGTCAGCCTGTCTTCTGAAGGCATTAGGGAAGTTTTCCATTTATATTCATCCAAATATTTATTGAACACCTACTGTACACTAAGCAGTGTTTTAGGAGGGAAGCACTAAGGAACAAAAGAACAGTCTCTATCCTCATAACTGGAGTGAACAGTGTTGTGGGAAAAGGAAGAGGAAGAAAGAACAAAAGAGGGAGAAACAGGGAGGGGAGAGAGGGAGAGAGAGGAAGAGAAAGAGAGAGAGAGAGGAAAGCAAGGAGGGAGGGAGAGGGAGAAAAGGAGAAAGGAAATCAGAGATTGGTGTGGGAGTGCTAACTAGGGAAGTGAAATCTGATGAGAGAACTGAATGATATGAAGGACTTAGACAAAAGTAGAGGTGAGAGGCAGAGAGAAAAGTAAAGGTAAAGGCACTGAAACAAGAACAAATTTGGGATGTTCAAGAACTAGCAAAGAAGTCAAGAGTGGATGACAGGAGGGGAGAATGACAGAAAAAGGAGTAGGTTATAGAAGCTATGGGGAAGGCCACAGTCAGACTCTGTAAGGCTAATAGAAGGAATGAGATCAATCTCAAGAAAGAGATTGTCATTAGAAATAACCATTTTCCCCTAAGAAGCCATCAAGAGGAATCCAATCATGCCCATACCCCTAACTACCTCAGTCACCATGGAATGTCAAGCCTCCCACTCTCTTAACTTGACAGACTCCCACTACTCTGTACCTTTGAGAAAAGCTTATACTTTGCCTCCTCGAACTCAGTATGTCATCAGCAAACTGCCTATATCCCCAATTTCTCCTGAGTGTCTGCTTTAAATTCTAGCTCCAAGTGAAACATTGCTACCTCTCAAGGACACCAAAGTCCTGGTGAAATCCCAACCCTTTACAACCAAGCTTTCCATCTATTTTGCAACTGCACCTGGGAATTTAGAGTGACCGAAGAAATACCCAGAATCATGCTGGCTGATGTATCTTTGTATTTACAGTGACGAACATCAAGTGGGGCCTCATTACTACCCGACAATCTTAGCACATTTACCAGACTAATGTGCTTGCTCACTCTCCAAGACAACTAATTCACATTTTCTCCTTAAACCTCCAATACCCCCTTTCCTTCCTCAAATCTGTACAGAAAATAAAAATTAAAAAAATTAACTGGGCATGTTGGCACGTGCCTATAGTCCTAGCTACTTGGGTGACTAAGGCAGGAGGACTGCTTGACTCCAGGGGGTCAAGGCTGCAGTGAGCCAATGATTGTGCCAGAAAAAGAAGAAAGAACAAGTACAGCTGGGCCAATTAGAAAACAAATAACAGATTTAAACCCAATAATACCAATAATCATATTAAATATAAATGTTCTAAGTACATAGTCAATTAAGGCAGAGATTGTCAGACTGGATGAAACAGCAGGACCCAATTATATGCTTTTAATTATCTGTGAAAACCCGAACCTACAAACCACCTAAAATATGCACCAACAGATGAGCAACAAACAAATCACAGTATATCCATATAATGGAATTCTACTCAGCAATAACAAGGACTGAACAATTGATTCACACACTCACAAATAATTATGCTGAAAGCAAGATGCCAAACAAAAAAGAGTACGTTGTATGATTTCACGGATGAGTTGAACAATTTGCTTCTCAGATGTATTCAACCAAAAAATTTGTCCCTGGATAGTTATACTAAAATATACTAAAAACATAAGTCAAACATAATGTTACTTAACAGGAAATTGTTCTGACACATGCACTAAAAGGAATTGAAAACATTATTTCCAAGTCAATCACACCACATAAATTCGACCAAATACAAGTCCAACACATTGTGACAAATTCCTCTCATGGGCTTGCACTTTGCTTTGCATTTATTTCAACAGCACTAGATGTTTTGGGTATGTATGCCAAGAGGTGATACGAACTGTGCTCAACTAGGCATTGCAAAATAGGTGGCAAGGTTTGGGCAAAAGAGTCACCAACAATTTCCAAATAACTAATAACTGGCTGATGGGTGTATCCACCATACCAAAAGCCCATTATTTCTCTCTCCAGAGCATGGCTATAGTGACACTTGATTTCGTGGCTAAAACAGGACTCACTGATTTGCAAGTAATGACCTAAACCACTAAGATGTATCGGATGTAGTTCAAAGTAATGCTTGCACACTTTGTGACAGAAATTGTGGACACTGACCATAGTATGGACTGAAATTCCAGTAATAGCAGTAGTTGCTCTCACTGTGACTTCCATAGACCATAACAAGGAAAGATGAAGCCACTTATTCAGGGAAATGCTGATTTTGTGAAAAAATATTCCTTTCAAAGAGAGACTCATGCTGATTGGCAACTGCAGTGAACAAATTTCCATGAATAGCTGTCTTTGTACTGGCATTGTATCACCCACAGTAAGGGCTGGTGATACGAGGAACATTTAGGAGGCATAGATAACAAATTACACTCCTTCAAGAAATCAATGACTGGCAGGTTTGAAGTGTTGACAATAGGTTGCAATGTATCTTGAAATAAACATCTATCCACTGGGAGAGGTGAAATAAAAATTTTCTCAAAAGTAGAACCACCAAAAAAATAAAATTTGAATTTGACCCACCATAATTAAGAAATTTCACTGGTGGATGGTGGGGCATGGTGGCTCACGCCTGTAATCCCAGCACTTTGGGAGGCCGAGGAGGGCGGACCACGAGGTCAGGAGATCGAGACCATCCTGGCTAACACAGTGAAACCCTGACTACTAAAAATACCACAAAAAATAAATAAATAAATAAATTAGCCGGGCATGGTGGCGGGTGTCTGTAGTCCCAGCTACTTGGGAGGCTGAGGCAGGAGAATGGCGTGAACCCAGGAGGCAGAGCTTGCAATAAGCCGAGATCACACCACTGCACTCCAGCCTGGGAGACAGAGCCAGACTCTGTCTCAAAAAAAAAAAATCACTAGTGGGACTCACAAGGACAGATTGTTTAGTTGATCCAATTCCATTTATATAAAATTTTAGAAAATGCTAACTAATCTATAGTGACAGACTGCAGATTAGTAGTCGCCCAATGAGAAGCAAGGAATGGATTATAGATAGTCACGAAGAAACTTCTGAGACTTACAGATCTGTTCATTATCTTCATGTTCATTATCACAGTCACACAATCTATTATATTCCAACCATACCTCAATAAAACTATACAAAAATTTTAAAATTTAAGCAACATCATGTCCCTCTTCCATTTAAAATTCTCCTTGTCACACTGAGATAAAAAGTCAGTTCAGATGATGGCCTATAAGGCATTATATGGTCTGGATTCTCCATGACCTCTCTCCCTCCTGCTCACTCTCCAGCCACACCGGCCTCCTCACCTTCCTTAGAAACTGCCAAGCATGCCACCCATCTCAGGGCCTTTACAATTGGGATTTCCTTTGCCTAGGTTTCTCCCAGATTGCCTCAAGGCTTGCTCCCCTTCTCCTTCAGGTCTTTGCTCAAGTACAATCTTCTGGGTGAATTTTCCCCGATCACTCTATTTAAAATTACAACCCCTCCCAAACTCCCTATCCCCCTTTCTTGATATATTTTTCTCCTAACACTTATCATCATCTAACACACTACAGTCAGCACTCTGTATCTGTGGGTTCCACATCCATGGATTCAACCAACTATGGGTGGAAGATATTTTTTAAAACTTTTAAAATAATATAAATTTTAAAAATACAGTATAACAGCTATTTGCATAGATTTGCTTTGTATTAGATAATCTAGAGATGATTTAAAGTATAAAGGAAGATATGTGCAGCTTATATGTGAATATTATGTATGCTCTTTTATATAAGAGACTTGGGTATCTGCAGATTTTGGTATCCATGTGGGTCCTGGAACTAATCCCCAATATATATATGATTGTATATATTTTGCACATTCGTTGTGTTGTCTCTATTCTCATCAGAAATTAAACTGTATGAGGGCAGGGGCTTTTGTAAGCTTTTTGTTTTGTGTGTTTATTTGGTGCATTCCTCAATACCTAGAACGCTGCCTGGCACACAGTAGGCTCTCAATAAGTATTTGTTAAATGAATGGATGAGTATGATTTGTTACAAGGATTAAAATAAAGAAGATACACATACACCTGGTCTATGAAAGGTAAATCAAACTGTTATATCCAAATCCTTGTGTCTGAAAGTGAAAATTTCTTGAAACTTCAGGGACAGATAATTAATTCCAGCTTCATTTGCCTTAACCTTATTTAAAATTTAAAATAAAAGCCAAAACACTAAAGATCATATTTCCAGGCCACATGCCTTTTTATAAAGGTACACATAATCTCACTTGGCAAATCTTTAACAGCTGCCAGGGGAAAAAAAGGTCAGACACTCTGCTACAGATACCATGACTCAGCTGAGATCTACAACAAGGAACTGGCTAATTTTTCCACTTCAACAGGCTCTGGCCATTTCCCCAGGATCCTAAGAAGATAAAGGACAAGTCTTACTTCTTTCATTCCAGTAAGATGAAGTACTGGATATTTGCAGAGTCAGGTACACTAACTCTCAGTTGACGGGTGGTAGCCTGGAAGCCCCCTTAGCTACCTCATGCAAAGACTGGTGTTAAACCATCCCAGTCACCTGGCTACTCGAAGTGAGACTTGGCATTTCCTTTTCTTACATGCCTCACCATGGTAATCTCACTTAACAGTGAGAACAAGGGCTAAGGCACATCGTGCATTCTCTGTGACAATGTTGAATTGTAACCATATTTGGAGAGTAGTAGCTCGTTTCTAGCCTCCAAAAAACCCTCCCTCCAGCAACTAGCAGGCACCTGGAAGATCTGACCCCTGCAAGAGCTGCTGTAAATTTACTTAGGAAGCCTGCTTCCCAGTGTGAAGCAACAAAGGGTGTGGAATAGGATGCCTGGTTGCAGATCCCTTAGGCCTCTGCAGTCTCCAAATCCCAGTGCTCCTAGGAACTTGAGCACTCCATGACAGATAGTACTTGGCAGGTACCTTTTAGAATTTATAATGAGGAAAAGATCACTTCTGTTTCAATAAGTGTAAACAATATAAATAAGAATGTGGAGCTGGTTACAGTCAAGCACTTCCAGACGTTATAATATTTCAGAGTAAAAACCAAGATGCCCTGGTTAAGATGGGGAAGTGAGAGAAAAATACATATTCTCTCCCCAATAAAGGGAGATATTATTACTTATCCGTTATATTATTATTATTGATACATTATTTATTGCTTACCTGGATTATTTCAATATCCTCCTAACTAGTCTCTCTGGTTGACTCTTGTCTTCTACCCTAATCTGTTTTTAATATAAGCAAGCCACAGTTATTCTTTTAAAGCACACATCTGATTATTTCATTCCTCTGCTCAAAACCTTCCACAGGCTGCTAATTTTGCATAGGCACTTCTAGCTACTAGGACTAGTGTTAACTGTTTCCTTTACTTGCAATTTCCTGCCTTCAACTACACAATGGTCAAAATCCCTCACTCCTTCAAGGCCTTATTCTAATGTCACCTTCCCAATTTTCTGTTTTCCCGCCTTTGCTCTACTTTTTTTCCCAATAGCATTTGTCACCTTCTAACATACTACATAAACTATGTTTATTGTCTGTTTCTTCTTCTCTAGAGTGAGCTCTAATTATTATTATTATTATTTCTAATTATTATTATTATCCCAAATACCTAGAAATAGTACACAGGGCATAGGAGGTTTTTGACAAGTGTTTATGGAACAAATGAATGTATTTGCACAGAAGCAGGTGGTCAGAATTCCCCACAAGGGCAGCAGGCAGCAGAAGAACTAGGAAAAAAGTCTTTGCTCTAAGGTAAAGTTTTCCTCCAAGTCTGATGGCAACTCTCCTTGAATTAATCTTTTTTTTTTTTAACCTCTGCTCTATTGGTTTAGAAATTACATATTGTTTTGTCTTTCTCTGTGCTAAAATAGTTATTATTATTCAAGGTTTAATAGGTGTTCTTGTCTCAACAAAGTCTAAAGTTAACCAGCACCTCAATCCTCTTTCTGAACAAAATTAAAAGATCCTAGATGGCTTTTAACTCCAATCCTCCCACTCTCTTTCAACTTACCTATTATTGCAGTCTATTATTCAGGTCTATCTTACTTTTACATTGCCAAATTAATAATTATTATTTCATACAATAATTGCTTGCTGAGATTTACTCATATATTTTCCAATTTCACTGCTTAACATTCCCTCTTGCATTCATGTATTTCTTTGTTTCTGAAATATATCCTGTAGTAATTATTTCAGAGAGGATCTGAT
The DNA here is from genome assembly GCF_002776525.5 of Piliocolobus tephrosceles. Lineage (NCBI taxonomy): Eukaryota > Metazoa > Chordata > Mammalia > Primates > Cercopithecidae > Piliocolobus > Piliocolobus tephrosceles. The sequence goes on from NC_045434.1 coordinate 176,299,918, forward strand.
AGTAATAAATCTTCTCTATAGATTTTGTTCTCTGGGTTTTTGATGGTCTGAAAATATCTTTATTTTGGTCACTCACTTCCAACTGCTAATTTAGCAAGTATAGATAATTCTAGTGTCTTGTTCAGAGTAACTTTTTTCTCAATACTTTAAAAACATTATTCTGTAGTCTTATGGCTCCTGTTATTGCTGTTGAAAAGCTTGCTCTTAGCATAAGTGCTGTTCCTTTGTACTTAATTTTTCTTTTTCTGTCTGGTTGCTTTATTTTAACCATTAACTTATTTTTTTTAGATATATTTCAAACAATATAAAATTCACCCTTTTAAAATGTACAACTCATTCATTTTTAGTATATTCACAAGGCTGTGCAAGCACTGCCACTATCTAATTCCAGAATATTTTCACTGTCAAAAAGAAACCTTGAACCCTTTAGCAGTCACTCTCCATCCCATTCTCCCCACAACCACCCACCAATGTACTGTCTCTATGGATTCATTGTCTCTATGGACTCTACATATTCTGGACATTTCACAGAAACTGAATCATACACTATGTAGTCTTTGGTGTCTGGCTTCTTTTACTCAGCATGTTTTCAAGATTCGTGCATGTTGTGGCATGCATAAATTCTCCATGCCACAACTGTTAATCCTTTCATAAAATGACAAGGTATTTGGGTTGTTACTACTTTTTGGTTATCACAGATGCTGGTGCTGTGAACATCTGTGTACAAGTTTTTGCATGAACATATATTTTCAGTTTTCTTGAGTGAACTTTCTTGCTGAGCTCTTTTAGTTTAGTGAATTCTTGAAGGTTCTTTTAAGATATTCTCTTTGTTTTCATGGTTCTGCAGTACTGCAATGTATCTAGATGGGGATTTATTTTTATTTATTATAGTGGGGACTCACCATGCTTCAAGATGTTATTTGTTTCTAATCAGTTCTGGAAGGTCTCATTCATTATCTCTATGAATACTGCCTCTTCCCATTTCTCCATATTCCGTTGGACCATCTGATCATATCTTCTGTGTTTCTTAGCTTTCATTTATAGTTTATATCTTCCCATTTCTGTCTTGCACTCTAGATAAAAATTTTACTTTGTCCACAGCTCTATTATTTAACACAACTACTGCATTTTCAATTTCAACAACACAATATATATATTTTATTCTTTGAATTCTAATTAGCTTTTTGTCCAAATACATTTGGTCTTTTTTTATCTTGTTTTTGTTTCCTTCTTTTATATTCTTTTTTGTTTGTTTTGAGACAGAGTCTCACTCTGTCGCCCAGGCTGGAGTGCAGTGGCTTAATCTCCACTCACTGTTGCCTCAACTTCCTGGGCTCAGGTGATCCTCCCACCTCAGCCTCCAGGGTAGCTGGGGCCACAGGCCCATGCTATCATGCCTGACTAAGTTTTGTATTTTTTGTAGAAACAGGGTTTTACCACGTTGTCTGGGATGGTCTTGAACTCCTGGGCTCAAGTGATCCACTTGTCTTGTCCTCCCAAATTGCTGGGATTACAGGTGTGAGCCATCACATCTAGCCTCCTTCTTTTATATTCTTAATCATTTTAAATATACTCATCTTATAGTCTTAATCTCTAATGTTACTTTTTCTTTTTGAGACAGGGTCTCGCTCTGTCGTCCAGGCTGGGGTGCAATGGCACAATCACAGTTCACTGCAGCCTTGACCTCCCTGACACAAGCAATCCTCACCTCAGACTTCTGAGTAGCTGGGAATACAAGCACACACCACCATGCCCAGCTAATTAAAAAAAAATTTTTTTTTTTAGTAGAGATGAGACTTCACTATGTTGTTCAGGTTGGTCTTGAACTCCCAGGCTCAAGCGATCCTCCCACCTCAGCCTCCTAAAGTGGTAGGATTACAGGCATGAGCCACCACATTCAGCTAATATTTGTATTTTTTGTAGAGACAGGGTTTGGCCATGTTGCCCAGGCTGGTTTCAAACTCCTGGGCTCAAGCAGTCCACTCGCCTCAGTCATCCAAAGTATTAAAATGAAAGCTGTGAGCCTCTGTGCCCATCCTCTAATGCTACTTTCTGAAGTTTCAAATTGTTTCTTTTATCTATTGATTTTCACTTATTGATTTTTCACTTGGTTGGTTGATCGGTTTATAATTTTGTACTATAAACTTACCTTCAGTGAAGCTGTATTTATGAGAATCCTATGCTACCTGATTTGAGGGTATGCACTTAATAGAAGTGTTAAGTTTGTTTCTGACAGATGAGCCAGAGTTATTACCAGCCCAGAACCAGCTTCTAGACCACACAAAGAGTATTAACTCCAACCCCAAATTTCAGTTAAGTGCAGGCTTACAGGTAGAAATGTTCAAGGGAGACATCTTTCCTTTATTAAAAGCCCTATTTAAAATCCAGATGAGATTAAGGAAGTACTTTTTATCTGTACATGCCAGTGGTTTTCCTACTCCATTCCTGCACTGAGGGTGAAGTCTTTTGAGGGTCCTAATTGTTATGTAGGGGGTCTCAATTCTAATTGCTTACTCTCAACAAGCCAAGACTTCATCCTTTCTCCCCTCAAGATTATTGAGACTAGCACATCTCCTCCCTGACCCCATTTTTGGAAGCTTCAAAGCTGGCTCTCACTGTTATTACTATTTTTTTTTTTTTTAGGTTCAGGGGTACATGTGAAGGATATATAGGTAAACTCGTGACACAGGGGTTTGTTGTATAGGTTGTTTCATCACCCGGGTATTAAGCCTAGTGCCCAATAGTTACTTTTCCTGCTCCTCTCCCTCCTCTCTCTCTCCACCCCCAAGTAGACTTCAATGTCTGTTGTTTTCCCTTCTTTGTGTTCATGAGCTATCTTCATTCAGCTCCCACTTATAAGTAAGAACATGAGGTATTTGGTTTCCTGTTCCTGGGTTAGTTTACTTAGGATCATAGCCTCCAGCTCCATCCATGTTCTCACAAAAGACATGATCTTGTTCTTTTTTTATGGCTGCATAATATTCCATGGCATATATGTACCACATTTTCTAAATTCCATCTATCATTAATGATCATTTAGGTTGATTCCATGTCTTTGCTAATGTGAATAGTGCTGTAATGAACATTCGTGTGCATGTGTCTTTATGGCAGAATGATTTACATACCTCTGGGTATATACCTAGTAATGAAATTGTTGGGTCAAATGGTACATACTGCTTTCCACAATGGTTGAACTAAATTACACTCCCACCAACAGTGTATAAGTATTCCCTTTTCTCCACAACCTTGCCAGCATCTGTTTTTTTTTTTTTTTTTACTTTTAACAACAGCTATTCTGACTGGTGTGAGATATCTCATTGTGGCTTTGATTTGCGGTTCTCTAATGCTCGGTGATACTGGTGATATTGAGCTTTTCATATGCTTGTTGGTAACATGTATGCCTTCTTTTGAAAAGTATCTGTTCGTGTTCTTTGCCCACTTTTTAATGGGGTTGTTTTTCTCTTGTAAATTTGTTTAAGTTCCTTATAGACGCTAAATATTAGACCTTTGTCAGATGCAGTTTGCAAATATTTTTTCCTATTCTGTAGGTTGTCTGTTTCCTCTTGATAGTTTCTTTTGTTGTGCAGAAGCACTTAAATTTAATTAGATCCCACTTGTCCATTTTTGCTTTTGTTGCGATTGCTTTTGGTGTCTTTGTCATGAAATCTTTGTCCATTCCTGTGTCCAGGATAGTATTGCTTAGGTTGTCTTCCAGGGTTTTTCACAGTTTTACATTTAAATCTTTAACCCATATTGAGTTATTTTTTGTATATGATGTAAAGGAGGGGTACTATGTAGCTTCAGTCTTCTGCTTATGGCTAGCCAGCTATCCCAGCACCACTTACTGAATAGGGAGTCTTTTCCCCATTGCTTGTTTTTGTCAGCTTTGTCAAAGATCAGATGGTTGTAGGTGTGTGGCCTACGGTTTTAAAATACCTGATTTTTAAAATAGGCTCTCTATTCTGTTCTATTGGTTTATGCCTCTGTTTTTGTACCAGTACCATGCTGTTTTAATTACTGTAGCCCTGTAATATAGTTTGAAGTCAGGTAACATGATGCCTCCAGCTTTGTTCTTTTTGCTTAGGACTGCCTGGGCTATTTGGGATCTTTTCCGGTTCCATATGACTTTTTTTTTTTAGACATCTCACTCTGTCACCCAACACTGTGGCATGATCTCAGCCCACTCCAACCTCCACCTCCCAGGTTCAACCAATTCTGCTGCCTCAGCCTCCCAAGTAGCTGAGACTACAGACACGTGCCACCACACCCAGCTAATTTTTTATATTTTTACTAGAGATGCGGTTTCACCATATTAGCCAGGCTGGTCTTGAACTCCCGACCTCATGATCCACCCACCTTGGCCTCCCAAAGTGCTGAGATTACAGGCGTGAGCCACCATGCCTGGCCCAGTTCCATATAATTTTTAAAATAGTTTTTTCAAGTTCTGTGAAGAATATTCTTGGTAGTTTGATAGAAATAGCATTGAATCTATAAATTGCTTCAGGCAGTAGGATCATTTTAATGATATTGATTCTTCCTATCCATGAGCATGGTATGTTTTTTCATTTGTTTGTGTCCTCTCTGATTTCTTTGAGCAGTGTTTTGCAATTCTCACTGTAGAGATCTTTCACCTCCCTGGTCAGCTATACTCCTGGGTATTTATTCTTTTTGTGGCAATTGTAAATGGGACTGCCTTCCTGATTTGGCTCTCACCCTGGCTGCTATTGGTGGATAGGAATGTTAGTGCTTTCTGCTAGTGATTGATTTTGTATCCTGAAACTTTGCTGAAGTTATTTATCAGCTTAAGAAGCTTTTGGGGCCGGGTGCAGTGGCTCATGCCTGTAATCCCAGCACTTTGGGAAGCCGAGGCGGGTGGATCACGAGGTCAGGAGATGGAGACCATCCTGGCTCACATGGTGAAACCCCGTCTCTACTGAAAACACAAAAACTTAGCTGGGCATGGTGGCGGGCGCCTATAGTCCCAGCTACTCGGGAGACTGAGGTAGGAGAACGGCCTGAACCTGGGAGGCAGAGCTTGCAGTGAGCCGAGATGATCCCACTGCACTCCAACCTGGGTGACAGAGTGAGACTCTGTCAGAAAGAAAAGAAAGAAAAGAAAGAAAAGGAAGAAAGGAAGAAAGGAAGACAGGAAGACAGGAGTTTTTGGGCTGAGACTATTGGGTGTTCTACATACAGAATCATGTCATCTGCAAACAGGGGTAGTTTGACTTCCTCTCTTTCTATTTGGGTACCCTTTATTTCTTTCTCTTGCCTGATTGCTGGCTAGCGCTTCTACTCCCATTGATTAGGCGTTGTTTTCTTTCTCTGATTTGGGTCCCTCAGGGTTTTCCTTATGTTCTGCTGAAATCAGCTATGCATTTAAAACAACAATGATAATATCTAACAATTACTAAGAGCTAACTGGGCTTGGTTTAAAGTTAACTTGTCCAACCGGCAGCCCACAAGCCACATGCACTCCAGGACAGCTTTGAATGTGGCTCAATACAAATTTGGAAATTTTCTTAAAACATTATGAGGTGTTTTTTTGTTTTTTGTTTTTGTTTTTTAAGCTCATCAGCTATCATTAGTGTATTCTGTGTGTGGCCCAAGACAACTCTTCTTCCTATGTGGCAGAGGGAAGCCAAAAGATTGGCTTGTAAAACTGTAACAACCCCGGTTTAAAGCATCATTATATGTAGTATCTCACACCCTGTGAAGCAGGGACTATTATTATCCCCTTTATTTGGACAAGGAACTGTAGGCTAAGAAATGTGACGTAGCTTTCCCCAAGTCAAGATAAAGTAATAACATTTTTTGAAGGCCTACTCTAACTTGAATTTTCTTTGCCCTGGGACTTTCTTAGTGTGGCGCTTCATCCTCAAATGATTTACAAGTCAAGTATCCAGAAAATCAAGGGTGTTTTATGTGGCCTAACTTCAGGGATAAGAGGACAGCAATAAGTACCCTAGGGACTGGCACGAAACTGTGACATAGGCACAAATATTGGGGAGCAGGTCTGCTATGACAGAGACTAAGGAAATAGTATGCTTCCACCAAAGTCTAGTCGTGACCACCTTGGCTACTATTGCAGCTATCAACCCTGTATCAGGACACAATAAAGAGAAAGCTATCTTGAGCCAGACAAAAAATAAAGAGGTACAGATTATCTCTACACTGAACAATCCTGAATCCTTTCACTATATTATAGCAGAAAAGACCACCAGCAATGCAAAGGAAGCATGATTCAGTCCCGGGCAGATTATACCACCCAAATCTAAAAATAAACATCTCTGCTACATGTTCCTGCAACAGGTACAACTTACAGTGAAAAGAAACAAACACAGGTCTAAATCCGGAATGCCAAGCCCAAGATATCATGAATTTAATAGACCAAGAACACCTGGAAGGAATCAAGAGTTTTTAAAGAAAAGACATAAAGAGAGGGAGGAAATTGGCCACATATAAGCCAGTACAATCTCTTCCCCTGGAATAATTTATGTGATGTAGTAGGAAGTTCCCTTCATGGCAGGCAACTTGTCTCCACCCCCAGTCTCAAGATGAGGATAGGATTTTCTACCACACCTTAGTAAATTTGCCTACCACCAAGTAAACAAGATAATTCTTTGATTATTTGCAGCTGACATTCACACAGTTCTAATGGAATCAACCTGGTAAAAGAGACAGGAGAAAAATTTAAAAACCCTAGACTGGACACTGCCTCAGATTCTGGGTATTCTAGGCATGCCTACATTTCCAGTGCCCAGGACAGTGCCTGATACATGGTTATTATTTGGAGAATTAATGAATGGGAGAGACTGCAGAATTAAGGAAAGGGAGATAATGGTTTCATAATGGTACAAGAGATAAAGCAGTACATCTCTTGGTAATCAAAGGAAAGCAGCCAATGAGACTACAGACTTTTTTCTCTGAATGGAGTGCACTTTCACTACTGAGGCCCTCCACAAACATGGGCCTTGGAACTAGTAAAGACTGCCCCAATAACATAGTGTCTGGGAAGTTGTGGTATATTTGGTTTGTCTGTACTAGTTCCCACGGCCTCTGGATTTCTCTGGAAGCTCCAAATTATAAGCCCACTCACAGGTTACATTTCTAGACCAGTTGCTTTGACAGCTAGTGGTTGAGAGGAAATACAAAATGTCCCGTAATCACTATGTATATTGGCCCAATACATACATATTTTAAGTGTTACTAATACATACTTTAATCTGTTACTTAATACCTAGTTTAATCTGTTACTGATACAGATTAAACCCACTCTGTATTAGTAACAATCCTTCTTTTCTACCTCCTTCCTCAATAAATTGCCCAGCTGTCTGATCTGTGCCCAAATTTCCATAGTAGAAAAGATTAGAACACAGTTTAGTTTCTATGAGGCAGCCATGGGTACAGACGCTACATAAGGACCAGGCCCTTCACTTTCAACAGACCAGTATCACAGTCATTTTTATTGTTGTTTTATCTTTTTATTATTCTGTTTTTTCTTTTAACCTCATTTTTTTATTTTTTATTTCACTTGCTTTATTTGTCACATGCCATGATCAGAAAACACAGTCTTTTTGAGATAGGGTTTCACTCTGTCACCTAGGCTGTATTGCAGTGGTGTAATCTCAGTCTACTATAGACTTGACCTCCCAGGATTAAGTGATCCTACAACCACACCCTCCTGAGCACCTGGGAATAAGTGCACACCACCACACCTGGCTAAATTTTGTTTATTATTTCACAGACACAAGATCTCACTATGTTGCCCAGGCTGGTCATGAACTGCTGGGCTCAAGTGATCCTCCTGCCTCAGCCTCCCCAAATGCTGGGCATTACAAAGGCTTGTGGCAGGAGCCACCACACCTGTCCCACAGTCATTTTTTAATGACAGCTAATTGCAAGGTTCTATGTCAGGCACTTAAGATACTCAAAAAGGTGCAAGTATATTCAATCCTTGGCCTTCAGAGGCTCACAGCTGAAGAGACTTAGATATGTGAAGAAGAGAATTCAAGCAACATATTTTGGCACAGGTAGTCAGTGGCACAGAAGCACAGGAGGCTTCCAAGAGGAAGGCAGAAAATCTGAGGAATTCAGAACCCACAGTAGAGAGAGTTACTGGCAATACCATGATGGCAAATAAATATGCAAGGGGACTAGAAAATAATCAATCTGGGCTGGAGGAGAAGACGAGAAGGCTCTAGAAGAAATGTTTCTGGAAGGATGGAGTATGGTGGGGGAGAAGATTAAATTAGGAGATTAAATCATCTAATGTAATATACTGAAAAACATTTTGCAGCTCTGATAGAAAATATGGGGTGAATAAATGATTGCTACATATAATATAAAGCAATGCAAAAGTGAGACAATTATTACCCTCAGGAAAACAAAAAGTTGCAAAAGAAAACAGACATAATCATAATGTGCAATGACTTTATTAGAAATAATATTAAGTTGAATTAATTTGACACTGAAATAGATAAAATAATTTAAAGTAGTTGGTTTCGATAAATAACAATCAAGGACGGTAGGAATGGGGTAAGGGAATTTCAAAATTCCTTTATTAGCTTTAAAGAACTAACACTTTTGAAATTATGTCCACATATTTATTTGACAAAATAAAAATCAAATTTTTAATGTGGGTGGCTTACACATATGTAAAGAGTACAAGAGAGGGAGTGATGTTACCCAGGTAGGAGAATGTGATGGTGGTAATTATTCTGCATTTTAGTTGGTACAATCATGGTTCAAATCCAAGCTACAGTAGCATGTTTAAAGAAGACTGTCACTAGAAAAGAGGTCTTGTCTGAGACCCCAAGAGCAGGTTCTTGGATCCCACACAGGAAATAATTCAGGGTGTCACAGAGTATAGCGAAGTTTATTAGAGACTTCTCTATTACAGAGTAGGACATCCTCAGAATCCAAGAGGAGGAACACCCCTACCTTAAACACACTGCCTGCTTATATAGGTTGTTAAGGATAGTGTACTTCATTACAAAGGCTTGTGATCAGCTGTGACAGGCTCTCAGTACTGTTATTTCCCTATGTTACTACGGATTTTAGCAAAAATGCCTGAGTGCATTATTATCTTTAAAGCAAAACCGATTATTATTATTATTATTATTATTATTATTGAGACACAGTTTTGTTCTTGTTGCCCAGGCTGGAGTGCGATGGCATGATCTCAGCTCACCGCAACCTCTGCCTCCCAGGTTCAAGCGATTCTCTTGTCTCAGCCTTCCTGAGTAGCTGGGAGTATAGGCATGTGCCACCACGCCCAGCTAATTTTATATGAAAGCAAACCTATTCTTAAACTAAGAATGCTTTTTGTTCTTCAAGTACTGAAACACTTCATAAGTTTCATAAGCATGTTTTAGTTAGTTAGCATCATTAACTTGTTCCCTCAACCCTAAACATCTTGTGACCAACAGTGCCCAACCCCTTGGGAATGTAACCCAGGAGGTTTAGCTTTATCTGGCCTTTATTCAAGGTGCAGTCACTCTGGTTAGGATGCCTCTGACCAAATTATCAGATGATCATATCAATCTCCTGTTCAAAATCCTCCAACTGCTATAGCCAAATAAATAAATAATCCAAATTAGTGATGAGCATGACAATCAAGACTTCACGATATAGCCCCCTGCTAATTTGTCCACCCATCATCATGCCTCCAAGAATCTACCATCCACACACTTTAATCCAGTAGTAAACAAGGCCATACCATTATGTCTCTACTCTTTTGCACATGCTACTGTTTCAACTTAAATACCCTTATCCCAAATGCATACCTAATATATGTTAATTTTTCACTTTTCAGCTCAAATTTCCTTCTCTCTGAAGCCTTCCCTGTGTTCTCCAGGACAGAACTGGGGATTGATTGGCTTCCATACACTGACACTAAATTTTGTATATTCTTCTAAAGGGGACCAGGAAATGTTATCCTAAAGTATGCCACTTTGGCATAAGGACTATTTTAGCTAAAGACACTCAGAAGCAGCAAACTCTCTGCATTCCTCCTTACTGCCTAAAAGTAGGGTATAAAATTTCCTTTTGTAAAAGTAATATAAATTTGCATTTGTAAAGGTGTTCCAAGAAGGTGTACCAAGAAGGTTCTTAATTACTGGAGATAATGCTTATCACTGGACACAGCAGTAATTTGAATTGAATCTACATGACAAATATTACTAAATAACCCTTATCAACCAAACATTTCCTAGTCACCTTCACACAATTTACTGCCCCTAGCAGTCCACGCCTTTGTCTAGTTTCTTCACCATTAATCATCCTTTGTTAAAATGGTATATAATACCCCCATAACACACAATTTACCTGTATAACAGAACTGCATATGTACCCCTCAACCTAAAAGTTAAAAAATAAATAAAAAAGTAAATGACATGGTATACAAGCACCAAATTCTCAGCACCTCTTTGAGGTACTCATCACTGAGTTTTCCCACATGTATATACGTTACCAAGTGTAAAACTCTATTAGGCATCTCCATGTCCTCATCACCACAGGTAGCTTTACTGAAGAAAACTAAAAAACTTTCAAAGAACAAGTAGTCTTTGTCTTATAAAGCGCTGGAAAATAGAATAAGAGGAAAAGCTGCTTAAGTTCATTTACAACATTACTGTAACTTTGATTCAAAGGCAGATAGCAACAGCCTAAGAAAATTATAGGTCCATATCCTTTATAAACATACATGTTTTAATTCTATAAAATTTTAGCTGGTTCAGTTAAAAAGAAAAGAAAAGAAAACCACTACAATCAAGCTGGACAGTGATTCTCAAAAAGTATGGCTGGCAAACCTCTTGGGGTCCCTGGGACTCTTTCAGGAGGACTGCAAAGTCAAAACTATTTTCACAGGAATACTGAGACATCATTTACCTTATTCACTGGGTTGGCATTTGCACTGATGTTATAAAAGCAATGGTGGGTAAAACTTCTCACACCCTAACAATAGCAAAACTAAACTGTTCTAGTAGCGACTGTATTACTCTCCAAACACTTCTTCATAATTTTGTTACAACATATTACAAGAAGAATAAAGGACAAAAACTACACAACCATCTCAACAGAAGCAGAAGACACATTTGACACACTTTCATGATAAAGTCTCTCAACAACAAACTAGGGATAGTTTAGGGAATATTCTTGACCTGATAAAGGATATCTGTGAAAACCTCACAATTAAGATAATCCATGATGCAAGACTGGATTTTCTCCCTAAGAGAAGGAACACGGCAAGTATGTTGGCTTCTACCACTTCTATTTAACGTTGTACTAGAGGTTCTACCCAGTGCAATAAGGAATAAACAAATAAAAAAACACCCAGATTGGAAGAGAAGTAAAACCACAATCAGTCACAGACAAAACAATCCTATATGTAGAAAATCCCAAAGAATTTTTTAAAAAACTAAAAACCGGCCAGGCACGGTGGCTCACGCCTGTAATACCAGCACTTGAGAAGGCCAAGGCGAGTGGATTACAAGGTCTGGAGTTCAAGACCAGCCTGGCCAAGATGGTGAAACACCATCTCTACTAAAAATAGAAAAATTAGCCAGGCATGGTGGCAGGCGCCTGTAATCCCAGCTACTCAGGAGGCTGAGGAAGGAGAATCGTTTGAACCCGGGAGGTGGAGGCTGCAGTGAGCTGAGATCCCGCCACTACACTCTAGCCTGGGTGACAGAGCAAGACTGTCAAAACTAACAAAAACAAACAAACAAACAAAAAAACAAAAACACCTAATAAAATTTATAAATAAGTTTGGTAGTATTACCAAATACATGTGTGAAAAACTGATTATATGAATTGGAGCTATCTTGTCATACCCAAGTAAATTAGAATCAAGACAAGGGGAAAAGAAAAGCACTCAGGGCACAAAGCACCAGCCCAGAAATTATATTGCAAGCTAGCTGCCAAAATAACCTGCTAAAACCTTAAGACCAGTTTTATCTACCACTGTCATTCACCAATGAGAGCTTGCCAGCTTCTAAAAACTTTGCAAGTACCAATGACTTTTCTTTCAAAACAATATGCAACAATTATCTTTCTAATAAAATCCTCAATCTTCTCTCTGCTCTTCAGACACACTGAATACTACCCTAACTCTGTTTGTATGCCCCAAATTACATTTCTGTTTTCCCAAAGAAAACATTTTGTTTAGAGATTTATCTTTTTTTTTTTATTTGACTTTGTCACATAGGTAGACAAAAGTCAATTGTATTCTATATTCTAGCAACAAACAACCCAAAAATGAAATTAGGAAGGCAATTCCACTCACAATAGCATTAGAAATATTAAAATACTTAGAAATAAATTTAACAAAAGTAGTATAAGACTTGTATGCTGAAAACTATGAAACACTAAGAAAAAAAATTTAAAAAGCTAAATAGGCCGGACACAGTGACTCATGCCTGTAATCCTAGCACTTTGGGAGGCCGAGGCAGGTGGATCACCTGAGGTCAGGAGTTCGAGACCAGCCTGGCCAACATGGCGAAACCCTGTCTCTACTAAAAATACAAAAATTAGCCAAGCGTGGCAATGGGCACCTGTAATCCCAGCTACTCGGGAGGCTGAGGCAGGAGAATCACTTGAACCCGGGGTGGGGGCGGTGTGGAGGTTGCAGTGAGCTGAAATTGCGCCACTGCACTCCAGCCTGGGCAAAAGAGCAAAACTCCATCTCAAAAAATAAAATAAAATAAATAAATAAATAAACATAGAACTTCCACGTTCCTGGAATAGAAGACTCAGTATTGTCAAGGTGGCAATTCTTCCTCAAACTGATCTATAAACTCAAAGCAATCATTATCAAAATGCCAGTAGGGTCTTTTGTATAAATTGAAAAATTGGGCCAGGCATGGTGGCTCACATCTGTAATCCCAGCACTCTGGGAGGCCAAGGTGGGCAGATCACAAGATCAGGAGTTTGAGACCAGTCGGGCCAACATGGTGAAACCCCGTCTCTAGGAAAAGTATAAAAAAATGAGCCAGGTGTGGTGGTGCATGTCTGTAGTCCCACTATTTGGGAGAGGCATAAGAATTGCTTGAATCCAGGAGGCAGAGGTTGCAGCGAGCTGAGATCACGCTAATGCACTCCAGCCTGGGCTACTGAGCAAGACTCTGTCCCCTCCCACCCCCCACCCCCCAAAAAAGAAATTGAAAAACTGATCCTCAAACGTATATAGCAACACAAAGCACCCAAAATGCATAAAATAATTTTGAAAAAGAACAAAGTTGGAGGAACTATACCACCTGATTTCAAAACTTAGTATAAAGCCACATTAAACAAAGATAGTGTGGAATTAGCACAAGGATAGGCATATAGATTAATGGAAGACAAGTGAGAGTCCAGAAATAAACCGTTAACACTTGTGGTCAATTGATTTCAACAAGGGTGTCAAGAGGATTCAATAGAAGAAGGATACCCTTTCCAGTGAATTCTGCTATAAAAATTGGACACACACATACCTTTGACGTCATATCATACATAAATATTAACTCAGATGGATCATAAACCTAAATTTAGGAGTAAAAAATGTAAAACTTCTAGAAGAAAACAGGAAAAAAAAACCTTGGGTTAGGCAAGTAAGTTCTTAAATACCAAAAGCATGATCCATAAAAAAGAAAAAATTATCAATTTTTGCACTTCAAAAGACACCATCCAAATACATGGAAAGAACCACCACAGACAGGGAAAAAATAACTGTAAATCATGTGGCTAATAAAGGGCTTGTATCTAGAACATAAAAAGAACTCAGGGCTCAATATTAAAAAAAACAAATGAACAGATTTTTTAAATGAACAAACAGATTTCATCAGACATTCCACCAAAAAAGATACACAACTGGCTAACAATGAGATAAGATACTCAGATCATTACCTATTAAGGAAATGTAAATTAAAACCACAATGATATACTACACACCACTAGAACAGTTAAGAAGACAGAGTAACTAGTGCTGGTGAGAATGTTAAAGAATAAACTCTGTGGCCGGGCGCGGTGGCTCAAGCCTGTAATCCCAGCACTTTGGGAGGCCCAGGCGGGCAGATCACGAGGTCAGGAGATCGAGACCATCCTGGCTAACACGGTGAAACCCCGTCTCTACTAAAAATACAAGAAAAATAGCCGGGCGTGGTGGCGGGCGCCTGTAGTCCCAGCTACTCGAGAGGCTGAGGCAGGAGAATGGCGGGTGAACCTGGAGGGCGGAGCTTGCAGTGAGCCAACATCGCGCCACTGCACTCCAGCCTGGGGCACAGAGCAAGACTCCGTCTCAAAAAAAAAAAAAAAAAAACTCTGTGAATGTGAAATGATGCAGTCCGCTGCAGAAAACAGTTTCGTGTTTTTTAAAAAGGTGAACATAGTTTGGGCGCAGTGGCTCACACCTGTAATCCCAGCACTTTGGGAGGCTGAGGCAGGAGAATCACTTGAGCCCAGGAGTTCAAGACCAGTGTAGGCAACATGGTGACACCTCATCTCTACAAAGAGTAATAATAAAAAAAATTAGCTAGGTATGGTGGCACGCGGCTGTGGTCCCAGCCACTTGGGAGGCTGAGGCAGGAGGATTCCCTCAGCCCAGGAGGTTGAGGCTGCAGTGAGCCATGATCACACCACCACACTCCAACCTAGATAACAGAGTGAGACCCTATCTCCAAGAAAAAAAAAAAAAGTAAACAAAAACTTACCATACAACACAATTCTCTGACTACCCAAAGAAATGAAAACATATGTCCACACAAAGATATCCATAGAAATGTACACAGCACCATTAATGTGATACTCCCAAACTGCAAACAATATAAATGTCCATCAACTGGTGAATGGACTAACAAAATATGGTCTATCCAATAATAAAACATTATTCAACAATAGAAAGGAATGAATATGCTACAACATGTATAAAGTTCAAAAACATTATGTTAAGTGAAAGAAACCAGAAACAAAAAGTACATTTAGCAGCACATATATAGAACCAAAAAGCAGATGAGTTATTGCTTAGAGCTAGGAATTAGAAGAGTAGGATTAACTACAGGTGGGTACAAGTAAATCTTCTGAGTGACAGAAGTGTTCTAAATTTAGATTATGGTGATGATTCACAATTATATAAATTTAGTAAAAACCATTGAATCGCTTACGTTGAATTGCTTACAATGGGCAAATTTTTTTTTTTCCCTCTGTCTCCCAGGCTGGAGTGCAGTGGTGTGATCTCGGCTCACTGCAACCTCTGCCTCCCAGGTTCAAGTGATTTTCCTGACTCAGCCCCTCAAGTAGCTGGGATTACAGGCATGTGACACTATGCCTGGCTAATTTTTCTATATTTTGAGTAGAGATGGGGTTTCACCATGCTGGCCAGGCTGGTCTCCAACTCCTGACTTGAGGTGATCCACCTGCCTTGGCCTCCAAAAGTGCTAGGATTACAGGCATAAGCCACCACACCCAACCACAATGGGCAAATTTTATACTATGTAAATTTTGTCTCAGCCAGGCATGGTGGCACACTCCTGTAGTCCTTGCTACTTGGGAGGCTGAGGTGGGAGGATCACTTAGGCCCAGGAGTTTGAGATCAGCCTGAGCAACAGAGAGATTCCATTTCTAGAAGAAAAAAAAAAAAGTAATGAACAAGCAAGTAAATAAATAAAATTTTAAAATAAATAAAAATAAAAGTAACTGTTAAAAAAAAAATGCTGCCCAAGATGGTGCATGCCTTTAGTCTCTCTAGTCTCAGCTACTCAGAAGGCTGAAGTGGGAGGATCACTTGAGCCCAGGGGTTTAAGATCACCCTGGGCAACTTACCAAGATCCCATTTCTAGAAAGAAAATAAACAAACAAAGAAATAATTTTAGAATAAATAAAAACAAACGTGACTGGGGGGAAAAAAAAAAAAGCCCAGGCATGGTGGTATAATGCCTTTAGATCCAGCTACTCAGGAGGCTGGGTGGAAGGACTGCTTGAGCCCAGGAGTTTGAGGACAGTCTGGACAACAAAGAGAGGCCTCATCTCTAAAAAACAAAGAAACTTAAAAAAACTCAAGTCAGATGTTTCAAAATGTACAGGTCCCTGAGACTGAATCTGAGGTACTTAGGGGGCTTCAGAATCCTCCTTCCTCTCCTTCTTTCCTGAATAATTCAGTCTAGAGGCCACGAGATGATGATGGTGGTGGCCACGTGGTTGGGTTGGGGTTGAGGTACCTGGCCTGGGATATCAGAGACCGATGGGGATGAGGAAGTTGTCTGCTTGAAGAGAACAGTGGTGCCAGTCTTTCATGGGGAGACTGGAGACCCAATGAAGTAAGAAGGGCATACACCAGAAGGGTGGTGGTTACAAAAGGAAATTAGTTACACAGAGGAAAAAATGATCAGATAGTCAAGTACCTCAACAAACTAGGCATCAAAGGAACATACCTCAAAATAAGAGCCGTCTATGACAAACCCGCAGCCAACATCATGCTGGGCAAAAGCTTGACATGTGGCCCCTTGAGAAATGGAACAAAACAAGAATGCCCACTCTCACCATTCCTATTCCACATAGGAAGTCCTAGCCAGAGCAATCAGGCAAGAGAAAGAAACCAAAGGCAAACTATCTCTCTTCACAGACAATATCATTCTATACCTAGAAAACCCCACAGCCTCTGGCCAAAGGTTCCTAGACCTGATAAACTTCAGCCAAGTTTCAGGATAAAAAATCAACGTATAAAACTCAGTAGCGATTCTATACTCCAATAACGTCCAAGCTGAGGGTCAAATCCAGAATGAAATCCCAATGACAATAACCACATAACGAATAAAATACCTAGGAATATGGCTAAAGAGGGAGGTGAAAGATTTCTACAACAAGAATTAAAAAACACTGCTGAAAGAAGGCAGAAAAGACACAAACAAATGTGAAAATATTCCATGCTCACAGATAGGAAGAGTTAATATTGTTAAAATGGCCATACAGCCCAAAGCAATTTACAGATTCAATGTTATTCCTCTCAAACTACCAATGACGTTTTTCACAGAGTTAGAGAAAACTATTCTAAAATTCATATGGGACCAAAAAAGAGCCCAAATAGCCAAAGCAATCTGAATCAAAAAGAACAATTCCAGAGGCATTACACTACCTAATTTCAAACTATACCACAAGGCTACAATAACCAAAACAGCATAGTACTGGTACAAAAACAGACACACAGACCAACAGAAAAGGTTAGAGAATCCAGAAATAAAGCCACACATCTACAACCATCTGATCTTTGACAAAGTGGACAAAAGCAATGCAAAAAAGAATCCCTATTCAATAAATGGCACTGGGATAACTGGCTAGCCATATGCAGAATATGAAACTAGACCCCTTCCTTTCACCATATACAAAAATCAACTTAAGATGATCAAAGGCTTAAACGTAAAACCTAAAACTATAAAAACCCTAGAAGAAACCCTAAAATATACCACTCTGGACATAGGCCCTGGCAGACTTCATGATGAAGACTCCAAAAGCAATTGCAACAAAAACAAAAACTGACAAATGGGACCTAATTAGACCAAAGAGCTTCTGCACAGCAAAAGAAATTATCAACAGAGTAAACAGACAACCTACAGAATGGGAGAAAATATTTGCAAAATATACATCTGACAAAGGTCTAATATCCATAATCTACAAAAAACCTTAACTGAACAAGCAAAAAACAAATAACCCCATTAAAAAATAGGCAAAAAACATGAACAGACACTCCTCAAAAGACACACAAGCAACCAACAAACATGAAAACATGCTCCACATCACTAATCATCCAAGAAATGCAAATCAAAACCACAAGGAGATACCATTTTACATTAATCAGAATGGCTATTAATAAAAGTCAAAAAATACCGAGATGGGCGGATCACGAGGTCAGGAGATCGAGACCATCCTGGCTAACACGGTGAAACCCCGTCTCTAGTTAAAAAAAAAAAAAAAAAGAAATACAAAAAACTAGCCGGGCGTGGTGGTGGGTGCCTGTAGTCCCAGCTACTTGGGAGGCTGAGGCGGGAAAATGGCGTAAACCCGGGAGGCGGAGCTTGCAGTGAGCTGAGATCTGGCCACTGCACTCCAGCCTGGGCGACACAGCGAGACTCTGTCACAAAAAAAAAAAAAAAAAAAAGTCAAAAAATAATGGATGCTGGAGAGACTGCAGAGAAACGGAAATTCTTGCACATTATTGGTGGAATTGTAAAGTAGTTCAGCCTCTGTGGAAAACAGTTTGGAGATTTCTCAAATAACTAAAAGTAGAATTACCATTCAACCCAGCAATCCCATCATTGGAAATACGCCCAAAGGAAAATAAGTCATTCTACCAAAAAGACATATGCATTCACATGTTCATCACAGCACTATTCACTATAGCAAAGACATGGAATCAAACTAGGTGCCCATCAACAGAGAACTGAATAAAGAAAATGTGGTACACCCGGGCGCGGTGGCTCAAGCCTGTAATCCCAGCACTTTGGGAGGCCGAGACGGGTGGATCACGAGGTCAGGAGATTGAGACCATCCTGGCCTACACGGTGAAACCCCGTCTCTATTAAAAAATACAAAAAAATAGCAGGGCGAGATGGCGGGCGCCTGTAGTCTCAGCTACTCGGGAGGCTGAGGCAGGAGAATGGCGTAAACCCGGGAGGCGGAGCTTGCAGTGAGCGGAGATTGTGCCACTGCACTTCAGCCTGGGCGACAGAGCGAGACTCTGTCTCAAAAAAAAAAAAAAAAAAAAAAAAGAAAATGTGGTACATATACACACATCACAGAATACTACATAGCCATTAAAAATAATGAAATTGGCCGGGAACAGTGGCTCACTCCTGTAATCCCAGCACTTCCGGAGGCTGAGGCAGATGGATCACTTGAGGCAGAGTTCAAGACCAGTCTGGCCAACATGGTGAAACCTCGTCTCTACTAAAATACAAAAATGAGTCGGGTGTGGTGGCACACACCTGTGATCCCAGCTACTTGGGAAGGTGAAGCATGAGAATCACTTGAATCCAGAAGGCAGAGGTTGCAGTGAGCCAAGATCATGCCACTACACTCAAGCCTAGGTAACAGAGAGAGACCCTGTCTCGGAAAAAAAAAAAAAGGGAAATTATGTTCTTCACAGCAACACAGATGCGGCTGGAGGCCACCATCCTAAGCGAATTAATGCAGGAACAAAAAACCAATTACCCCATGCTCTCAACTATAAGTGGAAGCTAAACACTGAATACACATGGACACAAGGAAGGGAGTAACAGACACCAAGGCCTACTTCAGGGTGGAGAGTGGGAGGAGGGAGAGAATTGAAAAACTACCTATTGGGCACTTTGTTCATTACATGAGTGACAAAATAATCTGTACATCAAACCCCCATGACACGCAATTTACCCACGTAACAAATCTGCACAATACCTCCTGACCCTAAAGCTAAAGTTGGGAAGAAAAAAAAACCCTTGAAATGTTTCATTGAAGTAGGAGGACATAATATTTTGTTTACTAAAATAAATTGAGGAAAATAAACCAGTGATTAGAGACTAGAAAAAAAATAAGTAAATATATCAAGGATAATGGGGGTCAGAGTTCTAATTTTCTCTTTTTTCTGAGACTGAGTTTTTGCTCTTGTTGCCCAGGCTAGAGTACAATGGCACAATCTCGGCTCACTGCAACCTCCGCCTCCCAGGTTCAAGCAATTCTCCTGTCTCAGCCTCCCGAGTAGCTGGGATTACAGGCACCCACCACCAAGCCTGGCTGGTTTTTTTTGTTTGTATTTTTAGTAGAGACAGGGTTTCACCATGTCGGCCAGGCTGGTCTCAAACTCCTGACCTCTACCCGCCTCAGCCTCCCAAAGTGCTAGGATTACAGGCGTTGAGTCACCGACCCCGGCCAGAGCTCTCGCTTTCAAAGAAGGAAGCTACAAATATAAAAACAAAAAATAGAACCAAACTGGAATTAGAAGTAGAGGTATCAGTGTGAGCTTATAGTTTTCAATAAACAGAAATTAAGAAATAAAGACATGCGTGTTACATATATATATTCCTCGGGAGCAGGGAACCTAAGTATCGGCAACCATGTCTACCGTCAATATTTTGCCCCCGCCCTCCCCTCCTTTTTTTTTTTTTTTTTTTTAAGAGACAGGGTCTTGCTCTGTTGCCCAGGCTGGAGTGCAGTAATGTGATCATAACTCACTGCAACCTTGAACTCCTGGGCTCAAATGATCCTCCTGAGTAGCTGGGACTACAGGCACGTGCTGCCACACTTAGCCTTTTTTTTTTTTTTTAAAGAAATGGGGTATCACTAAGTAGATCAGGCTGGTCTTGAACTCCTCAGCCCCCTAAACTGCTGGGATTATACCATGCCTGATGCATATTTTGGCTTTTAAAAAGCATTCTCCACTAAAAAGAACTATGCTGCCTAGAGCAAAAGCTTAAGAGCTAGTGAGGGTACAAAATAAGCCAGCCAGGAATATCTTCTCAGGCCAGAAAGTTATTTAGTTCTCAAAGAATGACAGAGACATCAAAAAGACACAAAAGTCAGCCTGAAGAAACTTCCTTTGACCACATATGATACAATTTGAGCATCAAAATTATAATGGTATTAACAGATTATATAACCCCTCAAATAAGACAAATCCACTGAATTTTTTTTTGGAGTGGGGAGGGTAGAGTGGAGAGACAGAGTCTCACTTTGTCACCCAGGCCGGAGTGCAGTGGTGCGATCTTGGCTCACCACAACCTCCGCCTCCTGGGTTCAAGCGATTCTCGTGCCTCAGCCTCCCATGCAGCTGGGATTACAGGCGTGAGCTACCACGCCAGGCTAGTTTTGTATTTTTAGTACAGACGGGGTTTCAACACATTGGCCAGGCTGGTCTTGAACTCCTGACCTCAAGTGATCCACCGACCTCAGACTCCCAAAGTGCTGGGATTACAGGTGTGAGCCAGAGTGCCTGGCCAAAAGTCCACTGAATTTATACAGTATAATAAAATATGTGAAAAATGAATAGGGAGAGGTGAAAGCTTTTGCTATGGTGAAATGCCAACTGATGGGTATAGAAAGAATTATGAAATTGTAAAAATAACATTCAGTGACCAGCATAGTATAATAATACAACCAGGAAACATCAATGAATCCTAAAAACAGGGCGTTAAAATTTGATGAGGAATGGGGTACTAACATAATTTTAAGAACATTCCCATAAAATACTTATAATTAGCAAGGGAAAAAGAGTAACTTTACAGCAGCAAAACTTTACGGCAGCAAAACATCACTTTTTTAATAAAGCGATCAAGGTTAACTTCATAGTAATGGGACAAAATGGAAACCTGTATAACCTAACAGGATGCAATGAGAACACAACATTGCTGGCTATAGTAGCTCATGCCTATAATCCCACCCCTTTGGGAGGCCGAGGCAGGAGAATCACCTGAATCCAGAAGTTCAAGACCAGCTGGGCAACACAGCAAGACCCTGTCTCTAAAAAAATTTTTAAAAACTTAGCCAGGCATGGTAGTGCATGCCTGTATTTCCAGCTACTCTATTCAAGAGGCTGGGGTGGGCCGGGCGTGGTGGCTCAAACCTGTAATCCCAGCACTTTGGGAGGCTGAGGCGGGCAGATCACCTGAGGTCAGAGGTTTGAGACCAGTCTCACCAATATGGTGAAGTCCCATCTCTACTAAAAAAAAAATACAAAAATTAGCCGGGCGTGATGGCAGGCACCTGTAGTCCCAGCTACTAGGGAGACTGAGACAGGAGAATCGCTTGAATCTGGGAGGCGGAGGTTGCAGTGAGCCAAGATTGTGCCACTGTACTCCAGCCTGGGTGACTGAGTGAGACTCTGTCTCAAAAAAACAAAAACAACAAAAGAGGCTGGGATGGGAGGATCACTTGAACCCAGGAGGTAGTGACTGTGCCACTGCACTACAGCCTGGGCAACAGAGCAAGACTCTATTTCAAAAAAAAAAAAGAACACAATACCACCTTTTTGTGATATTTCTGCCAAAGGTTCATAACCTGATTCTAATCCTGAGGAAATAACAGGCAAATTCAAATTAAAGGACATCCTATCAAATAAACTGGTCTGTAATCTTCAAAAGTATCGAGGTTATAAAAACTGAGGAAATAACTACAAAATTGCATGAGATTGAAGGAAATAGAAGAGGAATAACAGTAGAATTCTAACACATGATCCTGGATCGGAACCTTCTGTTACAAGGGATATTACTAGGACATTTGGTGAAATATGAATTAAACTTGTAGATTAGATGCAGCATTTATTAATGTTAGTTTTCTGATTTTAATGGCTGTATTGTTATGAAAAGTCTCTGTAGGAAGTATACACTAAAGTATTCAGGGCTGATGAGATAACATATCAGGAACTAATTCTGTATGGGTTAGGACAAGGGCTGTCAAACATTTTCTGTAAAGGCCAGATAATAAGTATTTTAGGCTTTGCAAGTCACATGTGGTCTCCGTCCATATTCCTTGTTTTTTGTAAATATCCCTTAAATATGTAAACTTCATTATTAGCTTGTGGTTTGTATAAACACAGCCTACGGGTCACATTTGGTTCATGGGGTTTATTTTGCTGACCCCTTGGTTTGGGGGATGAAAAGCTCTTTGAACTATTCTTGGAATTTTGACGTTAAAAAAATATTTCTGCTAACATCCAGAAAAATCACTTGAAAAGTTCTGGGAATGACTGAATAGGGGTGAATAAGGCTGAAAGTTTATGAAATAAAAAGCATCGCTTTTACTCTACCCCATGCTGCGAAGTTTCCTACTGCCCATGCGATCATCTTCTCCTGCTCAGAGGGCCTAGCATGCAGTTGAATGAATGAATGAAAGAATGAATAAATCTATCTCAATTTCCCAGGACAGGAAAACTGATTCCCTTCACATAGGATTAAAAAAACAAAAACAAAAACAAAACAGGCCAGGTACGGTGGCTCACACCTGTAATCCCAGCACTTTGGGAGGCCAAGGTGGGTGGATCATAAGGTCAGGAGTTCAAGATCAGCCTGGCCAAGATGGTGAAACCCCATCTCTACTAAAAATACAAAAAAAAAATCAGCCAGGCGTGGTGGTGGGTGCCTATAATCAGCTACTCAGGAGGTTGAGACAGAGAATTGCTTAAACCTGGGAGGCGGAGGATGCAGTGAGCCAAGATCGCGCCACTGCACTCCAGCCTGGGTGACAGAGCAAAACTTCATCCCCCGTCCCATCCCCCCTCCAAAAAAAACTTCTTTCTTAAGGAATATTTTAATATGACTTTTTACTTGGCTACATTGAGATACCATTTCTTACCTCTCAGATTAGCAAAAATTCAAAAGCTTGACAATCATATTGTTGGCAAGGCTGTGTGCAAATAGACATTATCTTAAACTGCTGATGGAAATGTAAAATAGTGTAACTATAAACTGTGGAGGGAAACTGGACAATATCTAATAAAACTACATATACATTTAATTTTTGACTCAGCTATCCCAGTTCTAGGAATTTATCCTGAAGATACCCCTCCAAAAAAAAAAAAAAAAAATTCCCTCCAAATAAAATAAAAAATCAATCAATCCATCATCTATCTACACATACATATATGTATATATTAACAAACAATTAAACCTACGAAAATTAATTCTTCTATGCCAAGGATCTATCATCTTAAATTAATTGTTTCTCTGACTCTACTCCAATATGCTTGTTTCTTAACAACAGGACTCTCTAGCCCTGAGCCCATCCTATCTACCAAAATGAGGCCATCAGGATCGCCATTGGCTCCTCCTCCTGTGACATTTAGGGACATGAAGGAAAAGCTGCTGCCTTCTAGATTCATTCTCATCTCTCAGAGTCCCAGGGTCTATATAACAAGCACGACTACTACAGATACTTCCTCTTTCTATGTGGGTCAGAAGAGGAAGCCAAAGTTTTCCTCAGCTAAGCAATCAGTTAGCTACTTAAATGGCAAACTCCAAGGGGCTTCACCACCACTAACTCCCCCTGTGCTGCTCTAGGCAAACAATCTTCACTACAAAGCAGTAATCAGCAGGTATGAAATACTGACCAAGGAACCCAGGACACTCAGGCTTTAGGCTGAAGACTCAGGAAAGAGTCTAAGCCAAGTTGACTTAAGTAAGGGTAATTATCTGTGTACTTCAGGGTAAAAAAAAAATAGATAACGAGAAGAAAATTCTTTCGTGTAAGTACTGCAGTTAATAAAGGGAATGGGAATCATCTTTTGCAAACTCCTAAGAAAATAATGAATCTAGGTGATAATTATCAATGGCCACTACTAACAAAACAAGGGAGAGACTTGACATTACCTGCCTCTTGACAGATATACACTGAACTAACTGTTAAGTATTCTTCCCATCCCCTCAACCCAACCAAACCACAATAAGGTCAAGCCCCCAGTTTATAGGAAATATAGAGCTCATAAGAACATGTTAGACGAAAAGCTCTGAAGGATGCAGTCAGCAAAATCCAGAATGTGGGAAAGTCTACAAGAACAAACAACTCAGTTTCTGCAACAAATTAATTGCAAGGAAAAAAAAAAAGAAGGTGAGAACACCCTAGATTAAAATAAACTTTGCAGCACAGCCTGGGCAACATAGCAAGACCCTATCTCTAAAAAAAATGGAAAAAATTAGCCAGGTTTGTGGTGCATGTCTGTAGTCCCAGCTACTTGGGAGGCTGAGGTTGGAGGATTGTTGCCCAGGAGTTCAAGGTTGCAGTGAGCTGTGATCGTGCCACTGCACTCCAGCCTGGGCAACAGAGAGAGACTCTGTCTCAAAAAGAAAAAAAGAAAAGAAAAAAAAGAAAGAAAGAGTGATCAGACATCCCAATTATTTTATTTAACAGGTTTATGTCTGTTGTCCCAGTAATATTAACAGAATCCTCTTTCATTATCAAAAGTTTCCTAGTTTAGATACTAAATTGTATCACCACCCTACCTCAGAGACGTATTAACCAAATACACTGTGCTGACATAGTTTGGCTACTGATTCCAAAAAACCAACTGCAAAAAAATTTGAATATTAACTGGATATTTGATGATATTGATAAACTATTAATTGTTTTAGGTGTGGTAATAATATTGTGATTACATTTTTAAGGAGTCCTTACGTTTAGAGATACAAATATATATAGACGAAATGACATAAAATTTGCGATTTGCTTCAAAATAAGCAAGAGAGACAGAGAAAGAAAATAGGTGGGTATTTCATTTCTAGTATGAAATAGTATACCATGAGCTGACAATGTAGATGATACTGGGGATACAGTATGAGTCTTTCTACTTTTGAATATTTTTGAGATTTTTCCATAATACGATGTTAAATGTAGTAGATAAAATTTTCCTAGTTCTAGAAACAGAAGTACCCTAGAAAGCTTCAGCTTCCTGCTCTTAGGCAAGAGCAAGCATTTGGCATCTAGCCATACAGAATTACACCTTTATTCAGGGTCACCTGGAGCCAAGGTCTATGAAACACTGTCACATATAAGGGTTCCTGAAGTTAAATCACAGCTACTAGTCTTCCTTATTTTACCTTTTCAATGAAAAAACAAACAAACAAAAAAAATCAAAAAACCGAATCACTTCTTCTGAAGATACTCTCAAGATGCTCTTTCCCTGCTGTACGAGGAGAAATGAAATACCTTAAAACTGTTTTGATGGTCTTTCCTCCTTGCCAAAAACTGGTCTTTTAGAAAGAATGTAATTCAAAGTGTTTTTCATTTCATTCCATGCCCTGCTGAGCCCCAACAGGACAGTTTTCAGCAGAAACAATCAGTGAGACTGCATGAGAGGGCAGTTGGGCACCCAGCTTCCACTGCCTCACCTAAGCCAGTAATGGAGCTTCCGCAGTATGGACATATGGTGGGCAATACGTACAGTTATCCAAGGGAAAAATAAGAATATGAGAAAAGTAATGGAAGCAAAGAAAAAAGTAATGGAAGCAAAATGAAGTGCTAAGAATTAGCAACATCTGAGTTTCCCAACAATGGAAGCAGCAAAATAACCGGTATAGCAGCCCAGGTAATATTCTAAACAATTGTAGATGTACTGACTCACTTAATTCTTACTATAATCCTTGAAGTACCATTGTAAGTCCCGTTTTAATGATGTAGAGAACTGAGGTATAAAGAAGTGAAGTAATCTGCCTACCACCACTATGCAGCAGGGCCAGGATAAGAACAAGTTCTGGGAGATGCTTCTCTTTTGAAATTACTCTGAAGAGCAGTTGTTTAAAAAAAGACAAGAGAAGCAGGTGTTGGTAAGATGAAAATAGTGCTTTCTCTTTGGCAGGAAATAATTTTGACACTACCAGAAAGGGGTTTCAAAGGCTGCCTAGCTCTGGAGGAGGCCTAAAGGAACACCTGTCCATCTGCCACACGAGTCTACCGAAAGTCTCTCATACATGTGACATAGGAGGCACCAGAGAACTAAATTGGTACTAATGGACGAAAGCTTCGAGAGTGAACTGCTTGTTGTTGAAGATGTTCAAGCAAAGGCTGAATAGCTTTTTGCTAGAGATTGTATGGAAGGAATTCCTATGCAGTAAGAAGCAAGCTAAAACTAGAATGCTTCCAATATGAAAATCACTCTAGTAAGGATTTCCTCCTGCAAGCCCTCCTACTTCAGGGCTGACAAAGTCTACGGCAATTCAAAACTGATTCAAAACTTAAGTCATTCTGTGTTCCATTAAGTAGTTAACATCAAACTTCTATCCCCAGTAGGCCTACAGCTGGGCCAGTGAATAGCCAGAGACACAACTGCCTCCTTTCTTCAATGACACCAGTTGCAACACAAAGTCAATCTAGCACTCTTACTCTAAAAATGCAACACCCACATCTGAGTGCCAATCAGTATGCTGGAATCATTTTCTTAGAAGACATGCAAATGAACTAAAGGTTAGTGGTTATTTAATTCAACCCAAATCACAATTAAATTTATTATGCCTCTTAAGGTTCATCATACCCATCTGAGACACTTAAGAGCTAGCATCAATGTCTGTTTATAACAGACTCATTCCTTCAATCAAGGCATAAAATGCAATGTATTACAGAGCTAGAGTGGGTATCATTTCAAAACTGTACCTTGATTGTCCTTCAAATTATTATGGGCAACAATCTGTAAGGTCCTAAGACCATCCCTAAGATGCAGTCAATAAAGAGGGTTAAGACCTTAAGCAGGGCTAGTCCTCACTACACTATGATGCACGGAGACACTGTTTTCCAATCCTCTGGGACAATGCAGCCAAATGCCTCAATAGCTGTGTTGGTTTACCAGGGCTGCCATACATAACCAAGTGTCAAAAACTGGGTGACTTAACCAACAGAAATTTATTTCCTCATAGTTCAGGCTAGAAGTTCAAGATAAAGGTATTAGCAGGGTTGGTTTCTTCTATGACCTCATTCCTTGGTTTGTAAATGGCTACCTCCCTTTGTCTTTGCATGGCCTTCCCTCTGTGCTTGTCTGTGTCCTAATCCCCTCTTCTCGTAAGTCATCCTGGATTAGGATCTATCTGAAAGACTTCATTTAACCTTAATTGCCCCTTTAAAGATCCTATCTCCAAATACCATGAGTTACTGGGAGTTAGGATTTCAACCTATACAAATTTCAGTAGAACGTAATTGAGCCTATAATAGTTATACTCATTAAAGAAAAAAAAAGAGAGAGATAAAAAAGACATCGTAATATGGCCACTGCCATGACTCTGGCTGCAGTGGGGTAGAGGAGCAGGCCACGGGTCCACAGGTGGAGATGCCAAGGTGGGCAGTCCCTGGAACCCACCTCTGGAAGTCCCCACCTCCTAGTTCCCTCTCTCCTGGAACTCAGAGTCAAATTCACTGCCAGTAGCACTCAACTTTCAGTTCTTCACTTACGCACATTGTTTACTGGAACGATTTTTCTCATCTTTCTACTTTACTTGCTTATTTGCTTAATAAACTGAGTGAGAGAGGTTCATCATAAGGATACTGCAGAATGGAGGTCCATCACTGTCTTCACTAAGCACAGATTCTGTCCTGGACTGTGAATCTGAGTACAGCGAACAAAACTAAGTTAATTGATGAAGTAATAAGCGGGGTAAAATGGAATGATACAAGCCTAAAAAAACAGAGGGATTTTTTTTGCCGGGTGTGGTGGCTCACGCCTGTAATCCCAGCACTTTGGGAGGCTGAAGTGGTCAAGTTACTTGAGGTTAGGAGTTCAAGAACAGCCTTGCCAACAGGGTGAAACCCGCTCTCTACTAAAAATACAAAAATTAGCCAGGTGTGGTGGCGAGTCCTGTAATCCCAGCTACTGGGGAGGCTGAGGCAGGAGAATCGCTTGAACCTGGGAGGCAGAGGTTGCAGTAAGCCAAGATCATGCTACTGCACTCCAGCCTGGGTGACAGAGTGAGAACCTGCCTCAAAAAAAAGAACAGAGGTTTTTACAAGAAGGTAATAAAGGTAATGACCTAGAAGTGACAATAGACTGTGAGAATACCAATTCCCACCCCCAGGATTGGAGGATTTATTAAACAATGTTATTAATACATCACCTTGGGAAAAGACCCAAGGTTGCAAAAACTACTTTGGTTCAGAACATGTGATATTACATAATGAAAGTATCTCAGATGGAGACATGGAACAGTGTGGTTGTTAAGAATGTGATCTCTGAAGCCAGACTACCCAGGTTTCTATCCCAGTTCTGCCACTTACACAGCTGTGTTATCTTGAGCAATTTATTTAATCTCTCTGTACCCTTGCTTCCTCATGTGTCAAATAAGTACAATGATAATATCTCTCATAGAACTGGTGTGAGAAGCAAATGACCTTTACATTTTCAAGTGCTAAGAACAGTGCCTGGGAGCTGGTAAGTGCTCAGAGTTTGTAAATTTATTAAATAAATTCTCGATTGCATATGGTTCATTAGAAACATCACAGTGATGGCAGCAGCAGCCCATCATTGCCATGAAGCAGTCACTGCCATGATGCTGGCTGCAGTGGGGTACAGGCGCAGGTCACGGGTCTTCTGGTGCAGACGCCAAGGTGGGCAGTCCCTGGAACCCTCCTCTGGAAGCCCCCCAACAAGCCCACTGCCCTGGGAACCCACCCCTGGGAACTGCCACAATTGGGCCAGTCTGAGCTGACTTATCCACCAGTGGGAGAGAAGCGCACAGAGGAACAGGCAGAGAGGGGCACTAGGGCGGAGCTGGGCCCACACTTCAGGGGCCCAGGGTGGGAAGTGAAAGCAGCATCTCACAGCAGCAAATACAACATGTCCACATTGTTCACCAGCAGATTACCATGTAAACAACTGGCATGGCCACTGCCAGGAGCCCCAGACTCGATACGCTGGAGCAGCTCAGCGCCTGGCCCGGGACAATGCACTGGACCGGAAGCCCTTGCTGAAGACTGCTAGGAGGTACAGCTGGGGCTGCATGCTCTACGAAGTCGGTGGGAGCCAGGGAAAAGCGGGAGCCCCACCCCTTCCGAGTTGGTGAGGTGGAAGCCCCCTGGGTGGGAACTCCCTGGGTGCAGCCGCTGCTGCCCTGCTGCAGCTTCAGACTCAGGCATCTCTGAACTCTCGGTCCTAGGAAGGCCCCTGCCCCTTGCAGGCTCAGAATTGTCTACTCTCGCTACCTGGCTTCTCCCCTGTTGGTGCCTACTCCAATCTCGGAGCAAAGTTGGGGCCCAGCCCGGGAGCTGTCACAGTCCAGCTGGTTGTGCACATGCTCAGGGCAGTGCTGACACGCCAGCCCCCTTGCCACTTTGGCCCCCTCCAGACTTTGGGCACTGACAAGCAGGGGAAGGAGGCTGAGGGGTGCGCTGAGGACAGCCCAGTGCTAGCCTGCAGGCACCCCTTAGCACGAACAGCCTGGGGACCATGAACAGCAGCAGGAGGCAGACAGGCTCCTGGGCAGAAGGAAGCTGGTCCACAGTGAAGACCCACCTTCAAGCCAGGGAAAGCCTGAAGCCTGGGGACTGGGTCACCAGTCCCAGAAACCGCAAGGGCAACTTGTGGTGCTTTTCCCTGGGCCCACCCATGGCTGCCCATGGACCAACCAGCATGCACTTCCTCCCCTATGAGGCCCATAAAAACCCCTAGACTCAGCCAGACTTGGGGAGAGGAAGGAGGGATCACAGGGAGATAATGGGACCACCTGCCTGCAGAAAGGAACCACCCATTCCAGGACCTCCTCTCTGCTGAGAGCTGAACACTCAATGGCAGGACCTGCCTACAGATAGGAGCTATCCACTGTGGGTCCCCTCGAAGCTATTATATCACTCCACAAAGTTCCCCTTTGTCTTGCTTACCCTATACTTGTCTGTGTACCTCATTCCTTCTGGATGCAGGACAAGAACTCGGGACCCACCGAACGGCAGGGCCAAAACAGCTGTAATACAAATAGAGCTGAAATATGCCCCTTGCTCACCACATTGTGGGTGACAAGGAGAGAAGAGAGAAGGGGAGAACTCAAGAGAAGGAGAGAAGAGCTGCGGCCCTTCAGAGAGACTAGACCTGAGAGCTGCCCAAGCCGAGCTGTGACTCCCACTTTGGGGCCTGATGGCTCCCAGAGTCTCCAAGCTTCTGGGCACCACTGCATTCCTTTGTGCCAGCTGTGGAAGCTGCTTGTGGTGTGTCTGGTCCTGATGCAGCCTCACAGTGAGCTAGCACCCATGCCAGCCCCTGGAGCTGGCCGCCCTGCTGCAGCAGTTGGCATGCCTGACTGTGTGCAGTGGCCAGACCCTATGCTCGCTTGCTCACACACCCCTCACCATTCTGCTCCAGTCTCTTTGGAGGTTTGGGATCCAGGCGGGTAGCTTGAGCCAAGTGCAGCCTGCCAGGCCAAGTGGGCCCAGCAGGCCCGAGCAAAGCTCAGGCAAAGGCGCCACCGGTCACAGAGGTTTCTAGCTAGAAAAGCAACACTTCCCAGGATCCTGTAACAACAGCCGAGGGGTTAAGACCACAGACATTGGAGTAAGATACTGTGGGGTTGAATAGTAGTTTCTACTGCTTATTAATAACTTCCTTAACTTCTCTGTACTACAGTGTCTTCATCTATAAAACAGATTTACTCAGATTATCCACCTCATCAAAAAAATGAACATGTGTCACCCACCTCATCAGAGTATTTTGAGAATCAAATTTAACAAATGTAAGTCATTTAAAAAACGTTAAGACATAGTAAATGCTCAGCAAATGTTGCCTATTCTTATTCTTTTGATATTTCATTTTCCAACTTTTCTTGACTAAGGAAGATAGAATAATTTTTTTTTTTTTTTTGAGACGGAGTTTCGCTCTGTTGCCCAGGCTGGAGTGCGGTGGCGCGATCTCGGCTCACTGCAAGCTCCACCTCCCGCGTTCACGCCATTCTCCTGCCTCAGCCTCCCGAGTAGCTGGGACTACAGGCGCCCACCACCACGCCCGGTTAATTTTTTGTATTTTTAGTAGAGACGGGGTTTCACCGTGTTAGCCAGGATGGTCTCGATCTCCTGACCTCATGATCCACCCGTCTCGGCCTCCCAAAGTGCTGGGATTACAGGCGTGAGCCACTGCGCCCGGCCAATAATTTTTAAAGAATCTGTTTCTATTGCGCTTATACAACATGTGAATCAGTCAACCAATAATCTCATAAAGCAATAATCACAACTGATGATAGAAGCATGAGCTCAAAATATTAGCAAGACTAGACTTCTGCTTCTCGTCATTATGGGGAATCAGAGATCAGATTTACCCTTGCACCTTAAAAACAAAAAAAAGTTGATGAAATATATGAAACAATAGTTTGCAGACACTGGACCAAAGGGAAACATGCAAAGTAAGCCCTAAGACTGCCCTAGCTTACGACCTGAAGAACACGTCTAGGAAGCAGCAAGAGGGGGTACTCAAAAAGAGTCCAGCAGTCTCCCTGAGTTGAGAAGACAGAGTTGAGAACTTGGGGAGGCTAAGATAGCTAGAATTTTCAAGGCAGGGTACCAGAGTAGACAGAGATATACAGGGGGGAACTCTGGAGATCTGCAGGGGCTTCCTCTGAGTTTTTAGCTGAATATCTATCAGCATACATGGGTAAGGAAACGATCCAAGAAAATGAGTAGGTACCCTCTTCAGAGCTCACAAAGGACCCAGAATCGTTCATGTTCCCATCAGCCTGAGTGGAAAAAACTCACAATACATGGGCATCAAATAGAGTACTCAAAGTACTGCCCCAATAGTAAGAAAAAATTAGCCTCATGTGCTGCCCTGGTCTCACCAAAGCCTAAAAGTAATCCTTCAAAGGATCAAACAATTTCTAAATAACTGCATCCCAGAGTCTCAAGAATGTTTAAAGGAATATAAAAATATCCAGCAAATAAGCTAAAATAATCTTGTCATACTAATGAAATGGCACTTTGCATGGCACAGATACAAAAGAAAAGTGGAATGAAGCACTAATACAGTGACCAAACATGTGAGCAAGTCTACGGAAAAACAAAAACAAAAACAAAAACCATGAAATTTAACAAGTTTCCATGAAATTTAACAAGCTCCAAAGCTATAAGACCGATATTGCTCCAGGTTGTGTGTTCTGAGATCACAGTCATCAAGAGACATTCAAAACCATGTGCCAAGACTGGGTACATCTTGGGGGCTACCCAACTTACAATCTTTCTCAGCCTCATACGCCAAGCGCTAGTACATCTAGAAGAGATGCCTTCTGAGAGAAGTTAGCCTCTAACATTGTCCTATGGCAGTCTATCACTGTCCCAAACTGCCTGTGGAATTTAAGCTCCTGTATCAAATGATGTCACTTAAGTCTGCGTGATACATCGTGCTTCACTTAAACTTTTAGTTTTTCAGGTTACTATTCTCTAACAAAAAGCTTAACAAATACCCACTGATCAGTCACACTTTCCTTTTTTAACATTTTTTTTTTCAATTGGCTTCTAAGATACTTCTCCTGGTCCTTGCTCTTGAATGAATAGCTAATTCATTTTAGTCTAATTCCTCACTATTGCCCCAACCTCTAAAACTTGCCCCAGAGCTCAATCCTTGGATATCTCTTCCTCCTCTATCAATTCCACCTTTAAAATACATCCCCAAATCTGACCACTTCTTATCATCTCAATCACCATGTGTTCAAATAACCATTGTCTCTTACCTGGTGGCCTTCTAACTATAACCAGAGTGGGTTTTTTTGTTTGCTTTTTTTTGGTTTGTTTGTTTTTGTTTTTTTGACAAGGTCTTGCTCCAAGGCTGGAGTGCAGTGGTGTGATCTCAGCTCACTGCAACCTCCACCTCCCAGGCTCAAGACATCCTCCCACCTCAGCTGCCTGAGTAGCGGGGCCTACAGGCATGCGTCACCATGCCCAGCTAATTTTTGCATTTCTTGTAGAGACAGGGTTTCATCATGTTGCCCAGGCTGGTCTCGAACTCGTGAGTGGTCTTGAACTCAAGCAATCCGCCTGCCTCGGCCTTCCAAACTGCTGGGATTACAGGTAAGCCACTGCGCCCAGCCCAGAGTGATCTTTTGATCTACATCAGATCATGACATTCTTATTTAAACCTTCCAGTGGCTACTCATCTCACCCAGCATAAAAACAAAAGTCCTGGTCGGGTGTGGTGGCTCACACCTGTAATCCCAGCGCTTTGGGAGGCCGAGGTGGGTGGATCACTTGAGGTCAGGAGTTTGAGATCAGCCTGGTCAATGTGGTAAAACTCTGTCTCTACTAAAAATACAAACATTAGCTAGGCGTGGGGGCAGCCATCTGTAATCCCAGCTCCTCCAGAGGCTGAGGCAGAAGAATCACTTAAATCTGGGAGGTGGAGGTTGCAGTGAACCGAGATCGTGCCATTGCACTCCAGCCTGGGCAACAAGAGCGAAACTCCATCTCAAAAAGCCTCAAAATTGTTTAATCTGGCTGCCCACTATACTTCAGGCCTCACTTCCCAACACTCATCACTCAACTTATTCTGTACCAGCATCACTGGACTCTGTTGCACAAAGAATACATGGAGCAAGCTCCTAGATTAGGTCCCTGGCACTTCATGTTGCCTCTGCCTGGAACACTTTTCTTCCAGATATCTCCATTCAGGCTCCATGACTTCCTTCAGGTCTTTTCTCATATGTCAACTTATCACTGAGGACCTCCCTGACCACCTTACATAAAATGTCAAGCCCTGGCCTCTACATTCTCTTATCCTACTTTATTTTTCTCAGAAGCACCATGTCTATCCATTATGTTATATATTTACTCATTAACTTGTCTTTCTCCACTAGAATCTAAGCTCCCTGAGGACAGGGATTTTATTGCTTTATGTTCACTGCTTTATTTCCCATGCCTAAAACAGTGTCCTAGCAGATAGCATATAATCAAATAATGTTGAATATAAGAAAAGGAAGGCAGAAAGAAAGGGGAGGAGGTCTATTTTCCTCAACCTGAACAAACCATTTAACTTGTGGACACAAATTTTCCCATCGTGTAAAATGTGAGGTTTGAACTTTTGAACCTCCAAAGAGTTCTAGCATTCTGCCACACTATGGGGTGGTCACAGGTCATAGTTCACAAGGTTGTCCAATGGTCAGGATGGGCACACAATTTATAACAGCCTCAAAAATCCAAGTACTGATAACCTACCCTCCTTTCTCCTGACATTTTCAATACAACAGAAATCTGTGATATTTATTTCACTCTTCTCCGTGACAGAACCAAGACTCTTACTCCATTTCTCCCCATTAAGGAGTAAGGTATGGGTTTCACCATTTGGCCAGAAGCAATTGTCAAGGCCCAGATTCACAGCAAGTTTCCTTACCTCCACGGCAGTGGGCGGCTGGAACAAGGAGTGCCAGGACTGCTATGGGCTCGTGGGTTCAGGAAAAAGGCAAGAGGAGAGGTAGCCAAAGCACAATCAGCACTAAATGGGACTTTAGTGAGGAAGAGGGCTGGAGCAGATGTGGGTGAAAACATGTGCTGGTTTACTTCAGCTCCTCGGCAAAGGGTAGAGATTCTGACAAGGTACCACAACAGGAAAAAAACAAGGTCAGTGATTAACTTTTCAACCAAAAAGAAACATATTCAAAGTGGCTTGGTTTAGGCAAAAAGTTCAAGAAAAGTAAGTGGTCAAAAATCATTCTCCAATATCATACTTTAGTACCAATGTTGGTACAGGATGACAACATAGACAAAAACTTAATCTATAAAATTAAAATACAACATTTAAGATTTGGCTACTCAACATATTTGTTATTTATTTTTATTTTTATTTTTTGAGATATAGTTTTCCTCTTGTTGCCCAGGCTGGAGTGCAATGGCACGATCTTGGCTCACTGCAATCTCCACCTCCTGGGTTCAAGTGATTCTCCTGCCTCAGCCTCCCAAGTAGCTGGGATTACAGACATGCACCACCACACCCAGCTAATTTTGTATTTTTAGTACAAACAGAGTTTCATCATGTTGGTCAGTCTGGTCTCAAACTCCTGACCTCAAGTGATCCACCCACCTAAGCCTCCCAAAAGTGCTGGGATTACAGATGTAAGCCACTGCGCCCAGCCAATTTAGAATTGGTTTCCGGGCAAACCAAACATTGCAAATTTACTACAACTCATCAATTAGCAGGCAACAGTTAATATTTAATGTTCAATGACTGAAACTTCCTAGAGAAATGTGTATGTCCCTAAGAGTAAAACATTCTGAATAGTTTATAAATTATTGATTATATCTACAATAATACTAATTTGTTTAGCTAACTTTTCTCTAATGAATGTATCAGATAATGTCAGTTAACTATGTATTTTGCTTCCACTTAAATTTTAGATTCCCAGGTTATTTTTTCCCATAAAAACAATCTAGCCATTTTGACATGTTAAGTCCTATTGAAGATTATTAAATAAGATCTTTAGATTGAAAACAGGTGATAAATACAGATTTCTAATTTGCTACCATTAGTAGAAATTACACATGATAAAAATAATAAAAATAATATTCACAATATTTAATTTGCTACCTTATTGGCATGACTTTCTATAAACACACCATATTTAATTTCCAAGTTAAAAAAATTACTTAAGTATCACATAAGTACCTGATCTACTTCAAAATGATAACATTATTAGTTTCTTGTACTGTTATTTCTGACTGTTTATAATATGGATACAGTGACATTCAAAGGAAATCTTCACTTTCCTAGTCATTAACACTCTAGTGGTCTTCAGTTTACTTCTCAGGTGGATACACAATATGGGGTCATAACAGGATAGAATATAGGAGGGTAAACAGCTATTTAAAATTACAGTTATGCCCACATTTCTACAAACCCAACATTTTTTTTAAAGTTAAAAGAAGTAAAAATGTTAATTTTAAGTTAATTTCTCCTTTTCAAAAAGAATTTTCACTCTTCCAAAGAACTATTTCAAAGTTAAGCTCCTTCATATATAAGTTAGAACCAATTAGAACATTAGACAGTACTTACTTGTTAACCTGAATAACATGCTTATACAAAATTTTGAAGCCTTAAGTCTCATCACATAAAATGAAGTTTAGCCATTTTGTTCAATATGTAATTGAAATTATAAAAATCTATGAAAGCCAAATTTCATTTCGTTTTTTTTGAGATGGAGTCTCCCTCTGTTGCCCGGGGTGGGGGGGGTACAGTGGTGTGATCTCGGCTCACTGCAAGCTCCGCCTCCCGGGTTCACACCATTCTCCTGCCTCAGCCTCTCAAGTAGCTGTGACTACAGGCGCCCGCCACCACGCCCAGCTAATTTTTTGTATTTTTAGTAAAGATAGGGTTTCACCGTGTTAGCCAGGATGGTCTCAATCTCCTGACCTCGTGATCCGCCCACCTCGGCCTCCCAAAGTGCTGGGATTACAGGCATGATCCACCACACCAGGCCAGCAAATTTTATTTTCTTTTTGCCCCTAATTACTACCCTGCAAACTGGTTATACAATGCATCTAGAGTCTAAAAAAGATTGTTTGAAAAAGGAAAAGGTGATATACAAACTACTTATTAGCTCCTCAGGGGGTATTTTTCTAACTCAAAGTCAATAAAACAGATTCAATGATTACCAACAGCAGTGTACCAACATTTGAAAAGCATGATTTGCCAGGTATGGTAATCTCAGCACTTTTAAGAGGCTGAGGCAAGAGGATCACTTGAGTTCAGGAGTTCCAGACTAGCCTGAGCAACATAAAGAGACCTTATTTCTATAAAAAAAATTACAAAATTAGCCAGGTTTGGTGGTGCATGCCTGTAGTCCCAGCTGCTGAGGTGGAAGGATCCCTTGGGCCCAGGAGGTCAAGGTTAAGTGAGCTGTGACAGCACCACTGCACTCCCGCCAGGGCCATAAAGTAAGATACTTTCAAAAGCAAAAACAGAACCATGATTTTTGACCATTTAAGTTTTCTTAACTACAAACTCCATTTAAAAAATTGTAATTTTGTTAACAAGTGACCTTTACTTTAAATAACACATTAGTTGATGAAGTCTGTTTTTCAATGGTCTTTTACTTTTGTGTCACTATGGGAATAAAAGGTTTTTTTTTTAAAGTGTGTCAATACTCCAACTATACACTTCAAACACATCCTGTTTCTCAAGGTCTAATAGAATCATTAATTCAATCAATAAGCATCCACGGACACTGAAGGGCACTAAAAGAATCCCACTAAAGAAACCTGTCTGTCTTGGGGCAAACAGTTTGACTCAGGAAGAAAATCTGAAGTACACTCCCTTCACCCTGTGAGTTAAACAAAGGCAGTTCAAGACAGATAATTGAGGTGAAATGGATTATAGGTCTCTTCTTTCACTGGTTCTCTAATATACAGATGAATTCACTTGGCACTTCTTCATTAAATAAGCCTGAGCTGCTCTTGGAAAAGTCACCCTGAAGAGGACCTTCTTCCACTCCCAGCTTTGATATTCTCACCTAATAAAGTTTATTTCTATATTGGCCAATATAGAAATAAAATTCAGGTCACACCCTAAAGGACCCATGCTTGAATCTGCAAGGGCAGATCTGAGGTCCTGAGCTGACAGGAATGGGAAGAAATACCTTCTCTAGTCAAAGGAGGAGGTACTTTTTGTTTCCATTGGTTTCTCATATTTATGGGGCTTGTATATGCAGCTTTGACACTAACTTTAAATAAACATTTGCTTTCAAGGCAAGAAAATAATTGTCTTCATTTTTTTTAACTCAGTTCCCCAAGTATTCAGGAACCCCTAAAATGACATCTAACTCAGTTTCTGGAATTGGAAACCTCATATGCCCCTGCCAAGGACCACTGTTTTGACCTTGAATTAATCAAGCCAGCTCAGCCCTCTTCCTGACAGGCATCTCCAAAACAGTCTTCATCCAAATAAACGAAGCTGTGTTAGTTGGCATTAGTTTTTTTCCCTGACATCTGCCAGTTTCCATAGAGACCCCAGCCTCCTTACTGAATCCGCAGACATGGTGCTCCCAGTCTCTCTCGCCTCCGTTTCATCATTCTCCTGGCTACTCAAGTTTTGCCCTCACACTGGAGTCTTGGTAGGAAGTTCTCTCACACAAGGGGTATGCAGCTCTGTCAGCCAAAGGAAATAATAAAAGCTTCCCAAATTTACGGCAAAAATTAAAGTACTTTTCTCCAAAAACATGATCTTCAGAACACCCCTCCCCTCCCCTCACAAAAGACCTAAGAGCCCAGGAGGCAGCAGTGGGACAGTGGCAAGTTCCAGATCCCAAATGAATCAGCTGTCCTCTGATCTGCCTGACATCATTCACACTCAGCCAGCAACAAATCAGAGCTACAGAAAGCACCTTGTTCCTGCGTCAGTGACAAGCACCCTCCCCCACAAATCAGTTGCAACCTCCAACCCTGAGGCCTGGCAGCAGTCAAGACTCTGGCAGAAATTATACATAGCAACTTGAAAACTCACACTGTGTCAGAAATACTATTAACCCAGAAGGCATGGGCCAAACTAAACAGCTGTTGCAGTGGGCAAGGGACTGGAAGAAAGATCAAGGATCTCAAACTGGTAAAAATAATGAGCTAAGACTATGTGGGTGTTTCTGCAACATTATTCATTCTCAAACCCAAGCCTGAAGGAAGACTACAGGGCTTTAATGTTAGGGCTCAAAGCACAGTCATTATTCAAATACTGAATCTGACCAATTTAACTAAACTGTATTCCTTCAGACAAAGTTCAGTGCCATTTTTTATTCAATTTCTATTACTCGCTGATCATTTGAATATACTTGTGGTAAGAAAAGCCATAAGGAAAGTTAATAAGCCCAGAAACTAACTTAATTTCATCCATTAATATTTAAGGTAAGTTGCAGAAGACCTCTATTGAAGGGTAAGCTAAGCATATTTCTGTATGCTTTAGTTTCCCTACCTGTAAAATGAAGATCATTAAGGTATCTAATATATAGGCTGTGGTGAGGATTAATATATGTAAACAGCAAAGTGCCTAGCACAGAGAAAGCACTATGGAAGTGTTAGCTATTACTGTAATTCTTGCCCTCTTGGAGCAATCTCCCAGTCTAAAGGAAGAGAATAGTCTCAACAAATAGGAAGCCATCTGAGAAAAAGAACCTAGACTCAAGAAAACCAAGTGATCAAGTAAACTGTGGAGCTAAACCCTGGCAGCTAAGAGAGCCAAAGAGAAGCAAGTCTTGTCCCCAGCTTCAGAGGCTCTGCCAACTCTGATGGGCTTCTCTCATTCACCTAGATGACAAAGTATGTCAAACTGTTTTTTCTAGGGTAATGTTCAAAGGACTAATTCATAGGCAAACTAGTGCTTTTTCAAATGCGGGTCACACCTCTTTAGTAAGACATTATATCAATTTAGGGAGTCAGGATCAACATTTTTTAAAAAGGGAAACTACCTGCACACAAAAAGTACATATACAAATGAAATAGAATAGAAAAGAAAATATCAGAGTCCTTTGCATACCGTAGGGTAAGCACAGTTGTGAAATGTGTGTTTATGACATCCATTACTGAAATACATACAAATATACAAATGCAAACATATGTGATGGGTCATAATGTAAACTCTACTTGTTATTGAGGTCAAGTCTAAAAAGTCTGAAAGCCACTGTTCTAATTACCCAAGCAAACTCATCCACCTAGTAGCTATAGGCCCTCACTTTTCCTCTCCATGTATTAGTCCAATTATTCAGTCCCCTCAGCACCCTCTTTTTTCAGAATCCCCAGTTCAGTAGCAGGTCCTAAAGATAACTAGAACACCTCAGAAATCTAGCAGCTCTCAACAAGTACCGGCTCCCACTTTGGAAAGCCTTGTGATAATATCAGGGTCAGCTGCCAAAAGCCCCAACCTTGATCTATCCTCCTGTCCCCAGCTAAGGCTTGCAGTTATGGCTGAACCCTAAGTTTCTACTCAATATTCTGCAATTCTCTAATACCCAAGACCAGGCTACATGATGATAATAATAATAATAACAATAATAATGATGATATAACAGCAGCCAACATTTATTAAGTGCTTAACTATTTATTAGGTTCTATTCTAAGCATTTTACACATTAATATTCATGTAGTACTCATCATAGCCATATGATATATGTACTATTATTCCATTATTTTTTTTTTTAATTAGTATTATTTTTTAAAGACAGAGAGGTTAAGATCATACCAGTGGTAAGTAGGAAAGTAGCATTTCCTCAATATGTTGGTGCCTGGTTACCTATATATGAATTATACTAGCCAGAAGTGTTCCTGTCTTCAGCCAAGTTGGTAAACTGAAGCAGTCTAACTCTAGTTTCCAATGCTATAAATCACTGTGCTTTACCTTTCAGTAGAAAATTATGACAACAGCAGCAAATGGATTTCTTTCTAGCCTGCTCTGAAGAGCAGTACTATTGCAGAGCAGTACTCCTTGGGTGGAGGAGAGACAGCATGGAGCTCCTTAAACAATGCTAAAGTGAGAAAATATTTGTTTGATTTTTAGAAAATGAAAGCCGTATTTTACATCCTTTATCTGACCAAAGAAGATATTACTTTTACCTCCAGGTAACACATCACCACACAGAATACTTTCTTTAGTGGCATTAGAATCCATTTGTACTAATATTCCTGTGGCTTTGCCAGGACTGGGAAGGCCTAACATTTCCCTGGGACTGGTGACAGAGCTCAATAATTTGCAGTATGGCAAAAAGAAACATCTGCCTTCTCTTATTTATTCATACATTTATTTATTGACTGTAGAGCCAGGGAAGAAAGGCCTCTGCTATGGGCTTCTTACTTTAGAGATCCTGCAAAATAACACAAACACAAAAAACAAATTCATTAAAGAAATGGGGTTTCCTCTGTCACAAGATTCTGCACTGGCAAACTGGAACCCTAAAAATCCATTCTTGTAAATTGTACAGTTCAGACCACAGGAAAACCCCTGTCCACATATTTCTTTCCACATCCTTTAAAAAAGAGGCAACTATGTCAGAATGCCATTTATGGGTTGTGAAACTGCAAACTTCAAGAGAACTCTGCCTGAGATTATGGAATATCTAAGCAGCACAGGGTGTTAGAAATAAAAGACAAGACAAATTAACTGTTATATCCTTCCTGTCAAATAACATGAATATCACAGATACCTTTCTTAAGAAAGTATTGTCTCCTAACAGAGTCAAACATCCATTTATTTGATTTCTTCCTGTTCCAATTCACGGTTCTGAAGGTACTCATAAGTTAGCTCACCATTCCTAGCAGTATCACACAGCAACTGAGGAACATTTTGCAGAATTAAGGAATTCATATTACTAGTAAATGTATTTATATGCAGGTCTAGAAATGACACATATAAGGCAAGGAACCAATTTATTACACTGATTAATGGTTGAACAATTAATGCCAGAATTACAATTTATTTTTATAAAAATAGGTACTTACAACAATTTTTAATTCAGCTTAATTTTGAATATTTAAAAGAGAAATAACTTAAAATAATAAAAAATTTCCATTTTTTACACTTTATATTTTTGATGAGAATATATTCAAACTTTGTACTCTGTGAATATAATGACGTCTTATTATTAAAGCCTACAGATCACTGAAAATGAGTACAAGTTGTGATCCCAACATACACAGAAAAATAAGAAAGTGGAGTTCAGAGGAGGAAAAAGAGAAAATCTACAAATAAGCTAGTCTGCTTAAATTTGGGGAAAAAAATTGCACACAAAAAGTATGTACACAATTACTATCACTGAAGACTGAAAACAGAAAATAAACCAGAGTATTCCAAAAAGACAAGTAGCCGGGCATGGTGGCTCATGCCTGTAATCCCAGGACTTTGGGAGGCTGAGGCAGGCAGATCTCTTGAGCCCAGGAATTCGAGACCAGCCTGGCTAACATAGTGAAACCCTATCTCTACTAAAAATACAAAAATTAGCAGGGCGTTGTGGTGTGCACCTGTAATCCCAGCTACTTGGGAGGCTGAGGCAGGAGAATTGCTTGAACCGGGGAGGTGGAGGTTGCAGGGAACCGAGATGGCACCACTGCACTCCAGCCTGGGCAACAGAGCGAGACTGTCTTCAAAAAAGAAAAGAAAGGGCTGGGTGGGGTAGCTCATGCCTGTAATCCCAGCACTATGGGAGGCCAAGGTGGGCAGATCACGAGGTCAAGAGATCGAGACCATCCTGGCCAACATGGTG
Source organism: Piliocolobus tephrosceles (assembly GCF_002776525.5). Taxonomy (NCBI): domain Eukaryota; kingdom Metazoa; phylum Chordata; class Mammalia; order Primates; family Cercopithecidae; genus Piliocolobus; species Piliocolobus tephrosceles. Next base: position 176,342,511 of record NC_045434.1, read on the forward strand.
AACCCCCATCCCTACTAAAATTATAAAAATTAGCTGGGTGTAGTGCCACACGCCTGTAGTCCTAGCTACTTGGCAAGCTGAGGTAGAAGAATCACTTGAACTCAGGAGGGGGAGGTTGCAGTGAATTGATCACGCCACTGCACTCCAGCCTGGTGACAGACGCTGTCTCCAAAAAGAAGGAAAAAAAAAAAAAAAAGACAAGTAAATACCAATATAGAATGATGGTGTGATTGGTTTTTTTTTTTTTGGAGACAGAGTCTGGCTCTGTGGCCCAGGCTGGAGTGAGCCGCGCCATCTTGGCTCACTGCAAGCTCCGCCTCCCGGGTTCCCGCCATTCTCCTGCCTCAGCCTCCCGAGGAGCTGGGACCACAGGTGCTGCCACCACGCCCGGCTCATTTTTTGTATTTTTAGTAGAGACGGGGTTTCACCGTGTTAGCCGGGATGGTCTCGATCTCCTGACCTGGTGATCCGCCCGCCTCGGCCTCCCAAAGTGCTGGGATTACAGGCGTGAGCCACCGCGCCCGGCCGGTGTGATTGTTTTTAAGAGAGTAATATTATCTATACAATATTTAGCCAGATTCCCCTCTCCCCCGATGGTTTAAAAATAGTCACAGAAAACAATGGAAAACTTACAGGTTTAACATAAATGATTTTGAAAAGTAATGCTAAAATGACTGCACATATAAGATAGATTTTTAAAAGGCACTGGCTATGATAAAGCCTTAAATGAAATTACTTATTTAACTGGTAATAAAGTGAGAAAAAGATACCTAACTTTTTTAAAGTAAATATTTTTCAGTTCTATAGATTATAACAGGGACAAAAGTCATGTTAAACAACAAACTTTATATACTGTCGAGTTACCTAAATAAGAAAAGAGAAAGTAGAAATAAATGAGAATTTCATAGCTTTACATATGGTATAAAAAGTACAGACTTCATCTTCAGTGAGAATTAAAGAAAGAAACTTTCGATTTTAGGCAAGGACCTAAAGACTGGCAAACTTTCACCCGTAACTATGACATTACTGAAACAGAACTAGCCATTCTACTACAAATCACTTAAGAACAGACAAAATATACGATGTAATAGTTTTCAGGCACCAGGAAACATGTAATGTAAGAATGAAAACCTAGAAAGAAGGGAAACTCAAAAGTCAGGCTGCTCCCTCCTCAGTTGCCTAGGAGCAATTTTCTTACAATGGCACAGACAGCTAGCGTTAAAGCAGAGCACAGTAGTTCCAGTAAGCTGAGGAGGCACGGAGTAGAGTTCAGGGAAACTAATCAAGCAGACACTGCACATTCGTCAAGAAAGACCACATGCTAGGCCATAAAAAAAAGTCTCAAGAAATTTCAGGCTATTGAAATTCCATAAATTATGCTGCCTAACCACAACAGAAATTAGAAATCAACTACAATAAGATATAAAATCCTCCAATATTTGGAAACGAAACCACATATTTCTTTTTTTTATAAGAAACAATAATCTTGTGTTTATTTGTTTTTTTATTTTAGTTTAGTTTAGTTTAGTTTATTTTTTTTATTATACTTTAAGTTCTAGGGTACATGTGCATAACATGCAGGTTTGTTACATATGTATACTTGTGCCATGTTGGTGTGCTGCACCCATCAACTTGTCAGCACCTATCAACTTGTCATTTACATCAGGTATAACTCCCAATGCAATCCCTCCCCTCTCCCCAAAACCACATATTTCTCAATAGTCTATTGGTCAAAGATGAAATGACAAAGAAAATTAGAAAATATTTTGAATTACACTATAATAAAGACACACATACCAAATTATAGAATACAGTTAAATGAGTGCTTAGAGGCACATATATTGCTTTAAATGCTTATATCAAAACAGGAAGACCTGAAATCACTAATCCATACCTCTGCATTAAAAACGTTAAAAAGTCCAGGGAGGGATAGCACTAGGAGAAATACCTAATGTAGATTATGGGTTGATGGGTGCAGCAAATCACCATGACATGTGTATACCTATGTAACAAACCTGCATATTCTGTACATGTATCCCAGAACTTAAAGTATAATAAAAAAATTAAAAAAAACTTAAAACAGTAAATTAAATTCAAAATATAATAAAGAAAGCAGAAATTAGTAACAGAAAATAGAAAAAATTAACAAAACCAAAAATTGGTTCTTTGAAAATATTAATAAAACCCTAGTAATAGACATCAAGAAGAAAAGGAAAGAAAATGTAAGTCATCAATATCAGGAATAAAAGATGAGTTATCACAACCAATCCAAACACAGTAAAAGAATAATAAGAGAATAGCAGGAACAATTTATGCCAATAAATTCTATAACCTATTTAAAATAGACAAAAAGTTCAAAAAATAACTTACCAAAACTGACTTTAATATAGATGTGCATTATGCTAAGTGATATAAGCCAGACACAAATGAACAATACTATATGAACAATACTATATGATTCCATTGATATGAAGCGTTTAGAAGAGGCAAATGCATAGAGAAAGAAAGTAGAACAGAGACCGCCAAGGCCTGAGGGAAGGGAAGAAGGATGTTACTGCTTAATGGGCACAGAGTTTCTACCTGGGACCATGGAAAAGTTTTAGAAATAGATGGTGACAACAGTTGCATGATACTGTGAATATACTTAATGTAATTACATTGTATACTTAAAAATGGTTAAAAGGCAGGAGGCTGAGGCACAAAAATCGCTTGAACTCAGGAGGCAGAGGCTGCAGTAAGCCGAGATCGCGCCACTGCACTCCAGCCTGGGTGAAGACAGTGAGACTCTGTCTCAAAAAAAAAAAAAAAAAAGTTAAAATGGCAAATTTTGTTATACGTACCTTGCCACAATTTTTAAGACTTTAAAGAAATTAATTCAAAAGGAGTTAAGATTCAAACAGAAAAGCTAAAATTACAAACTTCTAGAAGAAAACATTGGAGAAAATCTTCATGATCTTGGGATGGGCACAGATTTCTTAGACAGAATATGAGTGAGTACTAACTAAAAAAACTTACAAAGTAAAGAACATGAAAATTAAGACCTTCTGCTCTTTGAAAGACATCCTTCCAAAAAGGAAAAGGCAAGCTGGAGAAAAATAAGTCACAATATATACAGTCATGCATTGCTTAACAACAGAGATACCTTCTGGGAAATGCATTGTTAGGTGATTTCATCATTATGTGAATGTCATGGAGTACACTTACATGAACCTAGATGGTATAGCCTACCACACACATGGGCTATACGGTACTGTACAGCCTATAGATTGCTTCCAGGCAGCAAACCTGTATAGCATGTTACTGCATTGAATACTGTAAGCAGCTGTAACACAATGGTAAGTGTGCATTTAAACATAAAAAAGGTACAGTAAAAATACATGTAAAAGATAGAAATGGTACACTTGTATAGGCCACTTACCATGAGCGGGGTTTGCATGACTAGAACTTGCTCTGGGTAAGTGAGTGGTGAGTAAATGTAAAGGTCTAGGACATTACTGTCTATTACTGTAGACTTTATAGAAACATTGTACACTTAGGCTACACTATTTAACACTGCACAATAACATTATATAAACATATAATAAGTATATAAGATTATATAATACAATTATAATTATATTATTAAAAATTATGTAACTATATATTTATATAATTATATATTATATAATGATAATATATAAAATAATAACATTATATAATCATATAATTATATAATAACAATAATATATATAACATTATATAATAACATCAAGCATTGTACACTTAGGCTACATTATTTGTTTTCTTTAACAATAAATTAATCTTAGCTTACTGTAACATTTTTACTTTAAACTCTTTAATTTTTAACTTTATTCTTAAAACACATATTGTACTGCTGTACAAAAATATTTTTGTCCTCTATATCTGTAGTCTATAAGCTGTTTTTTATTTTTACATTTTAAATTTATTATTTCTTTTTAAACGTTTTTGTCCAAAATAAAGACGCAAACACGCACTTTAGCCTAGGTGTACACAGGGTCAGGATCATCAAGATGTCACTAGGTGACTAGAATTTTTCAGCTCCTTTATAATGTTATGGGACCACCAGTGTCTATGCAGTCTGTTGTTGACCAAAACATTGCAGAGTATTGCATGACTATATATATCTGATGAAATGTCTGCATCCGAAATATATAAACAACTTGTACAACTCAATAATTTTTTTATTCATTTTTTCAAAATAAGCAAAATATCTGAACACATTTCAGAAAAGATTCACAAACGGCAAATAAGGACATGAAAAACACATTCAACATCATTATGCATCTGGGAAATGTAAGTCAAAACCACAATGATATACCAGTGTACACTCAATAAAATGGCTCAAATCTGACCATAACAAGTTTTGATGTGGAAATGGGCCAAGTGGAACCCTCGACATCCCTAGTAGGAAAGTACAACAGTATAAACATTTTGGAAAATTATGTGGCAATTTTTTTACAAACTTAAACATACACTTACCAGCTACCATTTGATGGGGGTTGGGGTAGTATCTGAAATCTAAGTTTGGCTCTTCTTTTTTTTTTTTTGAGACAGGGTTGTGCTCTGTCGCCCAGGCTGGAGTGCAGTGGCACAATCTCGGCTCACTGCAAGCTCTGCCTCCCAGGTTCACGCCATTCTCCTGCCTCAGCCTCCCAAGTAGCTGGGACTACAGGCGCCAGCCACCATGCCCAGCTAATTTTTTGTATTTTTAGGAGAGATGGGGTTTCACCCTATTAGCCAGGATGGTCTCGATCTCCTGACCTCGTGATCCGCCCTCCTCGGCCTCCCAAAGTGCTGGGATTACAGGCATGAGCCACCACGCCAGGCCGGCTCTTTCATTTTTTAAAAGATTAAACATGACTGTAATCCCAGCCTTTGGGAGACCAAGGCGGGCAGATCCTTTGAGGTCAGGAGTTCGAGACCAGCCTGACAAACATGGTGAAACTCAGTTTCTACTAAAAATACAAAAAAATTAGCCAGGTGTGGCAGTGCATGCCTGTAGTCCCAGCTACTCGGGATACTGAGGCAACGGAATCACCTTAACACTTGAACCTGGGAGGCGGAGCTTGCAGTGAGCCAAGATGGCGCCACTGCATTCCGGCCCGGGCGACGGGCCAGAATGCCTTTTTTTATTATAAAAAAAATTAAAAAGAAAAGAAAAAAAAGATTAAACATATTTTAGTCAAAAGAGTTTTCATGTACCAGATACTACAACCAAAGTAACTTTGTGACCAGGTGTGTTGGCTCATGCCTACAATCCCAGCACTTTGGGAGGCCGAGGCAGGAGGATCACTTGAGCTCAGGAGTTTGAGACCAAGATGAGCAACATAGGGAGATCCCATATTTATAAAAAAGTTTAAAAAAAATTAGCCAGGCATGATGTCATGTCCCTGTGGTCCCAGCTACTCAAGAGTCTGAGGTGGGGGTATCACCTGAATCCGGGATGTTGAGGTTGCAGTGAGCCATGATCACACCACTACACTCCAGCCTGGGTAACAGAGCAAGGCCTCTCTCTCAAAAAAAAGTCACACTGCAATAAAATACACAAAAATTAAAAGCAAGAAAATGACAGTCTGGATTGGGCACGGTGGCTCATGCCTGTAACCTAGCACTCTGGGAGGCCAAGGAAGGTGGATCACTTGAACTCAGGAGTTTGAGACCAGCCTGGGTAATATGGCAAAATCCCATCTCTACAAAAAATACAAAAATTAGCTGGGTGTGGTGGCATGTGTCTATAGTCCCAGCTACTTGGGGGACTGAGGTAGAAGTACTGCTTGAGCCCAGTTCAAGACTGCAGTGAGCTGTGACTGCACCAACGCACCCCAGCCTGGGCAACATGGCCAGACCCTGCCTAAAAAAAAAATTTAAGGCCGGGTGCGGTGGCTCACACCTATAATCCCAGCACTTTGGGAGGCCGAGGTGGGTGGATCACCTAAAGTCAGGAGTTCTAGACCAGCCTGGCCAACATAGTAAAACCACATCTCTACTAAAAATACAAAAATTAACCGGGCATGGTGGCAGGCACCTGTAATCCCAGCAACTCAGGGAGCTGAGGCAGGAGAATCGCTTGAACCCAGGAGGCAGAGGTTGCAGTGAGCTGAGATCGCACCCTCACACTCCAGCCTGCGGGACAAGAGCAAGACTTTGTCTCAAAAAAAAAAAAAAAAAAAAGTAAAAATTAGCTGGGTGTGGTGGCGCACACCTATAGTCCCAGCTACTAGGGAGGCTGAGGTGGGAGGATCACTTGAGACCAGGAGTTTAAGATTGCAGTGAGCTATGATAGTGCCACTGCACTCCAGCTTAGCCAACTGAGACCCTGTCTAAACAAATAAATAAGCAAATAAGTAAGCAAGAAAATGGGAAAAGTGGGCTTTCACAATGTATTAGTTTTCTATTGCATAACAAATTAGCAAAAACTTAACCACTTAAAACAATACACATCTATTATCTCACAGTTTCTGATTCAGGAATTCAAGCACAGCTTAGCTAGGTCCTTGCTTACGGTCTCTTAGAGCTGCAAGCAAGGTGTCACCTGGGCTATGTTCTCATATGGAGACTCGCTTCAGGAAGAATCCACTTCTAAACTCATTCTCACCTGCACACAGAACATTCTCTAAAATTGACCACATACTCGGTCATAAAGCTAGTCTCAATAAATTTTTCAAAAACCAAAATCATATCAACCATCTTCTCAGACCTCATGGAATAAAATTAGAAACCAATACCAACAGGAACTCTCAAAATCACACAAGTACATAGAAACTAAACAATTTGCTCCTGAATGACTTTAAATAATGAGATTAAGGCAGAAATCAAAAAAAAATTTGAAATAAATGAAAATAGAGACACAACACACCAAAACCTCTAGAATACAACAAAAGCAGTGTTAAGACTAAAGTTTAGGCCAGGCACAGTGGCTCATACCTGTAACCCCAGCAATTTGGGAGGCAAAGGCGGTGGATCACCTGAGCTCAGGAGTTTGAGACCAGCCTGGGCAACATGGTGAAACCCTGTCTCTACTAAAAACACAAAAATTAGCCAGGCATGGTGGTGCGTGTCTGTAATCCCAGCTACTCAAGAGGCTGAGGCAGGAGAATCGCTTGAACCTGGGAGGCAGAGGTTGCAGTAAGCTGAGATCACATCAGTGCATCCAGCCTGGGTGACAGAGTGAGACTCTTGTCTCCAAAAAGAAAAAAGACAAAAATTTGTAGCACTAAATGCCTAACATCAAAAGGAAAGATCTGAAATTAACAACCTAACATCATAGCTAAAGGAACTAGAGAACCAAAAACAAGCCAAACCCAAATCTAGCAAAAGAAAGGAAATAAGAAAGATCATGGCAGAACTAAATGATATTGAGACCAAAAATACGACAAAAGGAGCAACAAAACAAAAAGTGGGTTATTTCAAAGGATAAACAAAACTGTTAAACCGCTGGATAGACTAACCAAGAAAAGAGAAGATTTAAATAAGCACAATCAGAAATGACAAAAGTGGCATTACAACTGATACCACGGAAACACAAAAGCCCCTCAGAGACTAATATAACATCTCTATGAGCATAAACCAGAGAAACCTAGAAGAAATGAACAAATTCCTCGAAACACACAAACTCCTAAGAATGAACCAGGAAGAAACGGAAATCCTGAACAGACCAATAATGAGCTATAAAACTGAATCAGTTATTAAAAAATCTATGAACCAAAAAAAAAAGGCCAGGACCAGAAGGATTCACAGCCACGTTCTACCAGATGTACAAAGAACTGTACCAATCTTACTGAAAATTAAAAAAAAAAAAATCGAGTATGAGGGATTCTTCCCTAACTCATTCTACTAAATCAGTATCATCTTGATACTAAAATCTAGCAAGGATACACCAAAAACCTACAGGCCAATATCCCTAATGAACATGAATGTAAAAATCCTCAACAAAATACTAGTAAACTGAACCCAGCAGCACATCAAGATGATAACTGGATCATGATCAAGTAAGTGGTCTTACGCCTGGGACACAAGGATGGTTCAGCATGCACAAATCAATAAATGTGATTCACCACATAAACAGAATAAAAAACAAAAAGCATATGATCATGTCAACAGACACAGAAAAAGCATTTGATAAAATCCAACATCACTTCATGATTAAAAACCTTCAACAAATTAGGCATTGAATGAAGACACCTCAAAATAGTAACAACCATATATGATAAACTCACAGCCAACAGCATCATACCGAATGGGCAAAAACTGAAAACATTCCCTCGAAGAAACGAAACAACACGAGGATGTCCACTCCCACTACTCCTATTCCACATAGTACTGGAAGTGGTAGCCAGAGAAATTAGGCAAGAGAAAAAAATAAAAAGCATCCAAATAGGAACAGAGTTAGTCAAATTATATCAGTTCACTGATAACATAATCCTATACCTAGAAAACCCTAAACATTCCTCCAAATGATTCCTAGACCCAATCAACAATTTTAGTAAAGTTTCAGGATATAAAACTAATACACAAAATCAGTTGCATTCCTATACACCAACATTCAAACTGAGAATCAAATCAAGAACTCAATCCCATTTACAGTTGCCACAACGAAATTAAAATACTTAGGAATACATTTAACCAAGAAGATGAAAAAACCTCTACAAGGAGAGCTAAAGAAAACTGATGAAAGAAATTATAGACAACACAAGCAAATGGAAAAACATCCCTTGATCATGGATAGGAAGAATCACTATCGTGAAAATGACTATACTGCCCAAAGCAATTTTAATCAAATTACCAATGTCGTTTTTCACAGAACCAGAAAAAACTATTCCAAAATTCATATGGAACCAAAAGAAAGCCCACACAGTGAAAGCAATCGTAAGCAAAAATAACAAAGCTGGAAGCATCACATTACTCAACTTCTAATTATACTATAAGGCTATAGTTACCAAAACATCATGGTACTGGTACAAAAACAGACACATAGCTCAATGAAATAAAACAGAGAACCCAGAAGTCAATCCATACACCTACAGTAAATTGATCTTCAACAAAGTTGACCAAAATAATCAATGGGGAAAGGACACTCCATTCAATGAATGGTGCTGGGAAAATTGGCTAGCCATATGCAGAAGAATGAAACTGGACCCCTATCTCTCATCATATATAAAAATTAACACATGATGGATTAAAAATTTAAGTTTAAGACCTGAAACTATAAAAACCCTAAAAGAAAACCCAGGAAAAAGTCTTCTGGACACTGGCCTAGGCAAATAATTTATGAATAAGACCTCAAAAACAAATACGACCAAAACGAAAATGGACAAATGACACTTAATTAAACTAAAGAGCTTCTGTACAGCAAAGGAAACAATCAACAGAGTAAAAAAACAACCCATAGAATGGGAGAAAATATCTGCCAACTATGCATCCAACAAAGGACTAATATCCAGAATCTATAAGGAACTTAAATCATAAGAAAAAAAAACAAATAAATCTACTAAAAAGTAGGCAATAGAAACGAACAGACACAAAAGAAGACAAGTGACCAATAAACTCATGAAAAAAAATCCAACATCACTAATCATTAGAGAAATGCAAATTAAACCACAATGAGATACCATCTTATACCAGTCAGAATGGAAAATGACAGATATTGGTGAGGATGCAGAGAAAAGGGAATGTTTATATACTGTTGGTGGGAATATAAATTAGTTCAACCCCTACAGAAAATAGTATAGTGATTTCTCACAGATCTAAAAATAGAACTACCACTTGATCTAGCAATCCCTCTACTGGCTATCTACCTAAGAGTAAAGAAATCTTTTTTTTTCTTCTTTTTTCTTCTGAGAGAGAGTCTCGCTCTGCCACCCAGGCTGGAGTGCAGTGGCACGATCTCGGCTCACTGCAACCACTGGCTCCCAGGTTCAAGCAATTCTTCTGCCTCAGCCTCCCAAGTATCTGGGACTACAGGAGCACACCACCACGCCTGGCTAATTTTTGTATTTTTAGTAGAGACAGGGTTTCACCATGTTGGCCAGGCTGGTCTTGAACTCCTGACCTCGTGATTCATCTCCCTTGGCCTCCCAAAGTGCTGGGATTACAGGCATGAGCCATTGTGCCGGACCGGGAAAAGAAATCATAAAAAAAAAATTTTTTTTTATTTGTAAAGCTCTTTTTATTCCCCTTGGGCCTTATGACATAGCATAAGAAAATTATTTTATCAAAAAGACACCTACACTGGTACGTTTATCGCAGCACCATTCACAATAGCAAATTCATGAAATCAACCTAGGTGCCCATCAACAGTGGATTGCATAAAGAAAATGTGGTACATATATACCATGGAATACTATGCAGGCATAAATAGAATGAAATCCTGTCCTTTGTAGCAATATGGCTGTAGCTGGAGGCCATTATTCTATATGAAATAACTCAGAAACAGAAAATCAAATACCATGTGTTCTCACTTATAAGTGAGAGCTAAACAATGGGTACGTGTGGTCATAAAGATGGAAACAATAGACACTGGGGAATCCAAAAGGGGAGAGGAGGCGTGGCAAGCATAGAAAAACTACCTATTAAGTATTATGCTCACTATTTGGCTGCTGCGTTCACTAGAAGCCGAAATCCCAGCATTACACTATATATCCACGTAGCAAAACTGCACATGTATCCCTGAATCTTAAATAAAAAAAAAAAAAAAAAAAAAAAAAAGGAAAGAAAAGACAAGAAAACATTTTTGGCCAATTCTGGCCAGTTCTAACTTCTATTGCTTCAGCAGAGCAAATTTCCTCTAAATAGAATTTAATTAAAAAAAAAAAAAAAAAATCTGACCAAGAGCTGCTTGGTTCATGGATGGCAATTCCAAAGTAAATGAAAACCATCCTGCTTTGGAAGACTGCTCCTCTGATCAAAGAAGGTAAAAACAGATCTGCTTGGTGGGCTGAATTACATTCTATTTTTCTAACAGTGACTGATGGAAAAACTGAACAATGGTAGAAGCCCCTGTGTTTGGGTCTTTACCGACCTCATGCGATGTAACCAATGGCTTGGCTATATACTCAGGAGAGAGGACAATGGAAATCCGGCCTGGTAAAAGAATGCTCATATGGAGCATGGCCCTAAGGAGATTTGAGGGATGCATTAAGGTGACAGGGATCGATAAGTAGACATCCCATGTGCTCCCTTGAGGTGGCTACCTTAGTCCCTGAAAAAAAGTGAGTATGGGGGCACTGCAGCAGTGCAGAGACGAGCTAAATCTAGACATGATCCTTTTGCACCCCTTCAGGTACAAATTGCCGGAAATAACTATTCTGTTTCTCAGCAATAGAAACAGAGATTGCTGATGGCTATGGGGCAGATTCTCTGGTAAGAAGGCCCTGAATATGGCTGGCAAATGAGACTGATGCTGGTAGCCCTGGGAGCCACAAATAGGTCTTGACGGGAATAGACACTGACTCTGGAGTGGGCTTTGCTTATCCCATGGAAGATAAAAATACTCAGAGTACCATAAAAAAAAAAAAAAAAAAAAACAGAACCCAAGATATTGCATGGATTTGGATGGCCCACCATCATTTCTTCAGACCAAGGAACACACTGTACAGCCCATAGTGTCCAACAATGGACAGAGTGAGTATCCTCCTTAGAGTAATAGTTTGACAGAGAAGTAGAATGGGCAATTGAAACGCTGGTTGTCTAAAACAGGTGGAGATAAAAAGCATGAAGGGCTGGTTTACAGGTGATCATAAGAATGTATGTACTAACACTTAACGTGGGACTTTTTCTCTGTTTTTCTGGTTGATCTGGGGAAGAGGAGTTAGGGAGGACGCTAGTATGACTACACAATTCTTACCAAGGAGGAGTGCACTTGTATAACCACTATAATTTTTTCTTTTTCTTTTCTTGTTTTTGCTTTTGTTTTTGTTTATTTGTTTGTTTTTGAGAGATGGAGTCTCACTCTGTCGCCCAGGCTGGAGTGCAGCAGAGCCATCTCGGCTCCCTGCAACCTCCGTCTCCCAGGTTCACGCAAGTCTCCTGCCTCAGCTTCCCAAGTAGCTGGGACTACAGGCATGCACCACCACGCCTAGCTAATTTTTTTGTATTTTTAGTAGAGAGGGGGTTTCACTATATGTTGGCCAGGCTGGTCTCAAACTCTTGACCTCAGGTGATCTGCCTGCCTTGGCCTCCCAAAGTGCTGGGATTACAAATGTGAGCCACTGTGCCTGGCCCTGTTTGTTTTTTTGAGACAGGGTCTTGCTCTGTTGCCCAGGCTGGAGTGCAGTGGCGTGATCACAGCTCACCGCAACCTCCGCTTCCAGGGCTCAAGAGATCCTCCCACCTCAGCCTCTCAAGTAGCTGGGACGACAGGCAAGCGCCACCATACCCAGCTAATTTTTTGTATTTTTGGTAGAGCCAGGTTTTGCCATGTTGCCTAGGCTGGTCTCAAACTCCTGAACTCAAGCAATCCTCCCGCCTTGGCCTCCCAAAGTGCTAGGATTACAGGTATGAGCCACTTTATCTAGCCTATAGTTTTCTTTCCTCCCCAAATCACATTTAAAAAATTTATTTTTTTCTCTCCTACTTGATGCAGTGGTCCTAGGACCAGGGTTGCAAGTACAAGTTTCTGAAACATCAGGGATGATTTCTAAGAAAAAACTGTAACTATGTTTTTAAACCTAAAGGCAAAATTCCTAAGAACATTACTGGGGTAGGTAGTGCTTTCACCCCATTTAGCAAAAGTGGGACTAACAGTGAATGCAGCTATATTGCCTGATGGTAAAAACAGCTCACAAGTTCTGCTCCTATATAACTTTGCCCTATCTGAATGGGAGTGGTCTGAGGAGGACCTACCTACTCCTAGACTTGTATTGCTGCCTGCAATCTGGAACCGCACAAGAGAGATTCTAATGTCCCTTTCAAAGGTGAAAAGGTTTGGGTATAAACGGAGAGGAGAAATCATAGCTGAGAGTAAAGAAGTGAATAAATGAGTTAGGGTTACTAACTGAGGAAAATTCAATGTTATGTTAACAGCCCGAAAGAGTCTAAGAACAAAAGATGACACTGTCTCAAGCTCAATTATTCCAGATGCATGGAAGTATGAAGCTGTATGTTTACCAAGGCCAAACCTGCTTTTGGAACTTGACAAGATTTAGGAAACTTCCAAACCTGAATGGCCTCATCCTGGGAGACATTCATACAATATGATGTACTGAACTAACCATTAATGATTGCATATACAAATATTTTTTGATATAAAAGATCTGTGGTCACAAACTAGGGGGTGACTTGTGGTGTTATGATATACATACTGGTTTTAATCTACAGTTTCTGGCTCATAAATCATATAACCCTAGTTATAGTCTTTTGTTAGAATGTTGGCTGTGTTAGGCCTCAGGGGCAGGCCTCTGACCTTCTCCAGCTCTCCTTTCACTTTAATGTTCCCCAACCTTTCTGACTGTGGGTCTTAAGGCTCTCCCATACCTGGGGCCCTATACCTGGGGCAAGAAATACTGACTTCATGAAGCTTTCATAAAAACCCAAGAGGACAGGGTTCAGTGAGCTTCAGGATAGCTGAACACGTGGAAGTTACTGAAGTGGCAAGGCTGGGGAGGGCATAGAAGCTCCCTCCCCCTTCCCCAGTAACTTACCCTATGAATCTCTTCATCTCTATCCTTTGCAATATCCTATAAACCAGTAAATATTAAAACAAAAATCTAAGAGGCTGAGTGCAGTGGCTCACACCTGTAATCCCAGCACTTTGGGAGACCAAGGAGGGCAGATCACTTGAGGTCAGGAGTTCAAGACCAGCCTGGCCAATATGGTGAAACCCCCATCTCTACTAAAAACACAAAAATTATCCAAGTGTGGTGGCGCCAATGTCTGCAGTCCCAGCTACTTAGGAGGCTGAGGCACAAGAATTCCTTGAACCAGGGAGGCAGAGGTGGCAGTGCCACTGCACTCCAGTCTAGGTGACAGAGCAAGACTTGGTCTCAAAAAAAAAAAAAAAAAAAATCTAAGAAATATAGTCATTCAAGAAAGTCTGTTTCATTTGGCATTGTTATTAAAAGAATAAAATGTATAAGAAATTATTGATTACAAGTAACGGTTTTGCTAAAAATAAAGCCAAATAAAAGTGTAACTATTTTAATAATTTGTGAATTTGCCTTTACTTTACTTCTCATTTAAATAGATGAACACATAGACACATGCAGTATTAATTCAACTATCATTTTTGACATTTTGCCATTTTCAATTGTATAAAAATTGATAATAGAATTGGTTGTAATATTTGCCTGTTTCCGTCTTTGATGATATGCTGCTTTTCTTTCATCTTTGAATGTTTTCATTTTATATCTGGATGAAAGCCATGATTTTTTGTTTTTACTTTTTTAAAAAAAACTGTTAAACAGTTTTGGAAGTCTTCCACCAAATGCCCAAAGAATTAACCTGTGAGTCACATCAAAGAAGTACACCTCATGTGGCCCATCCATGTTCATCAGTGCTTGGTTCCCACAGGTAAATGTGAAGTGGCAATCTGAAGTTGGCTCCCAGATGAACACAGAAGTTTATGGAATCTCCACATTTCTAATTTGAATTTTCCTTTACACAACTGGGTTTTGTTTTATATTTATTTATGGCTAAGTTATTCCCATCTGTGGCAGCAGAGTGGGACACTGATTTTATGGGCTGACCAATCCCAGGTATACACCCAAGAGAAATGAAAACATACGCCCATAAAAAAAAAACTTACACATGAATGATTATAGCAGCTTTATTCATAATATCCAAAAACTAGAAACAACCCAAATACCCATCAAATAGTGCTATAGTCACAAAAGGAAATACTGAAACATAAAGGAAGCCAGATACAAAAAAGCAGGTTGTTTGACATGTTCATTTATATGAAATTCTACCACAGGCAAAGCTAATCTATAGTGCGAAACAACAGATCAGTGGTTCCCTGAGGCCAAGACGTGGAAGATGGGATTGACTGCAAAACTATAGAAGGAATATTTGGGGGTAATAAAAATGTTCTATCTATTAATTGTGGTTGTAGTTACACGGGTATATATATTTGCCAAAATTCATAAAACAAAACAAAGGACCCCGAATTGTTTCTGTGGGATATAACTATAAATAATTACAGTACTGAAAATGGAAACTGAAACATTAAAAAATATTTACTGATTCATTTGATGATAACACTAAAACTCCACTGCATCTTAATAACATCTTAGTACTCATTATCAAATTAATTTTGACCTTGAGAGCCCCTGAACTTGTCCTCAAGTAAAGCGTAAGTCTGTTCCAGAATATGAAAACTAATGAAGGGCAAAACTTGGAATGTGAATTTTGACTGTCATGGTTTATAATACCTGAGTCTGAAAAGCTAAAACTGGTTAAAATCTTAGCAAATAATTTATTCAATTTTGGTGAGTCCATGTCCTTGGTTAACTGTTTACTGCCATTACCTACAATATTAAAGTTATTCTTTTATGTTGTGTAATATGCCTAGATAGCAAATATTTTGTGCCGTGCTAGAAAAATTCTCTGTGCTTCATGCTGACTTACCATGTTCTTAATCAAGCAAGCATAGGGTTCCTCATAAAAAAAAACTACAGTTATTTAAAATTGTGTTACTTTCTATGTTTGTTTATAAATGTTTTACTGTCACTTAGGTTAAATAAGTAACCAGGTATTATTTCTCAAGCACCAACAATCCTATCTTAAGTGTTTCTTTGAAGATTTGTTTTTCCCAAATCAGATCCTACGTGTAGAAAATAATAAAATAAAACTTTCAGTGTATTTTTTTTTTTTTTTTTTTAATTTGAGACAGGGTCTCACTCTGTCACCAAGGCTAGAGTGCAGTGGCATGATCTTAGTCCACTGCAGCCTCCACCTCCTAGGCTCAAGCAATCCTTCCACCTCCGCCTCCTGAGTAGCTGGGACCACAAGTGTGCACTACCATGCCCAGCTAACTTTTATATATTTTTGTACAAACAGGGTTTCACCAAGTTGCCTGGGGTGGTCTCAAACTCCTGAGCTCAAGTGATCCTCCCACCCTGGCATCCCAAAGTGCTAGGGTCAGTGTATTTTTAATACCAAAAACTATCTCTGAGATATACTAAAACATCCTCGGCAAAATCACAAAGACGTGTTTTCTCCTTTTTAGAGAAATGTTAGAAATAATTAGGTTTACTATTTTGTTATTAATGAATTTCATGAGAAAAGTTGTCTACCAGAAGACATGTTCAGTGTTCCCTAGGTTAAAGTTGTATGGGTAAAATGCTATTACTATAAATATTCTAGTTATTGTATGATTAATGGAAAACTCCTAGAGATTTGTAAATGTCCTCATTAGCCACAATGTTTCTGAGTTCTGATAGAACTCTGCCAGATTTTAGGAACAAAAGTTTAGTGTTTTCAGTCTTCTTATTTTTTTTTTAATCTCTTACAGGAAGAAGTGTTTTCAGTCTTAATTTCAGTTATTATCTAAAATACTGGTCAGGTGTGGTGGCTCACATCTGTAATCCCAACATTTTGGGAGGCAGGAGGATCACTTGAGCCCAGGAGTTGGAGATCAGCCTGGGGAACATTACAAGACCCTATCTCTACCTCGCCCAACTGCAAAAAATTAAAATAAAATAAAAAATAAATTAAATGAAATAAATAAGCTGGGCATGGTGATGCATGCCTATAGTCCCAGCTACTTGGGAAGCTGAAACAGGAGATCGCTTGAGCCCAGGAGGTTGAGGCTGCAGTGAGCTATGACAGAGCCACTGCACTCCAGCCTGGGCAACAGAGCAATACCTCGTCTCAAAATAAATAAATAAATAAATAATAAAAATTGAAAATGTTTACTTGGTAACAACCTTACTTTTAACATTTGAATCCAGCATCTTCTAGGTCAGTGGATTTTTATAAAAATATAGATGTACAGGACAGAAAATATAGATGTACAGATATTCCAGACCCACTGAATCTCTTTACTTGATACCCTTAGTATATTTTTGGTATGTTTTTGGTATCTGTATAATACCACAAGAATATTATATGTTATACATGAAGATTTCTCCCTCTCTAAAATTACGTTTATCTGTGTTTTCTAAATCAGATGTAACCTTCACTGTCTTATTTGCAATAATCTCTTACAGTTTGCTACAAGTTTTTGGACTGGCCATATTATTTTCATTTTAAATGTGACAAAAACAACTTAATTTCCTTGTTAGTTGCATTATTCTTATGAGACTCTGTCACATGCAGAGAGATTCTGTTTTGTGCTGAGGCCTGTCAACTAGAAGCCAGAGTCTGTGTCTTCAACAAAGAAGAGTTATCTCAGAGCTCCATGGAAAAGGACTGCGGCAGGTATTTTAAAACTACTGACACATCAAAGAATAGACAGGCTTCCAATGGCATGGCTTGGACAACTGGATAACTTCCAGATCATTCCAGTGGACTGAGTCAGAATTTCCAGAACTTTTTTTAGTTAAGAAGCCAACTACTAACCTAAGATCCAGTGAAATAAGAATTAGGTACACAGAACTGTATGAACTGTAAGAAATGATTATAGTAACTTGTTTGAAATATTATTTTCATGTCCATTTTCTAATATGCAAGGGAGCCAGCTGTATTCTTTGTTAAGCTATCCATAACTCTTAACAATTAAGAAGACTTTGCTCTTGTAAAATGAAACATTCCTAAATCACATCTGATTCTCACTGACCCTCCCCTAACCCAGAATTAAGAATGTCTTACTGAGTCTCCATACAGTTCAAGGCAATACAGTTATTTGAATAGGGCTAACAAGAATCTGTTCTCCTTTTAACCAGAATGTTGTAAAAACTCGTCCAACAAAGAGCTTGCCTGAAAGGTCGCATTTCAGAATCATGCTCATTTGATCAGGTATAACAAACCACTTTTAAGGAACTATGGTTGACTTTATAGAGCCAATACTTACAAAACCTTCCTGGCAAAATTGGCCTGGTATCTGGTTTTACAGGGTCCAGACTTACAGATGGTAAGGAAGGTCACTTCCTGGAAGGCCCAGGACCCTTAGGAATTCACCCAAATTTATAGTTATTACAAGTGAAATGTGATAGTTTCTTCGGCTTGCCTTCCTAGCCTCGAAATACAAATAATAGAGGCCTTTAAAAGTCCAATCTGAGATTCTTTATAAAAATTTACAGCAAAGCAAACTTAAGACGGCCTTATGGTAAATTAATATTCTGGCTACACTATGCAAATACTCAGGCCAAACCCAATGAGATCACCCTTTTTTTTTGACCAAAAATGTTTCAGATTATTTTAGATGAAAAGGTAGGAGGTTATTAAAAAAAAAAAAAAATTGGAAAAAGTTAAAAAAGAAAAAAGGTTACTAGATATTTCCAATAAAAGACTCTGCATTATTCAGAGAATACTCTTCTAGTTTGTCTTTTATTGTCTTTGAGCTACTTTACAACTCCGTGAGTTATAAGTAACTGATATTATGTGAAATAATTTCTTTTTTTTTTTTTGAAACAGGGTCTCTCTCTGTCAATGCAGGGTGGAATACAGTAGCACAATCATGGCTCACTGCAGGCTCAATCTCCCAGGCTCACGCAATCTTCCTACTTCAGCCCCCTAAGTGGCTAGGACTACAGGCAGTCACCACCATCCTGGCTAATTTTTAAAAAAAAAAAACTTTTGCAGAGACAGGGTCTTACTACATTGCCCAGACTGGTCTCAAACTCCTGGGCTCAAGTGATCTTCCTGCCTCAGCCTCCCAAAGTGCTGGGATTACAGGTGTGAGCCAGTACATCTGGTCCACAAAATAATATTTGTCTATAGGCATGCTGATAAATTCTGTACAGTAAAGGTGCAACTGACTTCCCTTCTCTCCATGGAAAAACTCAATTTTGTAATAAATAATAAATTTATTTCAATACTACACATACACATACACATACACATAACACATATCACTTTGTGGTTCTTTCACTTCTTTGAACTGGCTAATATATCTGCCATATTCTCTTACTAATAATGAGTTAAATATTTAACATGTGCCTATTTTTTAAAAAGCGATAGCTTTATACCTATTTCAAAATTTGTTATTATGCAACTATATCTCTAGAGGTAGGAGGATAAAACATATTTATTTTATTTTACAACTTGGTAGCTCTATTTTAAACGATTAAACATGTATACCTCTACTTGTACTCTTGTGCCAGACCACACCAATGTTTGGAACAAGCTCAAATGATTGCCAATTTGTGTTAAACTCTATAGCAGGGCATGGGGTCAGCGTATTGTACCACACAACATGGTCCTGACCTCACAGAGCTTACCATCTGCTATGGACTAAACTGTGTCTCCCCAAAATTCATGTTAAAGCTTTCACCCCCAATCTGACTATATTTCCATATATGTTCTTTAGGAAATAAATAAGATTAAATGAGGTCATGGGGTGGGCTCTAATCCTATAGGACTGGTGGCCTTGAAAATGGAGGAAGAAATAAGGAAGGAGGGAGAAGAAAGAAGAAAAAGAAGAAGAGAGAGATCTATGCCCCTATCCTCAGGCTAGTGTACCACATAAAGGCCATGTGAGCACACAGCAAGAAGGCCACTCTCTGCAAGCCAGGAAGAGAGGTTTACCAGAAACCTAGCATGTTGTCACCTTCTTGGACTCCTAGTTTGCATAATTGTGAGAAAATGAATTTTTGTTATTTAAGCATGTGGTATTTTGTTACAGCAGCCTGAGCTAACACTAATACGCTACTCAATGGGAGAAGGCAGACAAACAGTTCTTTATCTACAACTGATGTAAGAGCTATGAAGAAAAAGTAGAGGGTTTAATGAAAGTATGTTCTGGGAAACCCAACTTAGTTTACAAACAGCAAGGTTTGGGAGAGGTCAGGAAAGCCTTTCATAAGGAAGTGAGATGTAAGCTGGGACTTGAAAGATGAGTAGGAACTAGACTGGTATAGATGGAAAAATAACATTCCGGCTAGGCATGGGGGCTCATGCCTGTAATCCCAGCACTTTGGGAGGCCGAGGCAGGTGGATCACGAGGTCAAGAGATTGACACCATCATGGCCAACATGGTGAAACCCCGTCTCTACTAAAAGCACAAAAATTAGCTTGGCACAGTGGCACGCACCTGTAGTCCCACCTACTCCAGAGGCTGAGACAGGAGAATCGCTTGATCACCTGAGGTTGGGAGTTCGAGACCAGCCTGACCAATGTGGTGAAACCCTGTCTCTACTAAAAAAAATAAAAATTAGCTGGGTGTCGTGGCATGCAGCTGTAGTCTCAGCTACTTGGGAGGCTGAGACAGGAGAATTGCTTGAACCAGGGAGGCAGAGGTTGCTGTGAGCCGAGATTGCATCACTGCACTCCAGCCTGGCAACAGAGTGAGACTCTGTCTCAAACAAAACAAAACAAAACAAAAATTCCAGGCACAGAGAACATATTGTGCAAAACATGGAGACAAATATAGCAACCACATTGTATAGACAGTCAGGTGTGATCCTAAGAGTAAGAAAAAATTCACCAAAGGCCAGGTGCAGAGGCTCACAACTGTAATCTCAGAACCTTGGAAGGCCGAGGAAGGCAGATAGTTTTAGCCCAGGAGTTCAAGACCAGCCAGGGCAACATTGCAAAACCCCATCTCTACAATAAGTATAAAACTTAGCTGGGTGTGGTGGCGTGCACCTGTGGTCCCAGCTACTTGGGAGACTGAGGTGCGAGTACCACCTGAGCTCAGGGAAGATGGGGCTGCAGTGAGCTGTGATCACACCACTGTATTCCAATCTGAGTGGTAAAGTGAGATTCTGTTTCAAAAAAATATTCACCAAAAAAGTTTAAATGAATATATAGTAATGAAATCCGCATTTTAAAAAGTTTTTCCTGGCTATTATATGATAGGTAGACTATCATATAATAGTGATAGGGTGAGCAATGCCACATAAAGAAAGGCCAGTTAGGAGGTTATGGCAGTAGCAGAGGCAGGAGATTACAATGGCTGGGACTATCTGGACATACCAGTGGTAGTATAAAGAAAGAGAGAACACCGGTCGGGCACTGTGGCTCAAGCCTGTAATCCCAGCACTTTGGGAGGCCGAGGCGGGTCGATCACAAAGTCAGATTGAGACCATCCCGGCTAACATGGTGAAACCCTATCTCTACTAAAGATACAAAAAATTAGCCGGGTGTGTTGGCACGCATCTGTAGCCCCAGCTACTCAGGAGGCTGAGGCGGAAGAAACACTTGAACCTGAGAGGCAGAGACTGCAGTGAGCCGAGATTGTGCCATTGCACTCCAGCCCGGGTGAGGGAGCAAGACTTTGTCTCAAAAAATATAAAATAAAAAAGCCCAGCGCAAGGTGGCTCACACCTGTAATCCCAGCACTTTGGGAGGCTGACGCGGGCGGATCACGAGGTCAGGAGATCCAGATTATCCTGGCTAACGCGGTGAAACCCCATCTCTAATAAAAATTTTAAAAATTAACTGGGCGTGGTGGCGGGCGCCTGTAGTCTCAGCTACTTGGGAGGCTGAGGCAGGAGAATGGCATGAACCCAGGAGGCGGAGTTTGCAGTGAGCCGAGATTGCACCACTGCACTCCAGCCTGGGGGACAGAGCGAGACTCCGCCTCAAAAAAATAAAATAAAATAAAAATAAAGACAGAACACCAAGAGATATTTGAGAGGTATAACAGAAAAGACTTGTGAGTGTAAGGAAGAGCACAGCAACAAGAATAACTAAATTTCCTACCTTGAGGAAGCAGTACCATTTAGTAAGCTAGAGTGTAAGAGAGGACCTGAGTTTTGAGAAAGACAATGATTTCAGATTCATAAATGCTACAGTTCAGATGTCTCTGAGATATCCAGTCACATTATGGTGAATGGACAGTTATGAGATCTAGCAATACAAATGTGGGGATAATGAGCATAACAATAACTATTCTCAACATACAGTAACAAAAACGGGTTCTCAAGGATTTTCAGATCCCACCTACACAGGCAGAGCTCACTGACAACTAAGTCCATTTTTTAACAACAAAATGGTTCCCTGTAGAGATATGAGTGATGACTACGTCTACTTCCCTCCCAACCTCTGCTATGTCCTGCCTTCCCATTGGACACTTAAGAGAACCTATATAAAATTACTTCCTATATAAGACCAATTTTTAAAAGACAGGGTCTTAAATGTAACACAAAGCTATCACTCTGGCATTCAGAGTCTTGAAAGGTTGCAAAATTTCCTGATTTTCAAAGCCCCACAGAAAAACTGAAGTCCTATATCAGACACTACTGATACCTCAACAAAGGGTTTACTATGCGTATGCAGCAGGTGGTATCTCTTTTTAGCACATTTTCCAGAAGCATTGATTCAGGCATCAAGTTGCATCAGAATGGGAAAGTACATGACACTGTCAGTTTCACAGGAGCAAAGTTTGACGCATCGCATCCCTGAGGCCCAGGAACTCCTCCCTGCCCACTATGCAGTGCCTATCACTGCAGACACCAGACATTTACTTTCATCCAATATCTGGTATCCAAGTCCACTGCCCAAATAAGTAAGCTGACAAAACAAAAGGTTAACTATCCCCAAGGGCACTAAAAGACTACAAGCCACATAAGCATTATTTACATTAAGCTCCCAAATGTAGAGTCTAGGTCAGGTAACTGGAGACATAAGCATTATATATATATATATTTTTTTTTTTTTTTTGAGACGGAGTCTCGCCCTGTGGCCCAGGCTGGAGTACAGTGGCGCGATCTCGACTCACCGCAAGCTCCGCCTCCCGGGTTTACGCCATTCTCCTGCCTCAGCCTCCCGAGTAACTGGGACTACAGGCGCCCACCACATCGTCCAGCTAGTTTTTTTGTATTTTTTTTAGTAGAGACGGAGTTTCCCCGTGTTAGCCAGGATGGTCTCGATCTCCTGACCTCGTGATCCGCCCATCTCGGCCTCCCAAAGTGCTGGGATTACAGGCTTGAGCCACCGTGCCCGGCCAACATAAGCATTATTCACATTAAGCTCCCAAATGTAGGGTCTAGGTACTGGTGCTGAAATTCACAAACAAAATAAACAATCACCCGGCACGGTGGTTCCTGCCTGTAATCTAAGCACTTTGGGAAGCCAAGGCAGGCTTGAGCTAAGGAGTTCCAGACCAGCCTGAACAATACAGTGAAACCCCATCTCTACAAAAAATACAAAAATTAGCCACGTGTGGTGGCAGGTGCCTGTGGCCCCAGCCACTCAGGAGGCTGTGGCGGGAAGATCTCCTGAGGCCAGGGAGGATGAGGCTGCAGTAAGGTGAGACTGCGCCACTGCACTGCAGCCTGGGCTACAGAATGAGACCCTGTCACAAAAACAAACAAAATAACAACAGCAGCAAAAGAAAAAATCCTATTTGAGGAATTGCCATACTGTTTTCCATAATGGTTGAACTAGTTTACAATCCCACCAACAGTGTAAAAGTGTTCCTATTTCTCCACATCCTCTCCAGCACCTGTTGTTTCCTGACTTTTTAATGATTGCCATTCTAACTGGTGTGAGATGGTATCTCATTGTGGTTTTGATTTGCATTTTTCTGATGGCCAGTGATGACGAGCATTTTTTCATGTGTCTGTTGGCTGTATGAATGTCTTCTTTTGAGAAATGTCTGTTCATATCCTTTGCCCACTTTTGATGGGGTTGTTTTTTTCTTGTAAATTTGTTTGAGTTCTTTGTAGGTTCTGGATATTAGCCCTTTGTCAGATGAGTAGATTGCAAAAATTTTCTCCCATTCTGTAGGTTGCCTGTTCACTCTGATGGTAGTTTCTTTTGCTGTGCAGAAGCTCTTTAGTTTAATTAGATCCCATTTGTCAATTTTGGCTTTTGTTGCCATTGCTTTTGGTGTTTGAGACATGAAGTCCTTGCCCATGCCTATGTCCTGAATGGTATTCCCTAGGTTTTCTTCTAGGGTTTTTATGGTATTAGATCTAACATTTAAGTCTCTAATCCATCTTGAATTAATTTTCGTATAAGGAGTAAGGAAAGGATCCAGTTTCAGCTTTCTACTTATGGCTAACCAATTTTCCCAGCACCATTTATTAAACAGGGAATCCTTTCCCCATTTCTTGTTTTTCACAGGTTTGTCAAAGATCAGATGGCTGTAGATGTGTGGTATTATTTCTGAGGACTCTGTTCTGTTCCATTGGTCTATATCTCTGTTTTGGTACCGGTACCATGCTGTTTTGTACTGGTACCATGCTGTAGCCTTGTAGTATAGTTTGAAATCAGGTAGTGTGATGCCTCCAGGATCTAGAACTAGAAGTACCATATGACCCAGCCATCCCATTACTGGGTATATACCCAAAGGATTATAAATCATGCTGCTATAAAGACACATGCACACGTATGTTTACTGCGGCACTATTCACAATAGCAAAGACTTGGAATCAACCCAAATGTCCATCAGTGACAGACTGGATTAAGAAAATGTGGCACATATACACCATGGAATACTATGCAGCCATAAAAAAAGATGAGTTTGTGTCCTTTGTAGGGACATCATGCAGCTGGAAACCATCATTCTCAGCAAACTATCACAACAGAAAACCAAACACCGCATGTTCTCACTCATGGGTGGGAATTGAACAACGAGATCACTTGGACTCTGGAAGGGGAACATCACCAGGGGCCTATTATGGGGAGGGGGGAGGGGGGAGGGATTGCATTGGGAGTTATACCTGATGTAAATGACTGGTTGATGGGTGCTGACGAGTTGATGGGTGCAGCACACCAACATGGCACAAGTATACATATGTAACAAACCTGCACGTTATGCACATGTACCCTAGAACTTCAAGTATAATAATAATAAAATAAATAAATAAAAAAGAAAAAAAGAAAAAAATCCTATTTGAAAGGAATCACCAAAAAGAGGCCCCCTCCATAGCATTGGGCAAGAAAAGCCATTCAGGGCTGCTTCAATTATGAAAAAGTAAAATATAAAACTCTTCTAGCCTGGGTAAACAGATACAAGTAACTTTAGAACTTTAGAATTAGCTCGGCTAATTTTTTTTTACTTTTAGTAGAGACAGGGTTTTACCATATTGGTCAGGCGGGTCTCGAACTACTGACCTCAGGTGATCCAACTACCTCGGCCTCCCAAAGTGTTGGGACTACAGGCGTGAGCCATGGCACCTGACCCAGAGTAGGTATTAATGTGTATTTACTGAGTGATCAATTGTCTAAATGTGAGTTACTTTATCAAAAAGAGGAGGGAAAATCTATTTCTGACCCTTATTAATTAAACATTTTTAAGGCAGTTAGAGTAGGCCTAACTTTAGATATCACTAAAATAACCAAAAAATTATTTTGATATAATATAAAAATAAGAATACTCCTCCTTCTCCTTCTTCTCAGCAACTTCATTCATTGAGGACACACATTCCTGCAAGAAGCTACCTGTCTCAGGTCTTAATTTATTTCGCTTAATACTAAGAAAAGGCAAATCTCAGACAGTTTTCAAATAGAAGGAACCAAAAAAAAAAGAGGGGGGGAGGGCAGAAATAGTAGAAAAATGACCAAGTACAAATATTTGCTGACTATGATGCTGAAAAGCTACTCCTTTTCAGTTATGCATACCTACTTGGTGTATCATTCCTCTAAGAGTCCTGGGAGAGCCCTTGCCATTTACAGAAGACTCAGGACACTTGTGAAGCTAGACCTGATATTCACTGCTAGAAACTGAATTTAAAATTTAAAATGTGCCTCTTAAATAATAGAATTCATCCAAATTTAACCCATTTAAGAATTCTAAAACTAATATATATTAAAATTAAACTATAAGTAATAAAGCACTATACATACATTAAATGATCCTTATTAAGAAGAAAACACAGGTAACATTATTTTCATTTTATAGATAAGGGAACTGAGGTTTAGGAAGATAAAGTGATTTGTCTAGGTTTACAAAGCTAGTTAAATGGCATGGTCAAGACTGAACCTTATGAGTTTTCTGACTCAAGTCTCTTCATATCAAACCAAAGTAAGCTTTTGTAAACAGCCCAAAAGGCTACACAAAAATCTCAGAGGAAAGTTTAATCACGAGAGCATTTTTCACAGAACAAAATCCTAAAATGGACAGTAACAGAAAGAATTACTATGTGTTTCATACATTTAAAAATTGCATATGATGTGTACGTATACTTAATACATAAATATAAATCTTGTTGTAATCTCCTCCTTAATTAGATCTCTTTTTTTGTTAAGGAAAAGTTTAAAAGCCATTGTTTTATCACAGCTCTATTTCCTTAGGGTTCCCCAGATGTGACTTTACTAGTAAATCATGGTAAAGATGAGTATGTTGTAGGTATATACAGTACAGGTTTTTGGGCCCCAACATAGAGATTTTAATGTATTAAGTTCACACTCCGCACTTTAACAAGCATTCCAGGTGATTCTGATTGGCCAAATTTCTAATACTGCCCCAACCGAATTCCTAGAGGAAAAGCAGTCCAAGAGAATATAAGAAATTAAAATCCAGGGACAAAGACTATTTATTCATCTCCCCTAACCCTGAAGCCAGAAAAAAACCAAACAGGTTGGGAACCTATTCCATTCAACGTAGTCTCCAAACTTAGTTGTCCTTGCCTCAACTTATCAGAAAAGTTGATCTTCTCCTCATACCATGCTACAGGATAGATGTAAATGCAAAGGGTTTCCATTTTAACATTCCTATCTACTTAGCTCGAGTCTACTAAAACTCAGTAAATCCCAAAGCACAAGTGTAAGACTGTGGTGAACATTTAAGTTGTAACTTTCCCAAAATGTTACGCAAAAACTGAGCTAGAGGAGGGATTTGGAGGTGGAGAGGAATGGGGAGGAGGGAAAATCTGACCTAGTGGGAGAAGTCAGTTGGCCTGCTGGCTTCCCTAGCTCAGATACGAGTACACAGAAAGAAATATTTCTGAGTGGGATTCTTCCACATGACAGTGGGAAATGTTCCCAAGAGGGGTTCCTAAGTAGGAGATCATAATCATAATGGTAATAATCATCTACTTACAAGCTGCCTCTTCTTGGAAGGCTCAACTCCTTCTGAAAAACAAAACATACGCAAATTAGAAATAAGAACCCATCTGAGACCTGTTGGTCTACCTAAATGTCCTAGGAAATCCACAGTATTATCTTAATAATGGAAAAGGTCATATATTTCTAAATAATAACTTTTTCTTTGTCTTTTTTTTTGAGATAGAGTCTCGTTCTGTCTCCCAGGCTGGAGTGCAGTGGTGCGATCTCGACTCACTGCAAGCTCCAACTCCCGGGTTCACGCCATTCTGCCTCAGCCTCCCGAGTAGCTGGGACTACAGGCAACCACCCCCCCCCGTGGCTTTTTTTTTTTTTTTTTTTTTTTTTTTTTGTATTTTTAGGAGAGATGGGGTTTTACCGTGTTAGGATGGTCTCGATCAGGCATGAGCCACCGTGCCCGGCCTCTTAGACTCAGGCAAACTATTACTTCTTTAATCTTCCTTCCTAAAAGGAATGTCCCATAGAATATATGCAACATTTTTCCCACTAGATGGAACCATCTCCCCAGTGTAGATTACAGGCCCTCTAGGCCAGCCGTTAACTGCTGCTGAATTGTAAAGGGCATTAGTGGCAAGCATACAGAAGGAATGAAATGGGATTAGGGCAGTGGGTGATAATTAGAAAATTAAAATAGTATAGGAAATCATATAACAAAGAGATGACTTCACACACCACTGGCATAAGAAATAACCTTTACAATAACAGTTGGGGCCACTGTGACTTGCTTTCCAAGTGTATCAAGTCCTACCTCCTACCAGTCCTAAATTAACAACTATTCTTAATTTGTTTTTTATATTTTCCATATGTGTTTTTGGATTCATAAAAAATTAGTATTGTTTTACATGTTTTAAAATTATATATACATGGTATAATATTATATGTATTCCTCTGCTGACATTAGCCAACATTATGAAAACTGGGAGATTCACCCATGTGAATATATTTCACTTTAGTTCACTAATCTTCAGACAGTGGTCCAGTCTATGAATATACCAATATTTATTTATCTATTCTCTAGTAAATGGAAATTTAATTTTGTTTCCATCTTTTTCTTCTCCATTAAAACAATACTCCTGTAAACATTCTTGCAGTTGTTTCCTAGTGCACATGTAGAAAATATTTCTTGGACGTTGAACTACTGAGTCATAAAGTACTGGATATTCCAAACTGTTCTCCAAACAACTGTCCATGTAAGAAATATATCCCTGATTACACAGTCATGAATACATGTGCTTATATTTTCTTCGAAAAGTTTTATAGATTTGCTTTTTTCTTTTCTTTTTTTTTGAGATGGAGTCTCACACTGTTGCCCAGGCTGGCCGATCGCAGTTCACTGCAACCTCCACTTCCTGGGTTCAAGCGATTCTCCTGCCTCAGTCTCCTGAGTAGCTGGGATTACAGGCATGCACCACAACGCCCAGCTAATTTTTTTGTATTTTTGTATTTTAGTATTTTGCCATGTTGGCCAGGCTGGCCTCAAACTCCTGGCCTCAAGTGATCCTCCCGCCTTGACCTCCCAAAGTGCTGGGATTACAGGTGTGAGCCACCACGCCCAGCCAGTTTACTTTTCACAATAAGTTTAATATGCCTTATTTTTGTAAAATTCACTTACTTTACAAAATTATTTTTGCTAAAATTCAGTATTTGATTGCAATTCTTTTGTGTGTTTTTCTAGGTAAATTTACAAACATTCAATTGTACAAATCTTAAATTACTTCATCTCACGTATGCCGATTGATAAGTCTGGTAAGTACATATACTCAGATAACCTAAATCTTTTTTTTTTTTGAGGCAGAGTGTCACTCTTGTTGCCCAGGCTGGAGTGTAATGGTGCAATCTTGGGGCACTGCAACCTCCACCTCCCGAGTTCAAGTGGTTCTCCTGTCTCAGCCTCCCAAGTAGCTGGGATTACAGACATGCGCCACAACACCCAGCTAATTTTGTATTTTTAGTAGAGACGGAGCTTCTCCATGTTGGTCAGGCTGGTCTTGAACTCCCGACCTCACGTGATCCGCCCGCCTCAGCCTCCCAAAGTGCTGGGATTACAGGTGTGAGCCACTGCACCCAGCCAACCTAAATCTCTATCAAAATACAGAACATGTCCATCAATCCAGATAGTTCCACCATGTCCTTTCTTTGTAAATCCCCAACAAACCACTATCTTCCTACCCCAAGCAAATATTATTCTCATTATGTCACCACAGATTACTTTTACTTCCTCAAAACTTCATATGAATGGAACCATACAAATATAAACCTTTTTACATAGGCTTCTTCAACTCAGCATAGTATTTGTGAGATTCATCAATGTTGTTGCAAGTAACAATAGCAATATGAATATACCCCAGTTAATTTATCCTTTCTCCAATTCCATTTTTCAGCTATTAACATTCCTGTAACAGGTCTTTTTGACAAGCTATATTTCATTTGTCTTGGGTAAATCCCTAAAAGTGTAACATTACTTGGTTAAAGGGTAGATATATGTTTAGTTTTATAAGAAGCTACCAGACCTTTTTCTAAAGTGATTATACCATGTTACACTCCCATGAACAATGTATGAGAGTTTCAACTGCTTCACATTCTAATACATGTTACGCTTACATTAATAATATAAGAAAGTTCCAACTGCTCTACATTCATGCCAATATATGGTATCAGTTTTTTATATTTTAGTCATTTTACATTTTAGCCATTTAGGTGTGTAGGGGTATCTCACTGTGGCTTTAATCATTTTCCTGATGACTAATGATGTTGAGTATCTTTTCATGTGCCTATTAACCATCAATATATATTCCTTTGTGAAGTATCTTAAAATTTTTTTACCTTTTTAAAACTTGAGTTATCTTTTTGCTATTGAATTGGAAGAGTTCTTCATAATCTTCTAAATACAAGTCCTGTGTCACGTACGTTTTGTAAATATGTTCTAATCTGTGGCTTGCCTACTAAAGTTATTGGTGGTGCCTTTTTCTTTTTTTTTTTTTTTTTGAGATGGAGTCTCGCTCTGTCACCCAGGCTGGAGCACAGTGGTGCGATCTCGACTCACCGCAACCTCCATCTCCCGGGTTCAAGTGATTTTCCTGCCTCAGTCTCTCGAGTAGCTGGGATTACAGGCACCCATCACCACACCCAGCTAATTTTTGTATTCTTAGTAGAGACGGATTTTCACCATATTGGTCAAGCTGGTCTGGAACTCCTGATGTCAGGTGATCCACCTGCCTCAGCCTCCCAAAGTGTTGGTATTACAGGCGTGAGCCACCACGCCAGGCCAGTGGTGCCTTTTGATGAGTGATAATTAATTTTGAGGTAATACGTGAGATGAAACTATTCATATGGATATCCACTTATTTCAATACCATTTATTGAAAACATTGTCCTTTCCCTAACAAATTTTTTTGAAACCTTTCTAGGCTCTCTATTGCATCCTACTGATCTATTTTTCTGCCCTATGCAAGCACCACACTGTCATGATTCTGTAGTTTTATATTTAGTCCTGAAGTCGGATTATACAGTCCTTTAACTCTGTTATTTTCCAAGATTGCTTTAGATATTCTAGATTCTTCATTTCAATTTGAATTTCTGAATCCAATTGTTAATTTTTACCAAAAAAAGCCTGCTGGGATTATACATCAATTTGGAAGAAGTGATATCAGAAAATATCAAGTCTTACAATACATGAACATAGTATTTCTCCATTTACCGAGTACTTTAATTACTCTAAGCAATGTTTTACCGTTTTTAACAAAAACTCCTTTTATGAAGCTCATCCCTAAGTAGATTTTTTAAAGCTATTATAAATAAAACCTTTTATTTCATTTTTCAATTGCTTGCATGTATATAGAAATGTAATTAATTTTTACATTGATCATGTATCCTATACTTTGGTAAAACAATTATTAATCATAACTGTTTCGTATATTCCTTAGAATTTTTCTATATAAACAATCATATCTTCTATTAATAGGGAGAGTTTTACTTCTTTCCATTTTCTAGAATTTTCTATAAGATGTTAAATAGAAGTGGTAGACATCCTTGTCTGGCTTCTCATCTAATCTTAGGAGAAAAGCATTTTACATTTTGAATATTTAATATTATGTTAGTTATAGGTTTTACATGGATAACTTTTTAACAAGTTCTCTTCTATTCCTAAATTGTTCACAGTCTTTCTCACAAATGGGCATGGATTATGTCAAATACTTTCTCTGCATCTACTGAAATGCTTACATAGTTTTTCTCTGCTGTTAATGTGGCAAATTACAGTGATTGATTTTCTAAGATTAAACTAATTTTGCAATTCTGAGTTACATTCAAGGTTTTTTTTTTTTTTTTTTTTTTTTTTTGAGATGGAGCCTTGCTCCATCACCCAGACTGGAGTGCAGTAGTGTGATCTCCACTCACTGCAACCTCTGCCTCCCAGGTTCACGTGATTCTCCTACCTCAGCCTCCCAAGTAGCTGGGTTTACAGGTGTGTGCCACCATGCCTGGCTAATTTTTGTATTTTTAGTAGAGATGGGGTTTCACCATGTTAGTCAGGCTGGACTCAAACTCCTGATCTCAGGTGATTTACCCGCCTTGGCCTCTCAAAGTGCTGGGATTACAGGTGTGAGTCACCGTGCCCAGCTTAAATTCAACTTTATCAAATACAATGCTAGATTCTATTTGCTAATATCTCATTAATGATTTTTACACCTATTTTCATAAAGGATAATAATCTCTAATTTTCTTGTGTCTTTGTCAGATTTTTGTATCACAATTATGCCTGTCTCCTAAAACTGACAGGGAACTGTTCCTTACTCCTCTACTTTCTGAAAGAATTTATGTAAGACTGGTGTTATTTCTTCCTTAAATATTAACAGTTTTCACTAATAAAAGTATCTAGGCCTAGAAACATTTATTTAGGATATTTGCCTGTATATTAGTAAGTAAGACTGGCCTATATACTTTCTCTTCTCAAAATGTTCTTGTCCAATTTTGACATCATATTTATACTATCCTCATTGCTATGGTTTCAATGTTTGTGTCTCATCCAAAATTCACATTGGACTTTAAAATCCAATGTTACAGTATTAAGAGGTGGGGCCTGTAGGAGGTGATTAGGTCATGAGGCCTCCTCTCTTGTACATTTTACATTTAGACATATTAAGACAAGGTAGTTGTATGTACAACTATAGAGGTCAGCAAAAAGATCTGGGATAGAGATACAAATTTGAGATTCATCTGTAAAATATATAGAGAAAGGAGAGTGTACAAGCAGAACTTTAAGGACAGTCCACAGTTAAGGGTCTAAGGTGATGAAGGATGAGCCTACAAAGGTGTTTAAATGGTGTGTTTGCAGGGATAAGAGGAAAAACAAGAGAAATGATTAAGGCCTTCGTAAAGCTTTAAGCCAGGCATGGTGATGTGCACCTGTAGTCTCAGCTACTCAGGAGACTGAGGCAGGAGAATCGCTTAAGCCCAGGAGTCTGAGGCCAGCTTGGCCAACAGAGCAAGACCCCATCTCAAAAAAATCAAAATTAAAAGAGAAAAAAGAGGCTTCATACAGCTTTCAGCCCTTTTCGCCTTTCCATATTTCGCCTTCACATGTTTCTCCATGTGAAGAAACAGCAAGAAGGCACTCGCCATACAAATGCCAGCACCTTGATCTTGGACTTCTCAGACTCCAGGACTGTAAGAAAATAAATGTCTGTTCTTTATAAATTACCCAATCTGTGGTATTTTTTTATAGCAGCATGAACAGACGAAGACATTCATAAAATGTGCTAAGGTAATATATCCTCTTTTTCTACTTTCTGAAACAATCTATATAAAACTGGAAATATTTGTTCTTTGAATCTACATGACAGTTCTGACTTCTTGAATAATTTAAATGGGTAACATGGCAGAGTATAGTTTTGGCTTAACAATAATAAAATTTTATAAAATGCATATATGCCCCTCTCTGCATTTGTTTAGAGGCATGGAAATGTATCTGTGGAAATTCATCCCTTCCAACTTCCTTACACCTATACAAAAGCCTGCATTTGATGCCCAGGACTCCAGATCAGTACATTCTGTGACAACTAAGGCACAGTGGAACAAGAAGTGCCCTCCAACCACATAAAGGTAGTCCAAGGAGCAATGATTTCCCAAGCCTCCTTTTCCCAGGGAATATTCACAGCAGGTTGGGGAGAAAAGCTACACAATCAGGAAACTTGGCTGAGGCAAGAGTACTCCCATTTAGACAGATAACCATAAATTATTTTACTCATAACCTTCTAGCAACTAGGCTGGTAATACCTGGTAATACATTACAATATCAGGTGAAGCCCATTCCATTCAGCCTTCTCTGATCTACTCATTATCTCTTGACTCTTCATGTTCTTAATGATCGTCCTGATTAGCATTCTGAACACATTCAAGTCTATTCCAGCTTGAGGTAAGGATATAAATTCCCTTAATAACTACACATCCCTCTTCAAACATTGCCTTATCAATTTTATTTCCCTTCACAACCACACTTCTTGAATGAGTTATCTACATCCAACATCTCTAATTTCTCACTTCCTACTCATTCTTCAACACTCTACAAATATCCCCAGATCTTACCACCCCATTTAAACCATTCTTGCCACACTGCCAATGTTATGTATAATGCCAGTGCAATGAAGCATCACTGCATTTTTAGTCCACCTATCTT
Organism: Piliocolobus tephrosceles; assembly: GCF_002776525.5. Lineage (NCBI taxonomy): Eukaryota > Metazoa > Chordata > Mammalia > Primates > Cercopithecidae > Piliocolobus > Piliocolobus tephrosceles. The sequence continues at coordinate 176,376,256 of NC_045434.1, forward strand.
TTTTGGCTCCACTGTTCAGCAGCACCTAATAGTACCATTCACTCTTCTGTCCTGGAAGACTTTTCTTGCCATGAAGACACATTCTCTTGTTCTTCCTCTTATCCCTGCAAACACACCATTTAAACACCTTTGTAGGCTCATCCTCCATCACCTTAAACTCTTAAATGTGGACTGTCCTTAAAGTTCTGCTTGTACACTCTCCTTTCTCTATATATTTTACAGATGAATCTCAAATTTGTATCTCTATCCCATACTAGACCTCTATAGTTATACATACAACTACCTTGTCTTAATATGTCTAAAACTCAGCTTATCTTTCTACTCAGTCTCGCTCCTACTCTGTTTTCTATTTTGATGATGGTACCACCAAACCCAGGGTCATTCTTGATTTTTCACTTTCTCTCACTCTCTATATCTATTATTCATCAAGCTCTGTCAATTCTACTTCCAAAATACCTATCTTTAATCTGTCAATTCACTTCTACTTCCCCGGGCACAAGCCACCATCATCCTATAACATCCTCCTAATTGGTCTCCCTTTCATTCAGTTTTGTCCCCCTTGATTAACATTATATTAATGTAAATATCATATATAGTACCTGTTTTCTGAGTGATAACCCATGTGGGTTTAATGAAATAAATACTGAAGTCAAAAATAACTTTTTTTTTTTTTTTTAGATGAAGTCTCGTTCTGTCACCCAGGCTGGAGTGCAGTGGCATGATCTCAGCTCACAGCAACCTCCGCCTCCCAGGTTCAAGCGATTCTCCTGCCTCAGCCTCCCGAGTAGCTGGGATTACAGGCATATGCCACCATGCCCAGCTAATTTTTGTTTTTTTAGTAGAGATGGGGTTTCACCATGTTGGTCAGTCTGGTCTCGAACTCCTGACCCCAGGTGATCCACCCGCCTCAGTCTCCCAAAGTGCTGGGATTACAGGTGTGAGCCACCACACCCGGCCAAAAATAACTTTTTTAAATGGTTCCTTTCTCTCTTATAATTCTGCAATGGATAAAGTCTAAAATCCTTTCTGTAGTCTACAGGGCACTACTTGGCTGTGACTGCCTCCCTCCTCAGTATCATCTGCACAATTCTCCAGTCTTATTGGAGTTTTGGACTCAGGCTTGCCATGCTTTCTTTCACCTTCAGGTCTTCACACTTACTGTTCTCTTGGTCTGGATTACTTTTCTTTATCTCTTTTTATACCTTCCTGGAGTTCAGTTTAAATTTCGTTTCCTCTGGAAAGTTTTTCTACACAGTTTTCCCTCCAGCCTCCTCCCATATATTACCCAAATATTCCTTTAATTCCTCAATCATACCTACTTTACTCATTATTATAATTATTTGCTAAATTATCTGTTTTCTTTGACTGTTAGCTCCAGGGGAGTAGGAATTAGTCTTGCTCACAAGGACATTCCTAGCACCCAGCAGAATACCTGGCCTAGAAGGCACCAAATGAATATTGGACGAATAAATCTATGAATCCATCAAGCAAGTAAATGGTTCATAATATTATTGTTATCATCATTATAAGGCACATGATAGGGTCCTGTCTACCAGTTTGGAGTTGCATTGATGAAAACTACCAATTGCAATAATATCAGCAAGAAGTTTTACTAGGGGAAGAATATGTTCTATTATTACATATTATTTACTGACAGTCTCCTGGCTGGTAGTTACTCCACGGAGAGTCGGAATGCTTTAAGAAGAGAAAAATATTAACTAGGAAGAAAATATATGTTAATATCATTTACTATCTAGTCTTAAAGGAACATTATCTCCTGACCTCGTGATCCACCCACCTCGGCCTCCCAAAGCACTGGGATTACAGGTGTGAGCCACCATGCCTGGCCAAGAACACAAAATTTAAAGTTTGGAAAACTAGGTTTCTGTCATGGCTCAAAAACATGTAACTGTGTGACCTGGGATTCCATCTACCTCAAAGGCTTAGATACAGCTGTTGTAAAGGTCAAATAAAGTAATGAACATGAAAATACTTTAGGCCAGTCACAGTGGCTCACACCTGTAATCCCAGCACTTTGGGATGCCGAGGCGGGAAGATTGCTTGAGCTCAGGAGTTCAAGACCAGACTGGGCAACATGGTGAAATCCCATCTCTACAAAAACTACAAAAAAAAAGCTGGGCATATTGGCATGTACCAGTAGTCCCAGCTACTCAGGAGGCTGAGGTGGCAAGATCACTTGAGTTTGGGAGGCAGTGCTGGAGTACACTGTGATCAGCAGTGAGCCAAGATCACACCACTGCACTCCAGCCTGGGCAACAGAGAGAAATTCTGTCTCAAGAAGAAAAAACAAAAACAAACAAACAAAAACCTTTATTCTATAAATAATGTGTTATTCTCATTTGAGTTTGATAAACAGCTTGATGATATAAACAGGGTATTTCTACATGGTATAAAGAACCTAGGACTTAGAAAAATATGTGAACACAATTCTGCTACTTACTTCCTTATAAAACCTTGGTCAATCATTAAACCTTTCTAAACCTCATTATTCTTACCTGTTCATCTGAGATAAAAACACCTACTCTGCCTTTCTCACAAAAGTTATTCCTAGGCTTGAATTTTAAAAATAAACTTAAAAGTTTAAAGTAAGACACTTTGTATTAATAATAAGAAATTGGCCAGGTGTGGTGGCTCACACCTGTAATCCCAGCACTTTGCGAGGTCGAGGCGGGAGGATCCCTTGAGCTCAGGAGATTAAGACCAGCCTTGCAACACAGTGAGACCTCGTCTCCAATAAAAAAGTTCAAAAAAAATTAGCCAGGAGTGGTGGCACATGCCTGTAGTCCCCACTATTCAGGGGGCTCAGGTGGGAGGATCGCCTGAGACCAGAGGTGAAGGTTGCAGTGAGCCAAGATCACGCCACTGGACTCCAGCCTGGGTGACAGAGCAAGACCCTGTCTCAAAAAAAAAAAAAAAATAGGAAGAAGAAATGGAAATTTTTCTAATCTGAAACACCAGAAGCGAAGCTCTAAATAAAGCTAAGTGATACGATGCTATTCTCTAAAAACTAACCCACCCCCAATACTCCATCCCTATCATTCCTCCCCAAATATTCAAGGTATATTGCTTTAATAGTCTCCAAAATTTTATTACCATTTGGATCCCTCAAATTGATACATTTTGATACTTTCTGCCAAGGATATTTCCCAAAGAGCTTTAAGTAATGTTTGACTACACTGAATAAAATATATTAAACTATATTCTGAAGCTACAAAGAAAGTTGTACATACTAAATCCTAGAGAAATAACCAGTCACTCTCTTTCACTTGTCCACAAAGCAAACTTCTAAAGGTATTACATAAAACACGAAATGGTGCCATTCATGGCCGGGCATGGTGGCTCACGCCTGCAATCCCAGCACTTTGGGAGGCTGAGGCTGGTGGATCACCTGAGGTTGGGAGTTTGAGACCAGCCTGATCAACATGGAGAAACCCCGTCTCTTCTAAAAACACGAAAATTAGCTGGGCGTGGTAGTGCACGCCTGTGATCCTAGCTACTCAGGAGGCTGAGGCAGGAGAATCGCTTGAACCCAGGAGGCGGAGGCTGCAGTGAGCTGAGATTGTGCCATTGCACTCCATCCTGGGAAACAAGAGCAAAACTCCGTCTCTCACACACACACACACACACACACAGACACAAAACACGAAAGGGTGCTATTCACACAGATGAGGATTCACTGCCTATATGTACTACTCATTATTCACAATGACTAAAGCCATAAAATATTTCCAAAGAAAAGACAAAGGCCAAGTGTCCAAAGGCAGTAACCACTACCCCCACAAGTAAATATGCAAGCCAGGAGTCACAAGGCTGGTCCTTGTCCTTTATGTCAACAGTTACCAGCATGGAGATGACTATGGGTCAAAGCTGTCTCTGCCTGAGGCAACTCCCTCCCTGGGACTCTGAGCCTCACTCGCTTTATATTGAATTCTCACACTATACATAATACATATTGATTCCCACTGCAGTAGCAGCACTCTTCCCAGAGAAGGAAATTAACGGACTCTAAGAAACATAACCCAATAATCCACTCCATTAGAAGTGGATAGAGAACTGGGTTTTGGAGACAATTACTTTTCAACTAACATTGAAAATCAACGAGGCAAGGTGCTGTGCTCACGCCTGTAATCTCAACACTTTGGGAGGCCATGGCGGGAGGATCAGTTGAGCCCAGAGTCTGAGACTAGCCTAGGTACAGTGAGAACTCGTCTCAAGAAAAACAAACAAACAAAAAAGTCAAGGAGAAAAAAAGGTATTCTCTGCCACTAAAAGATTGTATGTCTCTTTATATAACTCATAATTAAACCCACATAGTGTAACTAACATAAATTACACTGTTTGGGGTGAGGGTAGGAGTGGCGAACATTCTAGGGCCTACTCAGAATCCACTGCTTGATGACAATACCATTGTTAAAGGACAAAATTACAACAGATTTAGTTTAAAGATCAAACTGACTTTCAGTTTAAAGATCAAACTGACTTTTGTTTGCAATTCTGTAACATCTCATTCTTTAACATAGAATGCGTGTTCTGCTGAGCTAAGCAGAGGGGGCTGGCTTTCTAAGCAGAAAAGGGGTTAAGAAAGCACAAACAGGGAATAAAAAGCAGAGTATTCATTACAAAGTTACTCTCCTTATAGGGTTAAAACAGAACTTTCTTATCATTCTGGCTCAGGTAAACTGGGTCACCTCTGGTTACAGTGAATTTCATGGTTTTGTTGTTGTTGTTGTTTTAAACTGGCCGAAATGTTTCAGTTCAGTTTGATTACAGGGCCAAATAAGTTTGGGGGAAGTAATAAGAGATAAGGAGTGCTTGTAGAGTTCAGGAGGGGGTTAAAGTTTGAATTTGTTCTAACACACCAGTAGAAATAGAAAAAGAAAATAAGAAACAAAAAACTCTACCAATATTTTTAAAGGGTAAAAAAAGAAAGGGGACAGTAAAGCATAGAGATACAGGACATGGAATACAAAAACTAATATGGCAGAAACAAGTCCAAATATATCATTAATCATAATAAATGTAAATAGACAAAATTTTCATTACAAACAGGACTTTTTTTTTTTTTTTTTTAAAGAAAACCTACTGTATGCCATTCGCAAGAGATATACCAAAAGCAAACTGATATGAAAAGGTTGAAATAAAGGGATAGTCGGTTTCTGGAAAAACAACAACAAAAAATGTTCCACTGAATTTTTGTTGTTGCTATTTTAATTTTTTTTTTGAGACAGGGTCTTGCTGTCACCCAGGCTGGAGTGCAGGGGCACAATCATGGCTCACAGCAGCGTTGACCTCCTAGGCTCAAGCGATCCTCCCACTTCAGCTTCCCAAATAGCTGGAACTACAGGTGTGTACCGCCATGCCGGCTAATTTTAAAAAAATTTTTTTTTTTTTTGTAGAGACGTCTCACCATGTTGCCCAAGCTGGTCTCCAGCTCCTGGGCTCAAGTGATTCACCCACCTGGCACTCTCTGGGATTATAGGCGTGAGCCACCGTACTTGGCATTCCGCTGATATTTGATCATGAAAAAAAGAGTCTTAATACCCAATATTAGAAAAACAAAGAGAAATAGAAGAACAAATCAGCAAAGGTTTAAAAGAAAAAAAATTACGTATATATAAACAAACTGATCTCAAAAAATCACAAAATAAACTAAACAAACTCTTAAAAATAAATACCTTACCAAAACTACCTCAAGATGAAAAGTAGGAAACTTACATTATATACATGAGCATTTTAAAAAACTGAATCATACATTATTCCTGAGTTTACCCACAAAATGTGAAAGTGGTTATATCATAAAAAATTCGCAAACGTTATATACCTCAAATAAATTGAGAAAAAAACAAAACAATATCAGATGATATAGAAAGGCACGTCAAACAGGTACAAAAAGAAACAAAAGCTGTGTGCGGTGGCTCACGCCTGTAATCCCAGCACTTCGGGAGACCAAGGTGGGCAGATCACCTCAGGTCAGGAATTCAAGACCAGCCTGGTCAACACGGCAAAAGCCTGTCTCTACTAAAAAATACAAAAATTAGCCAGGCGTTGTGGCAGGAACCTGTGATCCCAACTACTCAGGAGGCTGAGGCTGGAGAATCGCTTGAACCCAGGAGGCAAAGGCTGCAGTGAGCCAAGACTGCACCATTGCACTCCAGCCTGGGTGACAAGAGCAAAACTCTGTCTCAAAAACAAACAAACAAACAAACAAAAGAATCACAGGAACAGAGATCTTAAAGACTTTAGAAAAAAGAAAGGGAGAGAGCTAAAAAAAGGTAGAGGTCTTTACATTGAGACATAAATGTTGCAAACTCAAATGCTTTAATGGGCCAGTAAAATAATATACTGTACTTTATCAAATCTGAAAAACTATCAATTGCAAAAGATACTGTTATTTTTTGTAACAGTAAGAAACATTTTTCAAAATGCAAAACAAAAATAAGCCCTGCCAATTAAAGTATAACACACCATCAAGAGCAACACCGCTATTTCAAAGCTGTTATAAAGTAAAAAGATGTGAGCCTTAGAATAGATGAAATTCAGTAAATATATAAAGCAGCAGAGGATAAAACAAAAGGGGACTGATAGAGACTATGTTGGTTAATTTTTCTTTAAATCTCCAAAGGTGGTTAAATAAATCTATAGGAAGTAGACAGGCCACCAGACCACCAATTTGTAATCTAGATTGACACAGAGAACACCAGAATTTAATTCAGAGGTGATCAAGGGATGTAATTGTAAATTACTGTAAGATTTCTGAATTAAACAATTCCCTCTACAATTCTGTAGAGGGAGCCTACAGGAATGTATTGTTAACAGAGACTCCAGATAGCCAAGGAACTCTAAAGATCTGAGACTGAACTGATTATCCTTGTCTGCAAAGATGCTGGAGTTACCCATAATGACTATAATATTTGAAAATTAGGTACTCAGGTCTTAACTGCATGAGGATAATCAGAAGGTTGATAGCTAGAAAAGGAGGATAAAAACACTCAGGAATGGGGGGAAAAATGACTATGAAAAAAACAAATGTACAAGACTACTGTAGCTGCAACATAGAATAGGAATATATGAGGCAGGGCACAGAAGAGGGACAAGAGTGAGATAAATTACTTAACCTTCAAAACCATCTAATTTACTGACTTGATGAAAATATCTTAGTGGTACTAAAAACTTAAGAGTACAAATTGAAATTTTTCCTTTATCAAACTTCTCACAGAAAAGAACAAGGAAATGTAGAACAACAGAAGCAAATAATTAGGTTACATTTTTATCCATGTCATCAGCCTTTTTAAAATAAAATTTCAAGAAGAAATTGAATGTTTGAAATCTACCTGGTTCTTGAAGATTTTGTTTTTAAGGACTAAAAATCAACTGAATCACATTTTGTAAGATGACCATAATTTATGGCAGTCATAATTTGCAAAATAAAAAAGTCCCAAGAAGGCTTTCTCAATAGTAATGCTTCCCTTATGCATTATGTTGTCATATATCCTCCAAAATAATTAAGTACCCATAAACAATGACACTCTAAGTACTCTCATTTTTGAACAGCAAAGGCAAAAAGCAAGCAGGGGCTGGGGGGTGCATAAAAACATTATACAATTTAGTTTTTGCCTGAAGGCAATAATTTTATCAGCACAACAAATACTTTCAATTCAGAACCTGGGAAATTGCACTGTCTATACAATGAAGACTGATTACTGTATCTGCCTTATGGGCAAATAATGTGGAAATCATGGCACTAAGAGAGTTGTTAACAAAAATTTGCTTATGTTGGCTAGTCCCTGACCTTTCAAAGTTAAAAATCATCCCCCATAAAATTGATTGGGAAAGAGGGCAAATATAAAAGCACCTCCTTCAATTCACAAGGAACCTCAATCTCAAATGTCTCTCCATGTGTAGATGCTTCAAAAGCACATGTAAGATGAAAGCCAATTTTTACCTTACAAGACCCAACTTGAACAGCTTTTCAAGCAAAATAGTGTCAATTCCTACACTGACAGAGGCTCCTCTAGTGTAAAGAAAAGACGCTCACACATAATCTCCAAGATGTCCTTTTACCATTAAGATGCAGGGATGTTGTAGTGTGTGACTGTGCAGCCTGAAACCACTACAGTTCTTTTTCTAACACATAGGAAGCAGGCTTGAGAATGAGGCCAAAACACTGAGGAAGACAAAAGAGCAATGAAGCTGAGCAAAGACACCAGATTACACAACTCTGAAACCCATCCAACCTCTGGACTTCATTGTTGTGAGTCAAGACGTTGACTTAATATTTAAACCACTCAGAGTCAAACTTTCTGTTACCTGTAGTTTAGAGTACCCTAACCTATACACCTAGCCTGGCCATACACCTCCTTGTCCGTCCTTGAGGAAGCTACTGAGCTTCATGTATCTGTAAAAATGGCCAATAAGAAAGTCCTCCACATCGTCCACTGCTATCACCCCTCTAATCTGTTATTATTTCTTGCCTTTTTTGACCACAACAGTCTCATAATTGGTCTTTTTGCTGCAGCCCTTGCCTCCACTGTCTCCTCTCAATATACCAGTGGAGTACAGAAATGAAATGAAATTTGGCCGTGGTTATATGACTAGAACAGGGCAGAACTGTAATTTGAACAAAACAGACAAGGTCTTTGCTCTCATGGAACTTCTAAATGCACTATTTACTATTCTGCTACCTCCCAAGAAACTCTGCAGAGAAACTTGGAGGTATCAAAGTAGGCTATGCCTTAGCTGATCTTCTGGAAATGTTTTAGGAAATCTATTTCACCAGAAAGCAATCAGCGAAGCCAAACATTTATTTGGATTATCACCTTCAAATCTGAGGTTACCCAGTAGATTACCTGTACCACCAGGCACACTTTACCTTTGTGTGTTTATTTACATAAATCTATTAATAAAACTTACCTTTAAATCTTTATATTATAATGTAACTATTTAAAACAAATAATCTAAACTGCTGCTTTTCAAGCACTAGCTCTGTTTTGGAATGTTCCAAAGCAATCTTCTGGAGAATGAACCTTAATTTTTTAAAAATAGGCAAAATAGGCTGGGTGCGGTGGCTCACATCTGCAATCCCAGCAATTTGGAAGGCCAAGGTGGGCGGATCACCTGAGATCAGGAGTTTGAGACCAGGCTGGCCAACATGGTGAAACACCGTCTCTACTAAAAATACAAAAAATTAGCCAGGTGTGGTGGTGTGTGCCTGTACTCCCCCAACTACTCGACTCGGGAGGCAGAGGCAGAAGAATCACTTGAACCCAGGAGGCGGAGGTTGCAGTGAGCCAAGATCACGCCACTGCACACTCCAGCCTGGGCAACACAGTGAGACTCCATCTGGGGGGGGAAAAAAAGACAAAATAAATAGGGGAAAAAATTTTTTTAAGTATAAGATTGTAGGAAAAGATCCTCCAGTGTTATGTAATCTGGCAGTTTAGAACTCCGGCTAGATAGAAACAAAGACTCAAGACCAAGGGCATCAGCAAACAAGGTAGCAAATACTAGAGACTGACTCAGGCACCAGGGAGAAAATGAATGATTTAACACAAAACAGGAAATATTCCCCATTCAACAAATAGGATTCCCTTTCTGAATTCTAGCAACTAAAGAGAAATAAAGATATAAATAAGCAGTGAAACTAAATGGGCTTACAAAGCCAGCCATTTTTAATTAGCAGCTGCTTGAACATATATCACTACTTATGAGAGGTCATCTGAGTACAGTACTATATAAATACTTCTCAAAATAACCCCAAGAAATCAAGTGACAAATCTCATCAAATCAATTGTGCTAACAGGAGAAATTAGTATACGGTGCTGGAGTTTATGTTATTGACTTTTAAAGCCCAGGTCATACTGGACAACTGCTAAAGATTCAGTGGGTGCTCCCTACAGGCTCTGAATGTTTACAGTACCATCAATAAGAAGTATATATAATAACTAGAAACAATACAAATTTGTTTAAATTTATATTTTAAGTTTACTAATCCTATACATTTTCTTTCTGAGAACTTTAAAGAAACTAAAATAATGTTAATTCATGATAATTTTAAAATCCTTAGGTTTGTATTTGTACCAAAAAAGTGCTTTATAAATAATGTCAAATAAACAAAATGAAAACAGAAATAGCTACATTTCACGACTAGACCATCAGAGGTTGATTGATTAGCTCAGTGATTTACACTAGAATCTTCATTAAGTCAATTCTCAAAAACATTCAGTGATAGACTAGAACATTCAGTGATAGACTATTGCTCTTTGCTAATAAGACTAAGATGAGATAATCTGAGATAATCTACAAAGCATGAAAAAAAAACCATCAAATTTGGCATGTATTCTTTTAGTGCTAAGGATATTCATTAAAATTCAGTTGAAGGTTGCCTATCAGTCTGTTTTCACTCATTGTTATAGGTTATATACCTCTTCATCTAACAAACTACCTAAGGTTTAAGAAGGAAAAGATGGTAGGTAGGTAGACAGGTAGACAGATGGATGGATGGACAGACAAGACAGACAGACAACAGATAAGTGGATGGAATGTATATATACAAAGTGATAATTTAGAAAAGTTCTTAAAACTATGTATAGAATCAAGCATATACTACACATACATGTGACGTAACAGGGGGGCAGCCTAGGCATGGTGGTCAGGAACAGAATATGTTCACTGTAAACAATCTGTCAGCAGTAATGTCTAATGTCCTAAATTAGGCTTATATACCATACAGGTCTGATTTCATTGCTCTACTCACTAAATACAGTGTAAATAAGCCTAAGCAGCATTTTTCTATCAAAATAGCAAGATTTTAGATAAGTTCTCTAATTATAACTATACATCAAAGAATAAAGAGGAACTTAGCTGCACTCCACCCTGCCTCCTACCTCAAATGAATTAAATAAATTATAACCATCTGTTCAGTACATTTATAAGAGACATTCAAAGGAAGGAGATCAGTGAAAAAGGTTTTCTTTTACTCACCTGTAACCCTCTCCTTCTCAGAATACTGGAATCATCCATAACAGGTATCAGACAAAAAAAGCCACTCCCCAGACAGTCAACTACTAGTGCCTACTTACTGCTGGTTAAAGAGGCAAACAATCCTTTCAGCACACCACTAACCCACTGTTCCACTAAACCAGTTCTCCCTCTGTCCAGCATAAGTACACAATCACTGCCTCATATCAGAATCATGTCTTTCTTCACAGGAGTACAGATATATCTCATCTGAAGCACTGCCAAATAGCGGAAAGACTTCATATTTGTTTTCATTTTCCATGCATACCCCTTTGGTTGAAATTATTTGAAGTACCAAGAAAAGAACAAAAGGTTCCAGGGGAAAAAATTCCAATCTTTGATATCCTGACTTCGCTGCTTATTAAAAAGGTTTAGCAAACAAAACAAGAGTCTCCACCTATAGCTACTAAGCTTATAAAATCCATGTCACGTCTTCCTTTCCAGAAACAAAACCACTCCACATACGTTTTTAAAAAGATGACAATTCTTCAGAAATACAAAGAAAAACATACTATTCTGATGCCTGTATTTTAGACTCAAAATGATATAAAACCAGTTATTGTTTTGACTAAGTCGGCAAAATTCCTTTCATCCTTTGTACAGACAAAGCAAATGTCAGATTCTTTCGATACTGTCAGGGGCTCTTTTGTTTCTTTATCGCTAGACTCGCTGGTCTTCACTTCTTGGACAGTAACGAAATTCTCTTTCTTCACGAGCTAGATCATTGCTAAGGTCGGTTTCCCTGCTCTTTTATGTGCAGGAGGGGGTTAGTCCACGTGTTGTGAGTTCTGAGCATGGACAAATTCATTCATCTATTCATCGCTTACAGTGCTGTCACAGGAAACGCTCCCCATTCCCCCAGACTTCTGAAAGGGCACAGCATGAAAAAGTCTAGTTTTATCCAAGCTTTAACGATCTCAAGAATTGTTTCTTTGGTTACTGGCTGCCATTTTTAAAGCAGAACTTCAGCCAAGTTTAAAGATGCTTCTGTTTCTTAATTCATGGCTCAAAATACATAATCTTTTACATTTTGAGTGAAAGATTGTTCTCGTGATATGATTCTGTCCCTTAAACACTCTATAAGCAACGTTTACACTTTCCAACTTTATGGTAATTGTCAGAATCTTAGTAAACACAAAGGAAAGTTGCTGATCTTTCTAATAAGTCACATACACAAAATTGTTAGTGAAGGCAGCACTATATTTTTAGGAAGTGGGTTAAACACATTAAATTCAATCACTTTTTCCAAACTATAAGACATGCTACAATAATTACTCTTCAACAAAATTCAGGAGATATGAATCCAAATTTCCTAATTTGACAGATAAAGGTATGTATAAAGCACACAATCAGCCAGTTATACTACCTAAGGTGTAAATATACCAATAACTAAAGGCCAGATTCAGTCTGCACCCAAAAAGGAAGAAAACCAGTCCCTCCTATAATTATGACAGCTGCAACCAACAGTCTAGGGCTTGAAGGAAAGTCTATTTACAAGATCTTTTTCTGGTCTTCTTACAACTGATTATAGTCACAAGAGATTGCCACACTGCTGAAAATAGCACAGAAAAACAGGATCCATGTCCCTTTCATTCAGCAGAAATCTTCTAATCCTTAGCATAACCAGTGTGGTCTTTCATTGTGAGAGCTAATAAATCCACATCTCCACGGATTCCTTCTCCCATCTGCTGCTTTAAACAACTAACAGCTGGATTATGTCTGTGGGGAAAACAAACACAAGACCTGAAAAGACAGCTGATTTGCATAGGGTATGCTATACACTGTATAAGTGTCTGCAAAGTCATAGGCCTTTAAAGTCATAGAACCCCTCTATCAAAATAGGTTTAACTAGCTAAAACATATGTACCAGCAGAGAGGAAGTAGGAGTGGCTTCTAATTTATTCAACCCTGTAATCAGGAGAAATATAAAAAAGATGCATTCTGAGAAGTTATTCAGACAAAAGATTCAAAATTGAAACTCTTTATTCATTTACTAATTCAAGAACCACTTCTTATGCCAACCACTGAGATAGGGATGAGGAAGATTATCAAAATCAACATTACCCATAAACTAACAATCCCATTCTAGAAGAGCTCAAATCCAATGGGGAAGCCAAATACAAACAAGTAATTATGATATAGGAGAAGTGTGCTACATCAAAGGTATGACAAAGTGCTATGGAAGTGTCAAAGAATTCATTATATTGGGAAGCCCACAAAAAGGCTTCAAGTGGAAGTGCCATTTGGTCACTAAAACTAATGTTATGGGATTATCAGCCTTTGGCCAAGACAGGTTTCCTTTCCCAAAATGTTGCACACAGCTTAAAAAGCTTCAACCTGGCCAGGTGCGGTGGCTCACTCCTGTAATCCCACCACTTGGAGAGGTCAAGGCAGGCGGATCATCTGAGGTCAGGAGTTCAACACCAGCCTGGCCAACATGGCGAAACCCCGTTTCTACTAAAAATACAAAAATTAGCCAGGCATGGTGGCGGGCGCCTGTAATCCCAACTACCTGGGAGGCTGAGGCAGGAAAATCATTCAAACCCAAGAGGCAGAGGCTGCAGTTCGTCGAGATCGTGCCACTGCACTCCAGTCACTCAAGGCAAAAAAATAAAATAAAAAATCTTCAACCAGTCCTCACTATCTACAAAATTAAGTAAAAAACTTCTCCCCTTGGCATTCAAGGCATCCCATAACATGGAAACAACAGATTTTATCTTCAGTAGTACCTTATTGTAACTTAGCCTTCCAACTGGAAAGAACAAGGCACTGTTTCCTGAACACATTCCATCTTTCCCTACCTCAAATCCTTTGGGGATAAACAATACAACCATCTACCTTATAAGATTGTTGAATGGAATCATTTTGAAACATGTATGAATGATTCACAACTTTTTTCAGTATCTCTCACAGAGTAGTGTGTAACCTGCTCAAAATTTCCTGCCACAACCTGGTTTCCTTAAAGCCTGCTTGTTTCTCAAAATGTATACAAATGATGCATTCTTCTCTGTAAGATAATAAATCTTTATTACATTTATTTAACTGACTTGAAGTCAACTGGTACCCTTTGTAGGAACTTTCAGGAGTGGAGGAGTGGTAGGAGCAAAAGCCCAACTCCAGTAAGCAGGAGATGAGGAAATAAAGACAGTGAATCTAGACAACTCTTTCAGCTTCCATTTAACTCTCCATACCCCCTGCAGCCAAAGTTCTCAAAAAAAAAGTTATTCTTGAAAAGGAAGGGAGGGTATTGAGAGCATGAACAGTGATAGAAGAAGGAATATTTCTTCCATCACAACAGATGAAAAAGAAAAAGCAGGTACAGGTAACAAAATATCTGTAACTTCAGTGGTAAAGAAGCTTCCACATTATAGCTATTTTCTCCATGAAATAAAAAGGAAATCAGCAGAGCAAGGAGATTCCAAATTTGAGATGAGCAAAAAAAAAAAAAAAAAAAAATTGAGAGCTAATATAGAGAACAAGAAAATATGCTGAACAAAAAGTAGAATTGGTAGGCAGTGTTGAGGACTGACCTACATCATTCATCATCATTTTACAGGCCCACCAATCTGCTCTGTTGTGTGGCTTTCTTCAGCAGACTACAGTAATGCAAAGCAAAGTTTTACTAGACAGCTTTACCAGATAAATTGACCAAAACATGGGGCAAACAATTTATGACATGGACTAGAGAGAGCAACAATAGAATCTAAGGTAAAAGAAGAGGAAAGTAAAGATGAAGAGACAGGAAGAAAAGATTTAATAGAGGTGCTGGTAAGTCTGAGAACTGGCATACTTTAAGAATAATTAAATGAGGAACCTAAAAAATTTATCAGGTTGTAGTGAGGAGGTTACCTAGAGTTACGAATTTAGTGAAGGAACATTTCGGAGGTACGACAAGGCAGAGAGCTAAGTGGACTAGAAATGGTAACAAGGACAAACAACTACGCCAGGATACTATTGGATGGATCCATCTACATAGTTGCTGAAAATAACAAAGATAAAAGCAGAAGTTGAGAGAAGAGTAGTACGATTTTTTTTTTTTTTTTTTTTTGAGACGGGGTTTCGCTCTTGTCACCGAGGCTGGAGGGCAATGGCATGATCTCGGCTCACTACAACCTCCGCCTCCCAGGTTCAAGCGATTCTCCTGCCTCAGCCTCCTGAGTAGCTTGGACTACAGGCACCTGCCACTACGCTCAGCTGATTTTTGTATTTTTAGTGGAGATGGGGTTTCACCATGTTGGACAGGCTGGTCTCGAACTTCTGACCTCAGGTGATCCACCCGCCTTGGCCTCCCAAAGTGCTGGGATTACAGGCATCAGCCACTGCACCCAGCCAGGAGTAGTGAGATACATACTTGATTATAGAATCTAACATGAAACAGGAAGAATAATTAAGTTGGTAAACAGCAGCCAGGAAGGGAAGGACTGCCAAGAAAAATTACCCTAATGGGTCGTGTATGTATTGATTCTTGCTTCAGATAAATTTTTTTTTTTTTTTTTTGAGAAGGATTCTTACTCTGTCACCCCGGCTGGAGTGCAGTGGCACGATCTTGGCTCACTCCAACCTCCACCTCCCATGTTCAAGTGATTCTCCTGCCTCAGCCTCCTGAGTAGCTGGGATTACAGGCGCCCGCCACCACTCCTGGCTAATTTGTGTGTGTGTGTGTGTGTGTGTGTGTGTGTGTGTGTGTGTGTGTGTATGTGTATCTTTAGTAGAGACGGGGGTTTACCATGTTGGCCAGGCTGGTTACGAACTCCTGGCCTCAAGTAATCTGCCCATCTTAGCATCCCGCCGCCTCAGGATTACAGGCATAAGTCACCCCATCCAGCCCAGATAAATTCTTATCAAAGTGGATGTGCTAATTTACCTGAAATCCCCTATTTTACAACTGGAGAAATGAGGACCCAGGAAGGAGATATAACCTGCTCAGAAACAGTGTAGCAGAAACTTGAACCCATGCTTCCTACTAGAACATTCAGCTTTATTCAGCTTCAACTAAAAAGAACAGATAGAGCAGGGTTTCTTGTCCAAGAAGAGATGAATAAAACACTTTTACCATCTTCTCTACTATGTTATTAGTATTAAGAGGACTATCAGCCAATGACTAGATAAAAAATCGAACACTTTGCAGAAATAAAAGTAAATACATAAATTCTCAGAATAGGCTGCATCTATACATTTCCTCAACAAATTATCCTTTTATTTATCGGTAAGTGAATAAAATATAACTAACCCCACGTGGAAAGCTATAAGGTTCTTTACATAGTAAGCAAGCCAAGATAAGCACAATGAAAAAACTAACTTTAGGCCTCCCTGATCAGTTCATCTTGATTTTCTCCTTCTCATGCTGTGTCCGGCCACATCAAACTATGAGTACTTCTCTTGCACGTACCACTTTGTTTCACTGCTTCATGCCTTGGCACATGTTCCCAACTACTGGAGAGGTTCCCTCCTTCAGCTCTTACCTAGTAAACTCCTATTCATTCTTCAAAACCCAGCTCAAGGGCCAGGCGCAGTGGCTCATGCCTGTAATCCCAGCACTTTGGGAAGCAGAGATGGGCGGATCACTTGAGGCCAGGAGTTCGAGACCAGCCTGCGCAACATGGTGAAACCACATCTCTACTAAAAATACAACAATTAGCCAGGTGTGATGGCACGTGCCTGTAGTCCCAGCTACTCACGAGGCTGAGACAGGTGAATGGCTTGAACCCAGGAGGCGGAGGCTGCAGTGAGCTGAGATTAAAAAAAAAACAAAAAAACAAAAAAAAACTAACTTCAGTTACAAAATCTAAGTCCTGCAGCAGTCTCAGAGGAGACTCACCAGGCACATCACAGTGATGCCCCAGCCAGCACAAAGCACAGAACCTGGAACATTTACAGTCTGTGGTAGCTTCTCAACAAAGGATTCTTTTTCGTTTGTTGCTTAAACAGAGAGTCAATCAATCAAGTAAAATTCCTTCCAAATAGAAAGGCCTTTTTATAGAGGACAAATATGCTCCCCAGGGTAAAAGGACAATGACTTTCCTACTATCCCATAGGGAACATATTTTATGATTTACATAGGCTTATGATTAAGATTCCTCATTCCAATCTCCTAGAAATCACTATCTTTTCAAAGTAATCCTCCTTTCATTCATTTACAAATTAAGTATTCTCTATGTACCAGATGATATCATGGGCCTGGATATACAACTGCTAATAGAAATAGATAAAAATCCCTGACCTCTTAAAGCTCACATTCAAGTGGATGTAGACAGGCATTAAACAAAAAATGAATACATAAAGTATACAGTATGTTAGAAGATAATAAATGCAATGAAGAAAAATAAAACGGAAGGATTAGGGGTTTGGGAGAAATTTTTCATGCAAATTTGATATTTGAGAGATTGAACATATTGATGAAAAAGCTATGCTAATATTAAGGCAATATGAACACTTAAATAAATACTAATTCCCTCGCTAAAGTATTATTTAAAATAACTAACTTAAGTTACTCCCTACATATGATGCACATCTCCTCCCCAGTTCAGCCCAGCCCACTACCCTCATGACATACACATTCAAGTATACTCACATAAAAAAAAAAAAAAAAAACAGATCTAAAGGATAACTTATCCCCACTTTATACAAAACATGGTTCTATTATTCTTTTTTGTTTGTTTTGCTCTTCCTCAGTATAATTGTTCATTTATTTTACTGTGCCCTGTAATTTAGAATTCTCCTAACTTAAAACCAATTAAATAATGGTATCTCTTCAAAAGATAGAACTTTTCTTAACATACAGAAGCAAACCAAACCAAATGACAGGTAATGCTCAAAGAATAAAGTGTCTTGTTAGTAAAACATGAAACTTACGAGGCAGGCAAGTAAACAAAAATAAACAAAAATGTTTGATGTCAAAATCACATGTGCAACTGCATGTGTGACTGCAAATAGTCTCACATTTGTCATTTCAACCTGAGTTACAGCATACCTTGTCTGAAAAGGTTTTCCCTAGACTTCTTATATGAGAAGAAGCCACATATTAGTTCCATTTATTCATTTAAATATTTGCTCAACAAACACTTATTATTATTATTAGATACAGGATCGTGCTAGGTTGCCCAGGCTGGTCTTGAACTCCTGGCCTCAAGCAATCCTCCCACCTCAGCCTCCCAAAGCACTGGATTACAGATGTGAGCCACTATGCCTGGCCTCAAACATTAATTACAAGTTTGCTGTATACCAAGCCCTGTATCTTCAGAACTGTCTTCTTCAAGAAGCTCACATGCAAGGGAGGCAAATAAATAAAAATTATATTGCACTGTGTACACACTCAGGACACAAGAGCTTTTCCTGCCTTCAGCAGGGGCAAATACAATCATATTCAAGATCAATCCAAGCTAAACTTCTGAAGTCCAAGAGAAGCCGAAGATCTGAAACTGTAATGATAAGGTGAGCGAAACTAGCATTTGCTAGTCCCAAATTAGGCTCCTGAAGTCAGTACTACCAGAATAAAAATTCAGTGTTTAATTATATCCTAGCCAGAGCAATAAAGTAAGAAAATGATAGAAAAGGAATATATAGATTGGAAAAAATAAAATTGTGCTATTTGAAGATGACATGATTGCCTAGGTAGAAAAGCTCAATCAACAAGAGTAACTCCTAAATGAGTTCAGCAAACTCACAGGATACAAGATCAGTAAACAAAAGTCAACCATATTTCTATATACTAGTAGCAACAAACATGTAAAAACTAAAATTTAAAATACAACATCATTTAAAGTTGCAAAAAAAGTTTCATCTCATTTCTTTTTTCTATCTGACCTCTTAAATTTCAACCCCACTTGAAATAAATTACCAGGGCTAAGGGACTGAGACTGTTCCTGGCAAGGAGCATGAAAATACAAAAAGATAAAATACTTAGAGATAGAAATCCAACAAAACATATACAACATATGTATGCTAAAAATTACAACATGCTGATGAAAAGAATTAAAAATCTACATAAATGGAGAGACATAGTATTTTCATGGGTGAGAATAATCAAATAGAAAAAAAAGGCTATTTCTCCTCAAAACGTATTGTGTGTGCTATTGTGATTTATAATAAAAATATATATATTTTTGGTCTTCATCCTAGTTCTTGACACAAAGTTCCCAATCCATTAGAATTTGTTGGGTGATAGAAATGCCTTCTGTTCTAAAGAAGTGAATCTTTTTTTTTTTTTTTGAGACGGAGTCTCACTCTGTCACCCAGGCTGGAGTGCAGTGGCACGATCTTGGCTCACTGCAAGCTCCGCCCCCCGGGTTCACGCCATTCTCCTGCCTCAGCCTCCCATGTAGCTGGGACTACAGGTGCCCGCCACTACGCCCAGCTAATTTTTTTCTTTTTTTTCTTTTTTTTTTTGTATTTTTAGTAGAGACGGGGTTTCACCGTGTTAGCCAGGATGGTCTTGATCTCCTGACCTCGTGATCCGCCCGTTCTCTAGACTCCTGTATGGGGGCTGTGTACCTGAAAGACCAGGCCATGATTAAAAAATTGGAACTTTCCACCTCACCCCCCAATTCTCTGGGAAGGGGATCATGCCTATGTGATAAAGCCACCATGAAAATCAGTGAAGTATAGGGCTCAGAGAGCTTCCAGGCTCCTGACCACATGCAGGTACCTGGAGGACAGTGAGCCCAAAGAGGGTGAAGCTCCACACTCCTTCGCACCTGCCTCGTCCTATGTGCTTCTTCTTCACCTGTATCCAATTTATAGCTGGTCAGTCAAAAGAACAGGTAAAACCAGCTAGGACTGAAACTGGATCTAAAGTAGGGGCAATCTTATAGGACAGGGCCTTAGTCTACGGGATCTGATGCTCATTCCAGGCATACAGTACTGGAGTTGAGTTAAATTATAAGACACCCAGCTTGTGTCTGCTGTTTGGTGTACAGGGAAAAACCCCCATAAATGTAGTGTCAGAAGTGTCCTGTGTTGTGGTGAGTTTGAGAGTAGTTAAAAGTTTAGTTTTTCCTTTACCTCATATTTCTTTATAGGTTTAATGTAATTCCTATCAAAATCTCAGCAAGATTTCTTGTAGATATAAAAAAGCTTATTCTAAAATTTATGTAGAAAGAAAAAAAAATCACTAAAACCATTTTGAAATAGAACAATAAGTGTAAGGAATCACTCTATCCAATGTTAAGACTTACTATATAGCAGCAGTAATCAAAACATTGTGGTATTGGCAGAAGGATAGTCCCATAAGTGAATTGAACAGAAAAGAGAACCCAGAAATAAACCACACAAATATGTCCAATTGCTTTTTTTGTCACTCTGTCACCCAGGCTGCAGTACAGAGGTACAATCTCAGGTCACTGCAACCTCTGCCTCTTAGGTTCAAGTGATTATCCTGCCTCAGCCTCCCGAGTAGATGAGATTACAGGCATGCACCATCATGCCTGGCTTATTTTTATATTTTTAGTAGACAGAGTTTCACCATGTTGGCCAGCCTGGTCTCGAACTCCTGACCTCAGGTGATCTGCCCACCTTAGCCTCCCAGAGTGCTGAGATTATAGGCGTGAGTCACCGTGCCCAGCCTGAATATGTTCAATTGATTTTTGGCAAAAGTGGAAAAGCGATTCAATGAAGGAAGAACACACTTTTCAATAACTTATACTAGAACAACTAGACATTCACGAGCTAAATAAAAAAATAAGCTTAACCTACACCTCACACCATACATAAAAATTAATTCAAAACCAATCATGAGTTAAATGTAAAAAATAAAACTATAAAATTTTTATAAGAACACATAGGAGAAAATCTTCATGTAAAAAATAAAACTATAAAATTTTTATAAGAACACATAGGAGAAAATCTTCAGAACGTAGGAATAAGTGAAAGGTTCTTAGACATGCCACCAAAAATACAATCTGAACTTCATCAAAATTAAAGACATTTTTCAACCTAAGAAAGCTGAATGGAAAAAAAAAAGAGAGATTGCACACATAAAGGTAGTATAAAAATTTTTTCTTTTAACAAACAGAAAAACAATTTTAGGATGGGCACAGTGGCTCACGCCAATAATCCCACCACTTTGGGAGGCCGGGGTGGGTGGATCACTTGAGGTCGGGAGTTCAATACCAGCCTGGTCAAGATGGCAAAAACCTGTCTCTACTAAAAATACAAAAATTACCCAGGTGTGATGGTACGCACCTGTAATCCCAACTACTCAGGAAGCTGGGCAGGAGAATCACTTGAACGCAGGAGGTGGAGGTTGCAATAAGCCAAGATTGAGCCACTGCACTGTGGCCTAGGCAACAGAGGGAGACTCTGACTCAAAAAATAATAATAATTTTTTAAAAATTAATAAATAAAGACTTCGCTGTGCAAAACACTCTGTTAAAAAGAATTAAAAAACAAAGAACAGACTGGGAAAAGTTATTTGCAAACCACATATCCAACAAAGAATTGATATTTAGAATACATACAAAACTTTTAAAAGATTATAGTTTTAGGGCATGGGGCTCACATCTGTAATTCCAGCACTTTGGGAGGCCAACGCAGGTGGATCACCTGAGCTCAGGAGTTCGAGACCAGCCTGGCCAACATGGTGAAACCCTGTCTCTACTAAAAATACAAAAATTAGTGAGCATGGTGGTGGGCGCTACTCCTAGCTACTCAGCAGGATGAGGTATGAGAATCACTTTATCCCTGGAGACGGAGGTTGCAGTGACCCGAGATCATGCCACTGCACTCCAGCCTGAATGACAGAGATACCATCTCAACAAAAAATGTTTTTTAATTTTAAAAAAAAGTTAATAGCTTTAAAAAAAATCCATTGCCAGTGATGCAGATTAAAAAAACAAACCCATAAAATCAATCAACATGTGAGTGAATAAACAAGTGGTGTGTGACCATACAATGGAATACTACACACACAGAGGGAAAGAACTGAGTGGACACATGCAACAATTTAGATGGATCTCAAAAACATTATACTTACTGAAAAAAATCTCAAAAGGTTATATACTGTATGGTTCCATTTATACAATATTCACATAAAAGCCAGGCATAGTGGCTCACCCCTGTAATTCCAACACTTTAGGAGGCTGAGGGAGGAGGATCACTTGAGCCCAGGAGTTCGAGACCAGTCTGGGCAACATAGCAAGACTCCATTTCTGCAAATTAAAAAAAAAAAAAAAAATTAGCCAGGCATGGTGGCTTGTGCCTGTGATCCCAGCTACTTGGAAGGCTGAGGCGGGAGGATCACCCGAGCCTGGGAGGTGGAGGCTGCAGTGAGCCGTGACTGCAACACCGCACTCCAGCCTGGGCGACAGAGCGAGATCCTGTCTCAAAAGGAAATATAGATATAAATATAAATATTATTCACATAGAGAAGAAGAACACATTAGTGGTTGCGGGAAGATAAAGACAGGGTGGGAGTGCAGCCCAAGAGAATTCCTTTGTAATGACAGCACGGTTCTGTATGTTGATTGTGGTGGTGGCCATTACACAAATCTACTCATGGGATGAGATTGTATGAGTTGTATATATTCACATACACAAGTGTATATAAAGACCAAATAAGTGCTATAATCTAGTTAATGATATTGTATGAATGTCATTTTCATGGTTTTAATATTATATTATAGCTATAAAAGATGACACTATTGGTGAAAGCTGGGTGAAGGGTTCATAGTGCTCTGTACTATTTTTGTAACTTCCTATGCATTCATAAGTATTTTTTTAAAGGCTAAATAACTGAACAAAAAAGTAAATTCCTGTATTTTCATTTTACTATCTCCCTATAAATGCATGTTACTTTATTCCCAAAATGCCCCAACATCTCAGAAGCATTTCTGTTTGGAGCTTTTTGCCCTCTTTAAAAAACAGTCCATTAATTCTATTTGCCGGCAGCAATCTCAGTCCCTCAGCTCAGGTAATTCATTTCAAGTAGGGCTGAAAATTTTTTCTATTAGGTCAAGCAGAAAAAAGGAAGTGAGATGAATAGATGCAGAAAAAGCTTTCAATAAAATCCACCATTCCTTCATGATAAAAACCTTCAACAAATTAGGCATCAAAGGAACATATCTCAAAATAAATAAAAGCCACCTATGACAAATCCACAGCCAACATTCATGCTGAACAAGAAAAACTGGAAACATTCCTCTTGAGAACTGGAACAAGACAAGGATGTCTACACTTCCGACTGCTATTCAACACAGTACTGAAAGTTCTAGCCACAGCAATCATGCAAAGGAAAGAAAGAAAAGGCATCCAAACAGCAAAGAAGTCCAACTATCTTTCTTTGCAGACAATATGATTTCATACCTGGAAAACCCTAAAGACTCCGCCAAAAGGCTCCTGGAACTGATAAACGGCTTCATAGTTTTAAAATACAAAATCAATGTACAAAAATCAATAGCAATTCTATATACCACTAATGTTCAAGCTGAGAGCCAAGTCAAGAATGCAGCTCCATTTATAACAGCTACAAAAAAAAAAAGAAAAAGAAAAAATACCTAGGAATATATCTAACCAAGGAGGTAAAAGATCTCAACAAGGAGAACTACAAAACACTGCTAAAAGAAACCACAGGTGACACAAACAAAAGGAAAAAAATTTCATGCTCATGGCTTAAAAGAATCAATACTGTTGAAACAGCCATACTGTCCAAATCAATCTACAGATTGAGCGTAATTCTTCTCAAACTACCAATGTCATTTTTCACAGAACTAGAAAGAACTATTCTACAATTTACATGAAACCAAAAAAGAGCCCAAATAGCCAAAATATTCCTAAGCAAAAACAACAAAGCTGCAGGGATTACATCACCCAGTTTCAGACTATAAGGCTACAGTGTTTTTTTAAAAAAAAAAAAAAAAAAAAAAGCATACTACTGGTACAAAAGCAGACACATAGACTAATAGAACAGAATAGAGAACCTAAAATAAAGCCACACACCTACAATCTGCTGATCTTTAACAAAGTCAACAAAAATAAGCAATGGGGAGAGGACTCTCTATTCAATAAATAGTGCTGGGATAGCTGGCCAGCCACGTGCAGAAGAATGAAACTGGAACCCTACCTTTCACCACATACAAAAATTAACTCAAGATGAATTAAAGATTTAAATGTGGGCCGGGCGCGGTGGCTCAAGCCTGTAATCCCAGCACTTTGGGAGGCCGAGACGGGCGGATCACGAGGTCAGGAGATCAAGACCATCCTGGCTAACCCGGTGAAACCCCGTCTCTACTAAAAACACACAAAAAAACTAGCCGGGCGAGGTGGCGGGCGCCTGTAGTCCCAGCTACTCCGGAGGCTGAGGCAGGAGAATGGCTGAACCCGGGAGGCGGAGCTTGCAGTGAGCTGAGATCCGGCCACTGCACTCCAGCCCGGGCGACAGAGCGAGACTCCGTCTCAAAAAATAAAATAAAATAAAATAAATAAATAAATAAATAAATGTGGCCGGGCGCGGTGGCTCAAGCCTGTAATCCCAGCACTTTGGGAGGCCAAGACGGGCGGATCACGAGGTCAGGAGATCGACACCATCCTGGTTAACACGGTGAAACCCCGTCTCTACTAAAAAATACAAAAAAAACTAGCTGGGCGAGGTGGCGGGTGCCTGTAGTGCCAGCTACTCGGGAGGCTGAGGCAGGAGAATGGCGTAAAAAAACCCGGGAGGCGGAGCTTGCAGTGAGCTGAGATCCGGCCACTGCACTCCAGCCTGGGCAACAGAGCAAGACTCCGTCTCAAAAAAAAAAAAAAAAAAAAGATTTAAATGTAAGACCTCAAACTGTTAAAAAAAAAAAAAAAAAAAAAAAACTAGAAAACACCATTCTAGACATTGACCTTGGGCAATAATTTATGACTGAGTCCTCAAAAGCAACTGCAACAAAAACAAAAATTGACAAGTGGGACCTAATTAGACTAAAGAGTTTCTGCACAGCAAAAGAAACAATCAATAGAGTTAACAGCCTACAGAATGGGAGAAAATATTTGCAAACTATGCATCTGACAAAGGTCTAATATCTAGACTCTATAAAGAACTTAAACAAGCAAAAAACAACCCCATTAAAAAATGGGCAAAAGACATGAACAGACACTTCCCAAAAGAAGACATACAAGCAGCCAACAAACATGAAAACATGCTCCACACACTAACCATCTGAGAAATGCAAATCAAAACCACAATGAGATACCATCTTATGCCAGTCAGAAAGGCTATTATCAAAAAGCCAAAAAACAACAGATGCTGGCAAGACTACAGATAAAAGAGAACACGTATACACTGTTGGTAGGAATGTAAATTAGTTCAGCACTCTGGAAAGTAGTTTGGAGACTTCTCAAAGAGCCTAAAACCGAACTACCATTCAACCCAGCAATCCTATTACTGGGTATATATCCAAAAGAAAACAAATCATTCTACCAAAAAGACACAAGTACTCGCATGTTCATCACAGCACTATTCACAATAGTAAAGATATGGCATCAACCTAGGTGCCCATCAACAGTAGACTGGATAAAGAAAATATGGGCCGGGCACAGTGGCTCACACATGTAACCCCAGCACTTTGGGAGGCCGAGGCAGGCAGATCACGATGTCAGGAGATCCAGACCATCGTGGCTAACACAGTGAAACCCCGTCTCTACTAAAAATACAAAAAATTAGCCAGGAGTGGTGGCGGACGCCTGTAGTCCCAGCTATTCCAGAGGCTAAGGCAGGAGAATGGCATGAACCCGGGAGGCAGAGCTTGCAGTGAGCCAAGACTGCGCCCCTGCACTCCAGCCTGGGTGACACAGCCAGACTCCGTTTCAAAAAGAAAAAAAAAAAAAGGAAAATGTGGTACATATATACCATGGAATTACACAGGCATAAAAACAAAGAAATCATGTCCTTTGCAATAACATGGACGCAACTGAATGCCATTATTCTAAGCAAATTAAAGCAGGAACAGAAAACCAAATATCACATGTTCTCACTTACAAGTGGAAAGTAAACATTGGGCATTCATGGAAATAAAGATGGCAACAACAGAAACTGGAGAGTACTAGAGTCGGGGGAGGGCAAGGGTTAAGAAACTAACTACCGAGTACTATGCTCAGTACTTGCGTGGCAGGATCATTTGTACCCAAACCACAGCATCATGCAATATACCCAGGTAACAAACCTAAGCAAGTACTCCCTGAGTCTAATGAAGAAACAAAAATCTAGGAAAAAGTATAAGCAATCATAAGATGGAAAATTAAGAGCATTTCTATGTCTTTCATTGACAATATAAATTTTATGCCATTAAAACAAAAAAAAATTCCCAGCCAGGTGAGGTGGTTCACACTTGTAATCACAGTACTTTGGGAGGCCAATGCGAAGCCAAGGCAGGAGGATTGCTTGAGGCCAGGAGTTCAAAACCAGCCTAGGCAATGTAGTGCGATCCCATCACTACTAAAAATAAAATATTTAGCCAGGCATGGTGTTGTATGCCTATAATCCCAGCTACTCGAGGCAGGAGGATCCTTGCGCCCAGGAGTTCCAGGCTGCGTGCAGTCAGCTATGATTGTGCCACAGCACTCCAGCCTGGGTGACAATGTCAGGCTCTGTCCCCACCCTCCAAAAGAAATTTTTTTAAGAAAAATAAAACACACACAAGAAAAATTCCCAATACCTGTTAAAAGCAAAAAAGCAACCAGGCACAGTGGCTCACGCCTGTAATCCCAGCACTTTGGGAGGCTGAGGCAGGCGGACCACTTGAGGTCAGGAGTTCGAGAGCACCCTGGCCAACACAGTGAAACCCTGTCTCTACTAAAAATACAAAAATTAGCCGGGCGTGGTGGCACGCGCTTGTAGTCCCAGCTACTCAGGAGGCTGACGCTGGAGAATCACTTGAACCAGGGAGGCAGAGGTTACAGTGAGCCAAGATTGTGCCACTGCACTACAGCCTGGATGACAGACAGACTGCGTCAAAAAAGGAAAAGATCACTTCTATATCCCTTTGTATTCTGCTTTTAGAATAGGTTTTGTTTTCTTCATCATCTGCTAAAGAACACAACTAAAACCCTGTTAAAAACACACATAGTCACATTCCAATGCCCAAAAAGACAAAGGAGTCCTTTTAACCCAAACACTGACATAACTAAGTCAAAACATTTATAAAACTAGAATTCTATCATTCAATTCTAATGTCTAACACATCTCCTTTGTCTTCAAGAGCTAGATGACTTAAAATTAAAATGAGTTTCATTGTAAAATTTGCTTAAAGTCATTAAGATAGTACAAAAATCAAAGCTAGGACATCAATGACTCAAAAAATAAAAACATAAGACAAGGAACACATCCAGTCCCTCCTGAGATTCTAAACCTTTTTTAAAACTGATACAGTAAACAGAACATTAGAATAAACTTGAACATCCCCATCAATAAACCTGACATAAATGACATTTGTAGAACACTCACACAACAGAAAGAATGTGCATTCTTTTCAAGTGCACATAAAATGTTTACCAAGACAGACCATATTTAGGGCCATAAAACAAGAATCAATAAATTTTAAAAAACTAAAGTTATACATGTGACTTACCACAATGGAAGTAAACTAGAAATTTCTAACAAAAGTTTAGATATGAAGAATTCCCTAATACTTTAAAACTAAATAACACACACATGAATAATTCATGATTCAAAGAAATCAAAAAGAATTCAATAAAAATAAAAACACACATGGGAACCAGCTAAAGCAGCAGTACATAGAAATGTATACCACTAATCACCTATATTAGAAAAGAAAGGACTCAATTCAATGACCTCAGCTTCTACCTTAAGAAAGTACCTTAAGAAACTATAAAATCCAGAGATTAATAATGGAGAGCAGAAATCAATAAAATAGAAATCATATACACATACGTAAGTAAATAAAATAGTAAAGATTTTTAGATAAACCAATTAAACCAAAAGCTAGATCTCAAGAAAACTGATAAAACTGTGTTCAGATTGATCAAGAAAAAAAATAATCATATATCAGAAATGTGAGGCCAGGCGTGGTGCCTCATGCCTGTAATCCCAGCACTTTGGGAGGCCGAGGCGGGCAGATCACTTGAGGTCAGGAGTTCGAGACCAGCCTGAACAACATGAAGAAACTCTATGTCTACTAAAAATGCAATAATTAGCCGGGCGCAGTCGTGGGTGCCTGTAATCCCATCTACTCGGGAGGCTGAGGCAGGAGAGTTGCTTGAGCCCGGGAGGCAGAGGTTGCAGTGAGCTGAGATCGCACCATTGCACTCCAGCCTGGGTGACAGACTGAGATTCCACCTCAAAGAAAAAAAAGAAAAAAAAATGAGAGATAAGCATTATCTCTCATGCCAATACATCTCACAATACAGATGATGGATAAATTCCCTGAAAGAAATAAACTACAAAACCTCGTCAAGAAAAATAGAAAATCTGAATTTCCTAATATCTATTAGAGACTGAATTTGTAGTGTAAAAACCTTCCCACAAAGTAAACTACAGGTCCAGATGGCTTCAATAATTAATTCTACCACTTTCTTTTTTTAAAAGCTACAAAATTCTATGCAAACTCTTCCCAAATATTTTAGAGGAGGGAATACTTCCCAACACATTTTATAAGATCAGCATTGTCATGGCTCCAAAACCAGACAAAAGGTATAACAAAAAAAGAAAATTACCAACCAATATCCCTCAAGAACATACGTGCAATAGTCTTAGCAAATTGGAACCAACAATACACTAAAATAATATATTGTGACCAAAGGGGGTTTATGCCAGAAATGCAAGGTTGGATGAACATTTAAAAGTCAGCCAATGGGAAAAAAAAATCAATATAATTCATCAAATTAGCAGATTAAAAAAGAAAAACCTTATATCTCAATACATGCAGAAAGAACATTTGACAAAATACATCAGCCATTCCTGATAAAATTCTCAACAAACTAGGAAAAGAAAGGAATTTCCTCAACTTGGTAAAGGACATCTACAAAAAAACAAAGACTGAATGTTTTCCCCTTTAAGATCAGGAACAAGGCAAGAATGCCAACTCTTATCACTTCTACTCAATGCTGCGTTAGAGCTTCTAGCCATTACAATAAAGCAAGGAAAAGAAAGAAATAATATTTGCATCTAAATTAGGAAAAGTAAAACTATCTTATTCACAGATGACAAGACCACCAACATTAAAAAAAATCTAATGAAATCAACAAAAAAGCTACTAGAACTAATAAGTGAATTTAGCAAGGTTGTAGGCTACATAACCAGTATGAAGAAATACTTGTATTTCTATATGCTGGCAACAATCAATCAGAAATTGAGAATTTTAAAACAGTAACATTAATAAAATACCATCAAAAATAAGAAATACTTTGGAATAAATCTGATAAAAGATGCATAAGACCTATTCTCCAAAAACTACAAAATATAACTAGAGAAATGAAAGACTTTTTCAATGGAGAAATGTACCATGTTCACGGATCACATGACTCAACATTGTCAGTCCTCCCGGAACTGATCTGCAGATTCAATGCAATCCCAATCAAAACCCTAGCAGGCTTTTTTTTTTTTGGGGGGGGGGGGGGGAGAAGAAATTGACAAGTTAATTCTAAAATTTATATGAAATTCAAAGGACCTATAATAGCCAAATAACTTTGAAAAAGAAAAACAAAGTTGGAGATCTTAAACTACTGACTTTTAGACTTATAGAGCTACAATAATCAAACAGCATAATATCCGCATCAAGACAGACAAATACATCAATGGAACAAAATAAAGATTCAGAAGTAGGTCTTTACACTATATAGTCAATTAATTTTTGACAAAGGTACAAAGCGATTAAGTTAAAAAGGACCATCCTTTCAACAAATAGTATTGGGGCCAGGTGTAGTGGCTCACACCTGCAATCCTAGCACTCTAGAAGGCTGAGGTGGGAGGATCACTTGAGGTCAGGAATTTGAGACCAGCCAGGCCAATATAGGGAGATCCTGTCTCTACAAAATAACCAAAAAATTACCCAGGCATGCTGGCAGGTGCCTGTAGTTCTAGCTGCTCTGAAGGCTAAGACAGGAATATCACTTGAGATGAGGAGTTTGAGACTACAGTGAGCTATGATTGTGCCACTGCACTCCAGCCTTAGTGACAAAGACCTTATATCTAAAATAAATAAGTACATACACACATACATACAGTGTTGGAACAACTGGATACCCTCATGGAAAAAATATAAACTTAAATCCCTATCTCATATATATTAAAAATTAACTCAAACCATAGACCTAAATATAAAACCTAAAATTATAACAACAATAATAGAAGAAGACATTTGTGATCTTTGTTAGGCAAAGATTTTTTGGATAAAATATCAAAAGCACAATCCATGAAAGAAAAAATTGATAAACTGAACTTCAATATTGGAAGACATTAAGAAAATGAAAGACAAGCCACACAGTCCTGGAAGAAATATTTGCAAGTCATATCTGACACAGAGAACTTGAATCCAGAATATACAAATAACTCTCAAAACTCAACAAGAGAAACAACCCAATTAAAACATGGGCAAAAGATTTAAACAAGCACTTCCCCAAAGCAGTTATCTGAATGGCAAAGAGATACATGAAAAGATGCTCAACATCATTAATCATTAGAAAAACAAAAATTACTTTACAACACCTTGGCAACTACTTAAAAACTTAACATATATCTACCATATATATCATCCCACCATTCCACTCCTAGGTATTTATTTAAGAGAAAACAAATTGCATGTCCATACAAAGAATAGTGCATGCATGTTCACAGCATCACAGTATCACAGCTGATGACAATGTCAGTATTAGCTGTATCTGCCTGAGGAATGGTGGGAAATACTGCTTTGTGAGCCACCTAAGCCTCAGCACCAACCCCAAAAGGACACTGAAGCTACAGAAGGCTCTGAAATCTGCTTAGTGAAAACACGAAGACTGTCTTTCCAGCACAGTGAGCTCTTCTGATATAAACTGTGTACTCTTTTTCATTACAAAGGGAAATCAAAACTGCTTTCAAAACCTCAAGCCCATAGCAGGATCAGAAAACTATACCTAATTAGAATTTTGTTTTGTTTTGTTTTGTTTTTTGAGACGGAGTCTCGCTCTGTCACCCAGGCTGGAGTACAGTGGTGCGATCTCGGCTCACTGCAAGCTCCGCCTCCCAGGTTCACACCATTCTCCTGCCTCAGCCTCCTGAGTAGCTGGGACTACAGGTGCCTGCCACCACGCCTGGCTGATTTTTTGTATTTTTAGTAGAGACGGGATTTCACCATGTTAGCCAGGATGGTCTCAATCTCCTGACCTCGTGATCTGCCTGCCTCGGCCTCCCAAATTGCTGGGATTACAGGCGTGAGGCACCATGCCCGGCCTAATTAGAATTTTAAACAATATCAGAACCATTTATACTTGCTGATGACTATCATTTGGCATCTTTACCCAATGAAATCTAGTTTTGGGGGAAAACTGCCTTTTACACTTTTACATGATATCCTGATTCCTTGCTAGATTCACTTTCTAACCTCCGAATGCTGCCTGTAAGGACTGAAACCACCTTCATTAAGACAGAAGGCTGCCTATACAGGGATAATCTAATCAGAAAATTCCAGTCAACAGCCAATGTTAATATTACCATAATCACATAGCCCTGCCCAGCTGATGCCAAAGAATACTTTGAGAACCTCTTGAAATGATAGAAAAGGGAAAGGAATACTGTGAAGGGATTTGTGACAGAATAGAGAAAGCACTGGCATCCCAATTCCACGACTCATTAGTAATTTCACATTGAATAACACATTCTTACTATGTCACAGTTTCCTCATTTATAAATCAGAGATAACAATTAAGTATGTTTTTACCAAGTTGCCTTAAAGAGTAAGTAAGAGAAGTTATGTGAAACCCTTTTTTAACTGTCAAGTGCTTTTAAAATAATAACTGCCATTTACCAGGCACCTACGTGCCTAATAGTGTGCAAGGTACTTCACAAATATCGTATCGACTTTATAAATGAATAACATGAAGTGGCAAGGAAAGAAAAGGAAAGGAAGGAAAAGCAGAAATCAGGGAATGGAACCAAGAGAGAAAAGGACAGAAGGGAAGGGAATAAGATGGAAGTGAAAGGAAGAAGGAAGAAGGGAAAAGAAGTAAAAAGAAGGAAAAAAGAAAGGTCTGTATGCTCAAGGTCACAAAACTATTAGGAACAAAATCAGGTCTCAAAACTCGGTTTATCTCATCTTAGCCCACTGTTCTTATCCTAGCTATTCTTACAAGACAGATATTCTCAAAATCTTTCTAGCTATTCAGATCCTGTCCATTCTCCAAGATCTAGCTCATGTTATTTCCTGATGCCTTTTTTCCTTACCTGTTGTACCCCAAAGATTTGTACTTTTCCAAATTCTTTTTTTGTTTGTTTGTTTGTTTGGTTTTTTTGAGATGGAGTCTCGCTCTGTCGCCCGGGCTGGAGTGCAGTGGCCGGATCTCAGCTCACTGCAAGCTCCGCCTCCCGGGTTTACGCCATTCTCCTGCCTCAGCCTCCCGGGTAGCTGGGACTACAGGCGCCCACCACCTCGCCCGGCTAGTTTTTTTTGTATTTTTTTAGTAGAGACGGGGTTTCACCATGTTAGCCAGGATGGTCTCGATCTCCTGACCTCGTGATCCGCCCGTCTCGGCTTCCCAAAGTGCTGGGATTACAGGCTTGAGCCACCGCGCCCGGCCTACTTTTCCAAATTCTTAAACTATACTATATAATCTATGTAACAAGTCATTTGGTAATATGCAGGTTCATATTCCCTTAGCCCTAATTCCAAAATCTGAGAAGCTGTTTTTAAAAATCTGGTTTTTTCAAGCAATTTTGATGCTGAAATGAACAGCAGCAAAACTGACCTAATACTATTTAATATTTACCCCACTCGCCATAAATATTCATATATTTTGCTATAGAAATACCACTGTTTAATGACTTGGTACTGCCCTACCTCCTGTTGAAGGTGTTAAGTAATATATTGTATAGGTACCTCATTATTTCTAAAGTTCAAAAGATTTCTGAATTCTAAAATACATTTCCCTCCAAGGATTTCAGATAAGGAAATGGGGACCCCTATTACCATGTACTGTTGATTAGCTTTCCACGTATATTCATCAAATACTCCAATTTATAAATTATAATCTAAATGAAGACATAAATATTTGATTCTCAGGTTACCCTCTTTGGGTCCCCTCCCTTTGTACAGGAGCTCTGTTTTCACTCTGTTAAATCTTGCAACTACACACTCTTCTGGTTCATGTTTGTTACGGCTCAAGCTGAGCTTTTGCTCACCATCCACCACTGCTGTTTGCCGCCGTCGCAGACCTGCCGCTGACTTCCATCCCTCCGGATCCGGCAGGTTGTCCGCTGTGCTCCCGATCCGGTGAGGCTCCCATTGCCGCTCCGGTGAGGCTCCCATTGCCGCTCCCAATAGGGCTAAAGGCTTGCCACTGGTTCCTGCATGGCTAAGTGCCCGGGGTCGTCCTAATCGAGCCGAACACTAGTTACTGGGTTCCATGGTTTTCTTCCGTGACCCCCAGTTTCTATTAGAGCTATAGAACACCCACTGCATGGCCCAAGATTCCATTCCTTGGAATCCCTGAGGCCAAGAACCCCAGGTCACAGAACACGAGGCTTGCCGCCATCTTGGAAGCAGCCCGCCACATCTTGGGAGCTCTGGGAGCAAGGACCCCCCGGTAACATTTTGGCGACCATGAAGGAACCTCCAAAGCGACAGGAAATGTTCCCCCACGAGGCAAAAACACCCCTAACATGTATTCTAGAGAATTGGAACCAATTTGACGCTCAGAAAGAAACAACATATTCTTCTGCAGTACCGCCTGGCCACAATATCCTCTTCAAGGGGGAGAAACCTGGCCTCCTGAGGGAAGTATAAATTATGACACCATCTTACAGCTAGACCTCTCTTGTAGAAAAGAAGGCAAATGGAGTGAAGTGCCATATGTACAAACTTTTTTTCATTAAAAGACAACTCACAATTACATAAAAACTGTGATTTATGCCCTACAGGAAGCCCTCAGAGTCTACCTCCCTACCCCAGAGTCCCCAGACTCCTTCCCCAACTAATAAGGAGCCCCCTTCAACCCAAACGGTCCAGAAGGAGATAGACAAAGGGCTAAACAATGAACCAGAGTGCCAATATTCCCCGATTATGCCCCCTCCAAGCGGTGGGAGGAGGAGAATTCCGCCCAGCCAGAGTGCATGTACCTTTTTCTCTCTCAGACATAAAGCAAATTACAATAGACCTAGGTAAATTATCAGATAACCCTGATGGCAATATTGATGTTGTACAAGGGTTAAGACAATCCTTTGATCTGACATGGAGAGATATAATGTTACCGCTATATCAGACACTAACCCCAAATGAGAGAAGTGCCGCCATAACTGCAGCCCGAGAGTTTGGCGATCTCTGGTATCTCAGTCAGGTCAATGATAGGATGACAACAGAGGAAAGAGAACAATTCCCCACAGGCCAGCAGGCAGTTCCCAGTATAGACCGTCATTGGGACACAGAATCAGAACATGGAGATTGGTGCCGCAAACATTTGTCAACTTGCATGCTAGAAGGACTAAGGAAAACTAGGAAGAAGCCTGTGAATTACTCAGTGATGTCCACTATAACACAGGGAAGGGAAGAAAATCCTACTGCCTCTCTGGGGAGACTAAGGGAGGCATTGAGGAAGCATACCTCCCTGTCACCTGACTCTACTGAAGGCCAACTAATCTTAAAGGATCAGTTTATCACTCAGTCAGCTGCAGACATTAGAAAAAAACTTCAAAAGTCCGCCTTAGGCCCGGAGCAAAACTTAGAAACCCTACTGAACTTGGCAATGTTGGTTTTTTATAATAGAGATCAGGAGGAGCAGGCGGAACGGGACAGACAGGATAAAAAAAAAGGCCACAGCTTTAGTCACGGCCCTCAGGCAAGCGGACTTTCCAGGCTCTGGAAAAGGGAAAACTGGGCAAATTGAATGCCTAATAGGGCTTGCTTCCAGGACCTATTTTAAAGGTCTACAAGGACACTTTTAAAAAGACTGTCCAAGTAGAAATAAGCCGCCCCCTCTCCATGCCCCTTATGTCAAGGGAATCACTGGAAGTCCCACTGCTCCAGGAGATGAAGGTCCCCTGAGTCAGAAGCCACTAACCAGATGATCCAGCAGCAAGACTGAGGGTGCCCGGGGCAAGTGCCAGCCCATGCCATCACCCGCCCAGGTCAAGCCCCGGGTATGCTTGACCATTGAGGGCCAGGAGGTAAACTGTCTCCTGGACACTGGTGTAGCCTTCTCAGTCTTACTCTCCTGTCCCAGACAACGGTCCTCCAGATCTGTCCCTATCCGAGGGGTCCTAGGACAGCCAGTCACTAGATACTTCTCCCAGTCACTAAGTTGTGACTGGGGAATTTTACGCTTTTCACATGCTTTTCTAATTATGCCTGAAAGCCCCACTCCCTTGTTAGAGACATTCTAGCAAAAGCAGGGGCCACTATACACCTGAACATAGAAGGAACAGCCATTTGTTGTCCCCTGCTTGAGGAAGGAATTAATCCTGAAGTCTGGACAACAGAAGGACAATATGGACAAGCAAAAATGCCCATCCTGTTCAAGTCAAACTAGAGGATTCCACCTCCTTTCCCTAACAAAGGCAGTACCCCCTTAGACCTGAGGCCCAACAAGGACTCCAAAAGACTGTTAAGGACCTAAAAGCCCAAGGCCTAGTAAAACCAAGCAATAGCCCCTGCAATAGTCCAATTTTAGGAGTACAGAAACCCAACAGACAGTGGAGGTAAGTGCAAGATCTCGGGATTTTCAATGAGGCTGTTGTCCCTCTATACCCAGCTGTATCCAACCCTTATACTCTGCTTTCCCAAATACCAGAGGAAACAGAGTGGTTTACAGTCCTGGACCTTAAGGATGCCTTTTTCTGCATCCCTGTACATCCTGACTCTCAATTCTTGTCTGCCTTTGAAGATCCTTCGAACCCAACGTATCAACTCACCTGGACTGTTTTACCCAAGGGTTCAGGGAGAGCCCCCATCTATTTGGCCAGGCATTGGCCCAAGACTTGAGCCAATTCTCATACCTGGACACTCTTGCTCTTTGGTATGTGGATGATTTACTTTTAGCTGCCCGTTCAGAAACCTTGTGCCATCAAGACACCCAAACGCTCTTAAATTCCCTTGCCACCTGTGGCTACAAGGTTTCCAAACCAAAGGCTCAGCTCTGCTCACAGCAGGTTAAACACTTAGGGCTAAATTATCCAAAGGCACCAGGGCCCTCAGTGAGGAACGTATCCAGCCCATACTGGCTTATCCTCATCCCAAAACCCTAAAGCAACGAAGAGGGTTCCTTGGCATAACAGGTTCTGCCAAATATGGATCCCCAGGTACGGCGAAATAGCCAGGCCATTATATACACTAATTAAGGAAACTCAGAAAGCCAATACCCATTTAGTAAGATGGACAGCTGAAGCAGAAGCGGCTTTCCAGGTCCTAAAGAAGGCCCTAACCCAAGCCCCAGTGTTAAGCTTGCCAATGGGCCAAGACTTTTCTTTATATGTCACAGAAAAAACAGCAATAGCTCTAGGAGTCCTCACAGAGGTCTGAGGGACGAGCTTGCAACCCGTGGCATACCCGAGTAAGGAAATTGATGTAGTGGCAAAGGGGTGGCCTCATTGTTTACGGGTAGTGGCGGCAGTAGCAGTCTTAGTATCTGAAGCAGTTAAAATAATACAGGGAAGAGATCTTACTGTGGGGATATCTCATGATGTGAACGGCATACTCGATGCTAAAGGAGACTTGTGGCTGTCAGACAACCGTTTACTTAAATATCAGCCTCTATTACTTGAAGGGCCAGTGCTGTGACTGCGCACTTGTGCAACTCTTAACCCAGCCACATTTCTTCCAGACAATGAAGAAAAGATAGAACATAACTGTCATCAAGTAATTGCTCAAACCTATGCCGCTCAAGGGGATCTTTTAGAGGTTCCCTTGACTGATCCCGACCTCAACTTGTATACTGATGGAAGTTCCTTTGTAGAAAAAGGACTTCAAAGTGGGGTACGCAGTAGTCAGTGATAACGGAATACTTGAAAGTAATCCCCTCACTCCAGGAACTAGTGCTCAGTTGGCAAAACTAATAGCCCTCACTCGGGCACTAGAATTAGGAGAAGAAAAAAGGGCAAATATATACAGATTCTAAGTCTGCTTACCTAGTTCTCCATGCCCATGCAGCAATATGGAGAGAAAGGGAATTCTTAACTTCTGAGGGAACACCTATCAAACATCAGGAAGCCATTAGGAGATTATTATTGATGGTACAGGAACCTAAAGAAGTGGCAGTCTTATACTGCCGGGGTCATCAGAAAAAAAAAAAGGAAAGGGAAACGTAAGTAGAAGAGAACCACCAAGCGGATATTGAAGCCCAAAGAGCCACAAGGTGGGACCCTCCATTAGAAATGCTTATAGAAGGACCCCTAGTGTGGAGTAACCCCCTCCAGGAAACCAAGCCCCAGTACTCACAGGAGAAATAGAATAGGAAACCTCACGAGGACATACTTTCCTCCCTTCAGGATGGCTAGCCACCGAAGAAGGAAAAATAATTTTGCCTGCAGCTAACCAATGGAAATTACTTAAAACCCTTCACCAAACCTTTCACTTAGGCATTGATAGCACCCATCAGATGGCCAAAGCATTATTTACAGGATTAGGACTTTTCAAAACTATCAAGCAGATAGTCAGGGCCTATGAAGTGTGCTAAAGAAATAATCCCCTGCACTGCAGGCCATACATTTCAATCCCTGTATCTTTAAC
Organism: Piliocolobus tephrosceles; assembly: GCF_002776525.5. Classification (NCBI taxonomy): domain Eukaryota; kingdom Metazoa; phylum Chordata; class Mammalia; order Primates; family Cercopithecidae; genus Piliocolobus; species Piliocolobus tephrosceles. The sequence goes on from NC_045434.1 coordinate 176,414,133, forward strand.
CTCCTTGTTAAGTTTGTCTCTTCCAGAATTGAAGCTGTAAACTACAAATGGTTCCTCAAACGGAGCCCCAGATGCACTTCGTGACTAAGATCTACTGCGGACCCCTGGACCAGCCTGCTAGCCCACGCTCCAATGTTGATAACACTGAAGGCACCCCTCCCAAGGAAATCTCAACTGCACAACCCCTACTATGCCCCAATTCAGCAGGAAGCCGTAGAGCGGTCGTCAGCCAACCTCCCCAACAGCACTTGGGTTTTCCTGTTGAGAGGGGGGTCAGAGAGACAGGACTAGCTGGATTTCCCAGGCCAACTAAAAATCCCTAAGCCTAGCTGGGAAGGTGACCGCGTCTACCTTTAAACATGGGGCTTGCAACTTAGCTCTGACCCGACCAATCAGGTAGGAAAGAGAGCTCACTAAAATGCTAATTAGGCAAAAACAGGAGGTAAAGAAATAGCCAATCATCTATTGCCTGAGAGCACAGCAGGAGGGACAATGATTGGGATATAAACCCAGGCATTCGAGCCAGCAACGGCTACCCTCTTTGGACACCCCCCCTTTGTATAGGAGCTCTGTTTTCACTCTATTAAATCTTGCAACTGCAAATAAATAAATAAATAAATAAATAAATAAATAAATAAATAAATATTTGATTCTCCTCTTAGTCTTTCTTGGCAAAATCTATACTGATCTAATATAGCTGACACACCTAAGAAACAATATTTGATGGATGATTTTATATCTGGCGACTTAAAACCAATTATCATCTCAACAGTTACTGGGTATGCTACGAACAGAAATATATAAAATAATACTTGACCTAAATATAATAAGGAAACAACAAAAATGCCCAAGCTACAATGTGCATGTTGCAAGTAGTAGGTTAACCTTACTAAAAGAAAAGGAACACTGTATAATTTCTAAACTAGTTGAGGTTGGGAGAGTAAAAACAAAAATAACAACCTATCAATACAAAAGAAAACAGGAAAAAAAGGAAACAGGGCAGGCCGAAGAGTATCAAATAAGACAGCAGATAAATATCCAAATACATCAATAAGCACAAGTAAGTAAATGGACTAAATACACCAGTTAAGACAAAGATTTTTCAGCTGGGTGTAGTGGCTCACACCAATAATCCCAGCACTTTGGGAGGCCAAGGGAGGCAGATCGCTTGAGGCCAAGAGTTCGAGACCAGCCTGGCCAACCTCGTCTCTTCTAAAAACACAAAAATTAGCAGAGTGTAGTGGTGCATGCCTGTAGTCCCAGGTATTCTGGAGGCTGAGGCAGGAGAATCACTTGAATCTGGGAGGCGAAGGTTGCAGTAAGTGGAGATCATGCTACTGCACTCCAGCCTGGGGGACAGAGTGAGACTTCGTCTAAAAAAAAAAAAAAAAAAGGCAGGGATTTTCAGACTATTAATAGATGACTAAATGTATTAAATGGATGAAATTGGTTTTTTCTTGTTTTAGAGACACGGTCTTGCTTTATAACACCTAGGCTCTAGTGCAGTGGTGTGATCATAGCTCACTGCAGTCCTGAACTCCTTAGCTCAAGCAATCCTCCCGTTTCAGCCTCCTCAGTAGCTTACGACTACAGGCACATGCCACCATGCCTGGATAATTTTTTATTTTTATTTTTATTTTTGGTAGACTTGAAGCAATGCTCCTGCCTCACCTTCCAAAGCATTGGGATTACAAGCATGAGCTGCCACACTGAGCCAAGATTTTAAAAAGAAATACAGTGTGGCAAAAATGATGAGTTTTAATATCTAATAATGTAGAAATGTAAGAAATGCTTTCAGATATTGCAGGTGGAAAGTAAACTGTTAAAAACAATACCTATTAAAATAATATATGAATGCAGCCTTATACAGCAATCCAATTTCAGAGTCTCTGTCCCAGATACAAACATCAGTATGAAATGATACGTGAACACTGATACTTACAACAGCATTTTTGTAATATTGCTAAGAAAGAGGTAAATAAACTGCCATGCACAAATTTTTTTAAAGTCCTTTAAAGCCTTGAGCTTCCCATATTTCAGGGACTTCCAAACTTTGATGCACATGAGAATTAACCTGGGGAGCTCTAAAAAAATCTTGATCTCTGGGACGCATCCCGTACCAATTAAATTTGGGACTGGGAGTCAGGCATCCCAGTATTTTTTTTTTTTTTTAAAGACTCCCAGATGATTCCAATTTGCAGCAAAGTTTGAAAGTCATCCAGGTCCCTTGAATCAATTGCTCTGAGGTTCCTCCCTGTTTAGGGTTGCTGGGTTTGGCAAATAAAAATACAGGGTACCCAGTTTAATCTACCTTGCTCTAACATTCCATCTTTTTTCTATCTGGTTTTAGATGAAAAAAAGGAGTTGTAAGAACACCGAAGAAAAAGTGTTCCTACAGTTTCTCAACAATAGTGCAAGTGAAATCAAGACAGAAGTTTCCCAGATAAAGTGATCACAAAACAATGACAAACATATCATCAGATGGATTAAGATCACTGGCTCTGCATAAGAGAGTTTCAGACTGAAACCATACTTCTGTCATGAACCATCTGTGTGAACCTGGGTAGGTTACATAACTTCTTTGAACATCCATTTCCTCAACTTATACATTAAGTAAGCATCCCTATTTCATGGGGCTGATATAAGCAGTAAATCAATTCATACATTTCAAAATACTCAGCATAGTCCTTAGCACATAGGATATAAGCTCATAAACATTATATTTCTAATCATGCTGTAAATATGCCATTCAAGATTGGCTCTACTACAAGCAATGCTAGCTGATATGGAAATACTACTGAATGTCTTCATTACTTCTAAGGGAAGGATATGACTATTGTTAAACTACTCTCTGACTTTTTATACAAATAGGCAAGTATCAAGTAAAACAATACCAAGTATAAATCTAAAAGTTTTTTAATATGACACTTTAAGCACAAAGAGGATTGTGTATCCTATGTTTAAAGAAGGTTATTCTTTTCCCCATGAAATTGATATTCTAAAATGCCAATGAGCCATGCTTTTCATCTACATCAACAATTGTGCTAAAGGGAAACAGCTGAGGCCCTTCAATACAATGCAGCTAACAGACTGCTACCATAAGCTGATAATGAGAACTACAATCAGTCAAAGTGACAAGGCTAGATTAGATCCCCATCAATTTCTTTAATAGGCACAATATAGCAATTCATATTTGCATTCATAATCAGGAACCTAAACTGAAAACTATAGAATACACAATCAAATGTCTTATAAAGTTTTACTGTCAGAAGTATTAATAATCCAGATCAGAAGTCACTGTGCAGAGATGGATCATAATTTCATACAGAAATACCAGTTTAACAAAACACCCAGATTCATTTTATTTGTAGTATAAACACTATGTGGTTCTTTGATAGCACTGACATAACTTCAATCTTTCATTGCTATTTATAGCTATATAATTACATAAACGCTGACTTTAACTTATTCCTTTGGAAATCTGTTAATATCTGACACCCCAGGAAGCTCTAAATTCCACAAGGGAAAAAAAACCCTCTATAATCAACACTGCCCATATACGCTAGTAAGAAGTACTAAATAAATATTTGCTAAAGGTTACCAAAAGAATAAAAGAAGGTGGGGAATCAATTCTTATCACCCATTAAGAGCAATTATATGGTTTATTTCAATATACATCTTCCTACTCACAATTCTCCAGGCATTTCATTTAAAACACAGTGGCAAACATCCTTTTTATTCCATTTAATACTATTAGTCTACAGAAACATTAAAATCAAAGTCAATATACATACAAAGCAACTAATTTGTTGAAAGGACTAGTTGGTTTCTTTTTAAATACAGCAATATAAAACATTCCACAAATTGATTACACTCCTTATAAGAGCAAAAAAGCTAAGTACCCAATCATATTGAGTGTAGTAATGAGACAGATATTGAAGATGCAAGACTCAAGAGCAGTTTATCTTCATCCCTTAGGGTATCTTTTGCTCTGCACTGCTGACTACATATCTCTCTTCATCCTAAAAGCCTGGGATCTTGCTAAGCACAAAGAAAACATTTTATTCTTCTCTGTGCCTGGCATACAGGAGTCAAAAAAGGTTTATTAAATTGAGAGACACATGATCTCTGTCCTAAAGAAGATCACCATCTAACAGAAGAGGGGTTCCCCCAAAGGTTTGTCCTTGTCTTTTAATCCTTCCGTATTCTTCCTTGAGTGAACTCATCCACCTTCATAGCTTCAGCTGCCATTTTCATACCGATGAATCTTTGACTCTTAAATCTACATCTCTATCACAAATTTCCTGAGCTCTAAACACAATTGCTTGCTGGTCAACCATTTGTTTAACATATAGACACCTCAAACTTAAAGCTCTTTTTCTCACTCCTAGATCTATCCTGACTACCATATTCTTGTTTTTTGGTTAATGGAATCATTCTCTAAGATATATCAAGTCTTTGTAATAATAAGTATAAGAGTCATTAGTGTTTCCTAAGCAAAAGATAACTATTAGATAATTAGTTCCAGAAAATAATCTAAAATATATTTCATAGGCTGGGCGTGGTGGCTCATGCCTATAATCCTAGCACTTTGGGAAGCCAAGATGGGCGAATCATCTGAGGTCGGGAGTTCGAGACCAGCCTGACCAACATGGAGAAACCCCATCTCTACTAAAAATACAAAATTAGTCAGGCGTGTTGGCGCATGTCTGCAATCCCAGCTACTCGGGAGGCTGAGGCAGGAGAATTGCTTGAACCCGGGAGGAGAAGGTTACGGTGAGCCGAGATTGTGCCATTGGACTGCAGCCTGAGCAACAAGAGCGAAACTCTTTCTCAAAAAAAATAAATAAAATAAAATAAAATAAATTTCATGAATGAGCCAATTAGGAAAAAAGGACAGAATAAGGGTGGGTAAATAAAATGGAAGAAAGCGAAAGAGACAACTGATGAGAAAAGCAAGAAAGGTACCCAGAGAGTAAAGAACACGAGCAGACACAAAAGCCCTCATTCAAACAAAAAATATTCTCTAGGCCGGGCGCGGTAGCTCACGCCTGAAATCCCAGCACTTTCGGAGGCCAAGGTGGGGAATCATGAGGTCAGGAGATCAAGACCATCCTGGCTAACAGAGTGAAACCCCATCTCTACTAAAAAAGAATACAAAAAAATTAGCCAGCGTGGTGGCAGCCGCCTGTAGTCCCAGCTACTCGGGAGGCTGAGGCAGGAGAAGGGCGTGAACCCGGGAGGCAGAGCTTGCAGTGAGCCAAGTTCACGCTACTGCACTCCAGCCTGGGCAACAGAGTGAGACTCCATCTCGAAAAACAAACAAAAAAATTCTCTGACCACTTAACAGACACTGATCTCTCTTCTCACCGACCTACTTATTTATTATATCTGCACACTATCCTTTAACTCCAGCTATCACCTCTAAACAAGATCCCCTTCACTCTACTCTCTCTTCAGTGCCATAGTCAAACATATGCAACCATTTCAATAATCTTCCAGGGCTCCTCGCTACCTAAAAATTAAGTCCTAATGCCTCCACTTAATATTCAAACTCCTTTACTATTTAATCCTATCTACTCAACCTACTATTCACAATCTACCATTCCACTCCTTCCCTGAGGCTCCATGAAGACAGGGACCATGTCTGTTTTGTTTACTAAGATGCAGCCAGCACTAGGCACAATGACTGCCATTTAGCATGAATAAATAAACTCCATACTCCAGCCTAAATGAACTACTTGTGATTTCAAAGATTTTAAACAACCATACCTATACAGCATGTTCTCTACTCCAGAAAGGCCCAGTCCCTCCCCAGGCTCAATCTTTCACTGTCTAAATCTTCCCTATGCTTTAAGAGTCCAGCTCAAATGCTACCTCTTCCATGAAGCTTTCCTTCATTCCCTAGAAAAATGTATTCCTTCACAGACACTCCTGACATGCCTATTCACTTCTAATCATTCTTTAAAACTCAACTCAAGCATCATCATTATTAAGCTTTTAAATCTCACCCACATCCAGAAATGATCACCGCTGTTGTGATCAAACCATGCCTCACACAGTTCTCTATTATGGCAATCATACAATTACTAGTTAAGTAGTTCCCTAAAAGCAAGAACAATGTCTTATATATCATATCTGAATTTCTCCTGCATTCACCACAATTCCTGATACCCCATGGGAACTAGAAATATGTCTGCTGAATGAATAAAAATCTAGACAACATATAGATACACTATATCTTATTACTAACTTAAACCAGATGAGATTTAGAAAGGGACCTAACAGCCCAGACATGCCATGGCCTCAATTTAAAGGTCTATCTAAACAATATTATCCTCAAAATTACAATTATATTGACGTTATCCCCCTTTTGTATTTCTCTGCCAAAGAATTGGTACTATCCTTGGTCAATTTACCTTTAACTTTACAACATTCTTGCAAGATTATTTCCCAGGTCCTGCAACAGACAAATGTTTCTGTGTAATAAGCAATTTATGCTGAAAATTTGCAAATTAGTTTCAAATGGATCGCAGAACCAAGTGAACTACAATAAATTCAGTTTAGCCTATCAGAGTTTGCATTATTAATAAACCATTTATTATATATACAATCCATATGTTAATGACAGAATATCTTAACTCACAATTCTTCCTAAAATTCTCTCTCTCATTAAACATAGTAACAAACTGTAATTTCTCTCTGTTCTCTCTCTCTCTCACACACACCACAGTATATGCTCCAAAAGATGTCATTATATAGGGTAAAACAATTTTGCAAATATGGGAAATACGATGAACATTCTAAGAGAGTTTGTTAGTGCCTAAACTATTGACTGTATTCACAAATATAAAATGTCAGTCAGGAAATCCTGAGGCAGAAAATGAAAAAAAAAAAAAAAGCAGAAGACTTACTAAGCTTAGGCAAAGTACAGGAAAAAAAGAAGAAACAGGCCCAGATGAAGCAGCTTATGAGGTATGTATCTTATTCTTTTTTATCACGTACAGTCCCCAGTATAATACTTTAAAATAGTGGGCACACATATAATATTAACTGTATAAAAATAACGAAAACGAGGAACATAAGACCCGATACATAGAGTTAACAGGCCAAGAAAACAGAGTGCTGCTCTTTCAATCTCCTTTACAAACCATAAAGTACATGAAGCGGACATGGCAGAAGCAATACCATCTGTATTAGCCAGAATTCCCTAGAGGGACAGAACTAATAGGATAGATATATATATACACAAAGGGGAGTTTTTTAAGTATTAACTCACACGGTCACAAGGTCCCAAAATAAGCTGTCTGCAAGCTGAGGAGCAAGGAGAGCCAGTCCAAGTACCAAACTGAAAAACTTGGAGTCCAATATTTGAGGGCAGGAAGTATCCAGCATGGGAGGAAAATGTAGGCTGAGTGGCTAGGCCAGTCTAACCTTTTCACATTTTTCTGCCTGCTTTAGATCCTCTAGCTGTGCTGGCAGCAGCTGATTAGATGATGGCTACCCAGATTAAGGGTGGGTCTGCCTTTCCCAGCCCACTGACTCAAATGTTAATCTCCTTTGACAACAACCTCACAGACACACCCAGGGTCAATACTTTGCATCCTTCAATCCAAACAAGTTGACACTCAGTATTAACCATCACACCATCCTAGAGGTACAAAGCAAGCAATGCCAGTTCCAGGGCAAATAGTAACAGAGGAAAAGATGGCTGTCTCAGATGCTATGAAAAGACCTTAAGTCGGCCGGGCGCGGTGGCTCAAGCCTGTAATCCCAGCACTTTGGGAGGCCGAGGTGGGTGGATCACAAGGTCAGGAGATCGAGACCATCCTGGCTAACACGGTGAAACCCCGTCTCTACTAAAAATATAAAAAATTAGCCGGGCGTGGTGGCAGGCGCCTGTAGTCCCAGCTACTCAGGAGGCTGAGGCAGGAGAATGGTGTGAACCCGGGAGGTGGAGTTTCCAGTGAGCCGAGATCGCACCACTGCACTCCAGCCTGGGAGACAGAGCGAGACTCTGCCTCAAAAAAAAAAAAAAAAGAAAAGAAAAGACCTTAAGTCATTACACACAAAACAACTTTCAACCCCTACCATTAATGTAAATCTGAAGAGATTTCCTTTAATATCTTTTTTTTTCATTTTAGATTCAGAGTTGGGGGGTGGGTACACGTAAAGTTCTGTTATATATGTCAACGGCCTAGTAGCAATACTTATTTTTTCTGCAGCACTCCCTCCTCCCACTCTCCAGTAGACCCCAATGTTTATTATTCCCTTCTTTGTGTTCATGAGTTCTCATCATTCGAATCCCAATTATAAGTGAGAATATGTGGTATTTGGTTTTCTGTTCCTGTGTTAGTTTGCTTAGGACAGTAGCCTCCAGCTCCATCCATAGTCCTAAACAAGAAATAATCTCGTTTCTTTTTCATGGCTACATAGTATTCCGTGGTGTATATTCCGTGGACCAAATTTTCTTTATCCAATCTGTCACTGATATGCATTTAGGCTGATTCTATGTCTTTGCTACTGTGAATAGTGCTGCAATGAACATTCACGTGCACATGTCTTTATAGTTGAATAATTTACATTCCTCTGGATATACACCAAGTAAAGGGATTGGTGGGTCAAATGGCAGTTCTGCTTTTAGCTCTCTGAGGAATCCCCACACTGCTTTCCACAATGGTTGAATTAATTTACACTCCCAATAGTGTATAAGTGTTCCCTTTTCATTGCCACCTTGGTAACATCTGTTTTGTTTTGTTTTGTTTTGTTTCACCTTTTAACAAGAGCCATTCTGACTGGTGTGAGATGGTATCTCACTGTGGTTTTGATTTGTATTTTTCTAATGCTCAGTGATATTGAGCTTTTTTTCATATGCTTGTTGGTCGTATGTATGCCTTCTTTTGAAAAGTGTCTATTCGGCCAGGTGCAGTGGCTCACGCCTGTAATTCTAGCACTTTGGGAGGCCGAGGCGGGTGGATCACAAGGTCAAGAGATTGAGACCATCCCGGCCAACATGGTGAAATCCTGTCTCTACCAAAAATACAAAAATGAGCTGGGCATAGTGGCATGCGCCTGTAGTCCCAGCTACTCAAGAGGCTGAGGCAGGAGAACAGCTTGAACCCAAGAGGTAGAGGTTGCAGTGAGCCAAGATCACGCCACTGCATTCCAGCCTGGAGACAGAATAAGACTCTGTCTCAAAAAAAAAAAAAAGAAAAAAGAAAAAAAGAAAAATGTCTGTTCATGTCCTTTGCCCATTTTTTAATGGGGTTGTTTTTCTCTTGTAAATCTGTTTAAGTTCCTTATAGATGCTGGATATTAGACCTTTGACAGATGCACAATTTGCAAACATTTTTTCCCATTCTATGGACTGTTTACTCTGCTTATCATTTCTTTTGTTGTAACTCTTAAGTTTAATTAGATCGCACTTGCCAATTTTTGCTTTTATTGAGATTGCTTTTGGTGTCTTTGAACATTTTGCCCATTCCTATGTCCAGGATGGTATTGCCTAGGTTGTCCTCCAGGGTTTTTAGTTTTGGGTTTTACATTTAAGTCTTTAATCCATCTTGAGTGGATTTTTGTATATGGTGTAAAGAAGGGGTCCAGCTTTATTGGGAAGCAGAGACGGGAGGATCATGAGGTCAGGAGATCAAGACCATCCTGGCCAACACGGTGAAACCCCATCTCTATTAAAAATACAAAACATTAGCTGGGCATGGTGGCAGGAGCCTGTAGTCCCAGCTACTTAGGAGGCTGAGGCAAGAGAATGGCGTGAACCCAGAGGGCAGAACTTGCAGTAAGCCAAGATCGCACCACTGCACTCTGGCCTGGGCAACAGAGCGAGACTCCGTCTCGAAAAAAACAAAAAAAAGAGTGGGTCCAGTTTTAATCTTCTGCATATGGCTAGCCAGTCATTGCAGCATCACTTCTTGAATAGGGAGTCTTTTCCCCATTTCTTGTTTTTGTCAGTTTTGTCACAGATCACATGGTCGTTGGTGTGCAGCTTTATTTCTCCCAGAAATAAATGTATGTGCCTTTTGTACCAGTAACATGCTGTTTGGTTACTGTAGCCCTGTAGTACAGTTTGAAGTCGGGTAACGTGAGGTCCCCAATTTTGTTCTCTTTGCCTAGGACTGCCTTGGCTATTCAAGCTCTTTTTTGGTTCCATATGAATTTTAAAATCATTTTTTCTAGTTCTGTGAAGAATGTTCTTGGTAGTTTGATAGGAATAGCATTGAATCCGTAAACTGCTTCAGGCAGTATGGCCATTTTAATGACATTGAGTCTTCCTATCCATGAGCATGATATGTTTTTTCATTTGTTTGTGTCATCTCTGATTTCCTTGAGCAGTGTTTTGTAATTTTCACTGTAGCAATCTTGCACCTCCCTGGTTAGCTGTATTCCTAGGTATTGTATTCTTTCTGCGGTAATCGTGAATGGGACTGCATTCCTGATTCGGCTCCCAGCTTGGCTGTTGTTGGTGGATAGGAACGCTAGTGATTTTTTGTATGTTAATTTGGTGTCCTGAAACTTTGCTGAATTTGTTTATTAGCTGAAGGAGCTTTTGGGCCAAGATGATGGGGTTTTCTACATATAAAATCATGTCATCTGCAAACAGGGACAATCTGACTTCCTCTCTTCCTACTTGAATGCCCTTTATTTCTTTTTCTTGCCTGATTACTCTGGCTATATCCTAAACTATTTTCATAAATCCTTCAAAGACTACTACGTCAGGGGTCACCAAGACCACCCCCAGGTTCCATGATCCTCCAGGAGTACTCACAGGACCCTGCATATAATCAGCATATGGAAAAGGTACATGAGGCAAAGTCTGGAGAAAACCAAGCACAAGCTTCTCAGAGTTCACTCCCAGTGAAGTCACATAAGACACACTTATTTCTTCTAGCAACGCCTGGTAACTATATCCATGAAATGTTGTCTACTGGGAAAGCTCACCAAAGACTCAGTGTTCAAAGTTTTTTTTTTTTTCTTTTTGAGACAGAGTCTCACTCTGTCACCCAGGCTGGAGTGCAGTGGCATGATCTTGGCTCACTGCAAGCTCTGCCTCCTGGGTTCACGCCATTCTCCTGCCTCAGCCTCCCGAGTAGCTGGGATTACAGGCACCCGCCACCACGCCTGGCTAATTTTTTTGTATTTTTTTTAGTACAGACGGGGTTTCACCGTGTTTGCCAGGATGGTCTTGATCTCCTGACCTCGTGACCCGCCCACCTCGGCCTCCCAAAGTGCTGGGATTACATGTGTGAGCCACTGCACTCGGCCATTCACAGTTTTTAATGGAGCTGCTCACACAGGCACCCTCTTGCCTAGTACATACCAAAATTTCAGACTCCCAGAAGGAAGGTAAATGTTCAGCATAAATCACATTGTTTGCACAGTAAGTCACTCTTATCATTCAAGGAAATTTTGATCATTGTAGGAAACTGTTTACCATTCAAGTTTCCAGATACCAGCCAAGAGTCGACCTTCCACACAAGCCCTTCTAAGGATAGCAGTCTTAAGACTGCTATATTAATGGTTTATTGTACACTGCTACTATTTCTTAACATTCCTATCTCTTAAGGCCACCAGTCTACACATGCTGAAACCAGCCTTGTTCCCTATACATTCTATAGATAAGACATATCGCAAAAATGAAGAATGACAACTCACTCAATGTTCCTGAGAAAATAAAGGAGAACATATGTTAAACTAGGAATAGGGTCTAGCAAATATTAGTTCTCTATTGCAACTAATTAGCACTAATAATTATATTGTCTGCATGATAGAATGCACCAGTAGCACTGCTTTTCAGTCTTTGCTCAGCACTATAAATATACCAGTGCAAAGCAAAACATGACAATAATGGCCTAATTAAAAGACTAGTACTGGCCGGGCATGGTGGCTCACACCCTTTGGGAAGCAGAGGTGGGGAGATGGCTTGAACCCAGGAGTTCGAGATCAGCCTGGGCAATATGGCAAAACCTCATCTTAAAAAAAAAAAAAAAAAAAGGGAGGCCCCACATGGGATTTGGCCCGGGTACTCATGTGAGCTGCTGCTCTTGTAGTTGGTATGACTGCCTGGGTCTAGGGTACGGAGCTCCTCCGTGGCTGCAAGGACGTCACCATGCCTAAAGCACCAAAGGGAAAAACTGCAGGACGGGAAAAAAAAAAAAAAAGTCATTCATCCATATAGCAGAAAAGCAGCTCAAATTATGACAGAGGCCCACAAACAAGAAAAAAACAAAAAATTAAAGAATGAAAAGGCCTTGTGTTTCAATCTTATTGGTTAAAAACTGCAATGGTTTCAAAATCATCTTGATCCCCCCCAAAAAAGATATTGAAACAAAGATGCTTGTGAACTAACTGAAAGGTACTTAAATAAATTTAGCAGTGAGCTGGAGCAGATTGAGCGACAGGCAGGGGAGGTGGCACTGTTCCCAGGACACCATCATCAAGCAGACGATGGAGCGGGAGGGACAGCAGTATGAAGGATATGGCCTTGAGAATCCAGACATTCTAAATGCAAGTAATCTGAAAACATTTAGGGAATGAGACTTTGATCTGAAGAAATTGCCAAACATTAAAATGAGAAAAATCTACGCTGATGCAATTCCCAAGAAGTGCAAGAGGAAAACTATTATAATTGTAGACCAAGATTCAGGGGAATTGGAACTAAATGATGAATCAAATGACTCAGATGAGGAAATGACTGCAGTAGCCTAACGGTCTTCACTTGAATTCAAAATGAGTAATTTGAGAGCTTCAAATTACATTCATTGATTATGGTACATAATCATCAAGATACAAGAATTTGATGTTGACGTTCTCTTATACGATGAGAGTTTCATTTGCAGTTTCAAAAATGGTGTTAAGATTTTTTTTTTTTTTTTTAAGACGGAGTCTTGCACTATCACCTGGGCTGGAGTGCAGTGGTAACATCTCGGCTCACTGCAACCTACACCTGCCAGGTTCAAGCAATTCTCCTGCCTAAGCCTCCCAGGTAGCTGGGATTACAGGCACCCACCACCACGCCTAACCAATTTGTTTTTTGTTTTTTTAGTAGAGACAGGGTTTCACCATGTTGGTCAGGCTGGTCTCGAACTTCTGACCTCGTGATTCATCCGCCTCAGACTCCCAAAGTGCTGGAAATACAGGCGTGAGCCACCGCACCCGGCCTATGACATTTACTTTAAAATGAAGATTGCTTTTCATTTACATTAAGTTGCCAAAATAGATAGACATGATCTGCAAAAGTTGTTTAATCTTTTTCATCTGAATTTCAGGCCGGGAGGGAGCAATATAACTAAGGACAGAAAATGTTTTGTTTTTCTTGTATATTTACAATCACCTAATTTCACATTTTGTGAAATGGACAGTAACCTATTTCCTAAAAGATTCCTGTGGGTATTTTTTGAGCTGTGATAATAGAAAATTGTCTTTCAGTAATAGTGTCAAATTAATCCTTCTTTTAAACATTAAACCTATTCTCCTTTCTTTACAACATAAGAGAAAATGTGATAAGAAATTTGTATACACTGGTGGATTATAGATTATTATCTATCTTTTGAACCAGAGTTAAATGGTTAAAAAAAAAAAAATCCGTAATGATTGTTATTATCTCCCACAATTAATTTATCTTTTGAAACGGGGATAAACAGGCTGGACTCGGTGGCTCATGCCTGTAATCCCAGCACTTTGGGAGGCCAAGGCGGGCAGATCACGAGGTCAGGAGATCAAGACCATCCTGGCTAACACAGTGAAACCCCGTCTCTACTAAAAATACAAAAAATTAGCCAGGCGTGGTGGGGGTTGCATGTAGTTCCAGCTACTCAGGAGGCTGAGGTGGGAGAATGGTGTGAACCTGGGAGGTCAGAGCTTGCAGTGAGCCAGATCACACCACTGCACTCCAGCCTGCACGACAGAGCGAGACTCTGTCTCAAAAAAAGAAAAAGAGGATAAAGAATTTCAGTTTAGCTCCTTTTAATTGTATATTATTTTTTGCTTTTTTATTGTGAAAAGCGATAGGTTTTATTTGTGGAGACAGAACTAAAGATTAGAGAACCAGTGATTTTAATTGTGTTACTATTTCCTCTAAGAGACAAATTAAATTGACATATAATTCAGTATTTTCAGTATCATGAAGAACATGAATGTTGTACAATGTTCTCCCTCAAAAAACTTGTTAAATGCAAGTATCCTTACTATGTTTTTAAAAGAGCACAATGCAGGTGTATTTGAGTCTTTTCAAGAAAATAATAAAAACATGAATGCTGTATTAGGTTAACTGGATATCAACTAAGTCTTGTTAACAGTTTAAAGTATCATAACTTTTTTAACCTCTGAAAATTAAAAATAAAATTTATTTCTGCAATTTCAAAAAAGGAAAAGGAAAAAACCAAAAAGACTAGCTCTGACAATTTTTGTATAAGAGTAAAAACAAAACCTGTACTTACAACTTTTTACTGGTGGTTTAATAATGCCATTCTCCTTGACATATATGACACCTTACCAAAAACTTGCATAAACATTCACCCATGTATTCTAACCATCAACAAATTCAGTAAGATCTCTTTCTGTAACCTCAACTGCTATGGTATGAATGTTCCCCAAAATCCATGTGCTGGAAATGTAAATCCCAATGCAACAGTGGTGAGAGGTTGGGCCTTTTGAGAGGTGTTTAGGTCATGAAAGCTCTGTTCTCATGAATGGATTAATGTCACCATAAAAAGTGCTTGCAGGAATGGATTTCTTCTCTACTGCCCTTCCACTCTCTGCCATGTGAGGAAACAGCAAGAAAGCCCTCACCAGATGCTGGTACCTTGATCTTGGGCTTCTGAGCCCCTAGAACTCTTAAGAAATAAATCTTGGTCCCTTACAAATTACCCAGTTTCGAGTATTCTGTCATAGCAGCAGAAAATGGACTACACACCAATCAACCAACCAATTTATCTAAAAATTTTTTGTATTTTAAATGCCTTTTAAAATTTTAGAGGCAGGTACAGTGGCTGCCTCTTTAGAGGCAGGTTTGGCAGGTACAGTGGCTCACAACTGTAATCCCAACAGTTTGAAGTCTGAGGCAGGAAGATTGCTTGAGCTCAGGGGCTCAAGACCAAACTGGGAAACACTGTAAAGTCCCATCTCTACAAAAAGTTTAAAAATAAAAATTAAGCTGGGAGCGATGGCTCACACCTCTAATTCCAGCACTTTGGGAGACCGAGGCGGGTGGATCACTTGAGGCCAGGAGTTTGGGACCATCCTGACCAACATGGTGAAACACCATCTCTACTAAAAATTAGCTGGGCATGGTGGCAGGCACCTGTAATCCCAGCTACTCAGGAAACTGAGGCAGGAGAATCACTTGAACCTGGAGTCGGAGGTTGTAGTGAGCCAAGATTGCGTCATTGCCCTCCAACCTGGGCAACAAGAGTGAAACTCCATCTCAAATAAATAAATAAATAAAAGTTTTAAAATAAGCAAATAAAAATAAAAATTAGCCAGGCATGGTGGCCCACGCCTGTAGTCCCTGCTACTCAGGAGGCTGAGGCAGGAGAATCACTTGAGCCTAGGAGGTCAACGTTGTGGTGAGCCAAGGCTGCACCACTGCACTCCAGCTTGGGTGACAGAGCAAGACCCTGTCTCAGAAACAAAAACAAAAACAAAAAAGTAAGGCTGTCTATATAAGAAAAAAAAATTTAGACATCACTATTTTTAAGGTATCTTAAATTCTTTACAAATTAACACAAAAGAGATGATAAAAAATGCTTAACAATTCAAGATGAAATTCAGCTCTGAATTTGTTCAAAGTAATTAATGTGTTCTTTTACATCTCTCTTAAGGATGCTCTTGAGAGTAAGCTAAGACCGCTAATATACTGCTCAAGATTCATGAAATTTCACAAGTTTTATTTTAAAACCTCTTAACATTACTCGTATACCTTTGAAAAGACACTAGATGGCATTAGAAACAAGTTCCTCTTACAAAAAGAAAAACCAAGAGTGAAAAGGACAGCAATTCTCAAGTGAATGCACTTTATCTAAACTCCTGCAGTTCTTAACTAAGCTGAATACTTCACTAACATTATCTATCCTTTCACATGTAATTTTTTCATGCTCCCCTACATTCCTTTTCTCCCTACTCTCTCCCATGGTGATTTAATCCACAGCTTCCAAGTTCACATCTATAGCCCTAAACTGCTAATGCTGTACTCTGAACATTTAACTCTTGAAAGGATACCTAAAAAGTAGATATCCACATGCAAAAAAATAAACTCTTACCTCACATTGAATATAAAAACTGACTCAAAATGGGTCAATGAAGTAAATATAAGAGGTAAAACCATAAAATTCATAGAAGAAAACCTAGAAGTAAATCATGACCTTGGAGCTGGCAAAGGATTCTTAGATATGAAACCAAAAGCATAAGCAGCAACAGAAAAACACAGATAAGTTGGACTTCATCAAGGGCATTTTTAAACTTCAAAGGACATTATCAACAAACTAAAAAGATAACACAGAGAATGGGAGAAAATATTCGAAAATCATAAAACTAAGGGTCTAATACCCAGAATACATAACAAACTTAAAACTCAACAACAACAAAAATTCAATTACAAATGGGCAAAAGACTTGTATAGACATTTTTCCAAAGAAGATATATAAATGGTCAAAAAACACATGAAAAGATGCTCAACATCATTAGTCATTACAGAACTACAAACCAAAACCACAATGAAGTACCACTTCATACTCACCAGGATAGTATAATTAAACAATAAT
This sequence comes from Piliocolobus tephrosceles, assembly GCF_002776525.5. Lineage (NCBI taxonomy): Eukaryota > Metazoa > Chordata > Mammalia > Primates > Cercopithecidae > Piliocolobus > Piliocolobus tephrosceles. Next base: position 176,430,905 of record NC_045434.1, read on the forward strand.
TTTTTAAATGAAATATAACAAGTTGACAAAGATACAGAGAAATTGAAACCTTCGGTACATTGCTAGTGGAACTGTAAAATGGTAAGCTATTATGGAAAAGTTTGGTAATTCCTCAAAAAGTTAAATTACCATATTTCTTTGCGATTCCACCCCAGGTATATCCCCCAAAGAACTGAAGACAAGTACACAAGTACATGTATAGTTCACAGCAGCACTATTCACAGAATCCAAAAGGTGGAAACAGCCCAGTGTTCATCGATAGATAAAAAGTGGTGTTGGACACATACAATAAGATATTATTCAACCAAAAAAAGGAATAAAGTACCAATATATGCTAGAATGTGGATGAACATCCAAACATTATGCTAAATGAAATAAACCAGATACAGAAGGTCACATATGTATAATACTATTTATATAAAATATCCAGAATAGAGAACTCCATAGAGACAAAATGCAAATTGCATGGAAGGGGAGTGGGGAGAAAGGGCTTAATGGATAAGAGGTTTAAACGTAAAGTAACAGACGGGTTTTGCAACTAGATAGAGGTGGCAGTTGTATTGTGAAAAATAGATCTGCCAGTACTAAATGCCACTGAATTGTTCACTTTAAAGTGGTTGATTTTGTTATGTAAATTTCGTATCAATAACTATTTTTAAAAGGATATGTACACCAGATTACCTGTCATCATCTGAGAATCATACTCATTAATTTTCTCCCCAAAATCTGTTCCTTTTCCTGTATTCTCAATTTCAAATAAAAGTACCAGCCAGGTACAGTATAATCCCAGTCAGTACTTAGGGAGGCCAAAGCAGGCGGATCGCTTGAACCTGGGAGTTCGACACAGAAGAATACAATGATCTCCTCGTGGCAATCAAGTAGACCATCTGGAGACAAAACTCCTTATCTGAAAAATCAAAAAGTAGTTAAACTTCTCTATTATCTAAAGCCAGTGTCTGGTACCAGGCTTCTTTCCCAGAAATTTATACGTAACTAGAATTTCTATACATCTCCAGAATGCATGCATGTCAAAACTCATTTTGCAACCCTTGCTGACATTAAGGCACCCAAAGTCTACAAATGTAATAATTTATCATCGCCTACATAACTAATACGGTCCAAATTACCCTAAGGCCCTGCTTTAAAGTCCATAAATACCCCTAAGGAAAATTCACCGCAACACAGTCCTCTCCTGCTGAATGAAGCACTGTACTGTACTCTGCTGCAGCATTCTATCTAATAAAACTTTCCTTTCTAAACCTATACTGCTGTCAATAAATTCTTTCACCACCAGTGAGCCAACCACTCTCCACTGCTAGGGTTCTGACACCTCGCCTAGCAGAGCATGGCCAAATCCTGTCTCTACCAAAAAGTCAAAAAATTAGCCAGGCATGGTGGTACGCATCTGTGGTCCCAGCTATATATATAAGGAATATATATATTCCTTACCGTATCACGGTAATTATATATATACAGAAGAAATATATACATATGTTAAGAAATATATACAATATTTCTTACTGTATCACAGATACTAATAACTACTTGAAGTACCGAGGCATAAAAAGAAAAAAAAATACACATTTTGTTCAGAACTGTTAAATGAAAAACCTGAGACAAGTTAAATTTAATGACTTAATTGAACAAAAAACAGATTTGCCAGGTGCGGTGGCTCACCCCTGTAATTCCAGCACTCTGGGAGGCAGAGGCGGAGACTGGAGGATTGCTTGAGCCCAGAAGTTTGAGACCAGCCTGGGCAACACAGGGAGCACCCCCACCCCCAACCCCCATTACAAATAATAAGAAAATGAAAACTGTGGTCCCCCAGCTACTGGGAAAGGTGAGGGAGGGAGCAGCCTGAGGCAGAAGCATCACTCAAGCCCAGGAGGTCCAGGCTTCAGTGAGCCATGTCATTGCATTCTACCCTGGGTGACTAAGCAAGTCCCTGTCTCAAAAAAACAGAGAAATTAATGAACCACTTAGCATTCAGTACCAAATGCAGTTCAGAATGCTCCATCCCCCAATACATGTAGGCTATATTTACGGACAGAGAAACAAATGACATACAGAAGTAGCCTGATGGGCTGCAGTTCAGGTGTTTGCCTTATTTGAATATGCTCTGGCAATATTCAGCCTATATGACTGGTTGAAAATTTGGCTGCTATGCTTGACTGAGACTCAGCTACTTGTTACAAGAGTATACTCTTAGGTTAGGTTGCAGGTAGTTTATATATTAAATTAAATTATAGTTCACTATGTAGGGAGGTAGCTTTTGGCTGCCTCTAAATTTAACTACAAATCTGGCACTATGCTATTTTAAATGGATTGTCTCATTTCATCCTAAAAACTCCATGAGGAAAGTCTTAACATTATTTTGATTTTAAAGATGAGAAAACAGAGGCTTAAAGAGGTTCAGTGACTTATAGAGGGTCATATGATTACTAAGTGGCAGGAGTAAGATGTGGAACACAGGTGTACAGCCTGAGTTTGTATTTACTTCTGTAAAGTATAAGGCATTCACAATGATTTCATTCAAATATATTTTCTTGAGTAGAAATGAAAAAAGTATAAATTAATGGGTAAACCCACAGGAGTTGTATGCAAAGAACATTCATTATGACTTCTAGATTTCTACTTCCAAAGGTAGAAGGTAGTGATATGTATTAAAATCCAAACAGACAATAAAATCTGTTAATAACTCTTTAACACAAGTATTACTCATCATTCCACCCCTTTGTAGATACACTTCAATTTGTCCTCATCCCATTAAAAATAAATACTCAAGGGCAAAACTTTTTCTTTCTGATAAAAGCCAATTTTTTTCCTTTTACAGGTCAAGCTTTTTTTACTCCAAGAAACCTTTGCCCCACCTAAAATCACAAAAACGTGTTTTCCTCTACACATTTTATGATTTAAGCTCTTACATTTGGTCAATTACCCATTTCAAGTTAATTTTTGTACAGCATGAGGGAAGTATTGAGGTTGATATTTTTATGTGAATTGTTTCAACACCATTTGCTATAAAGACTACCTTTTCTCCCATTAAATTGCCTTGGCAAATTTGTCTATTTGATTCCAGTGATCTATGTATCTATCCTTATACCAATAATCACACTGACCTGACTACTGTACCTTTATACAAAGTCATAACATAAGTTTGACTCTGGTCTTCTTTTTAATATTGTTTTGGTTATTCTAGGTCCTTTACATTTCAATATACGTTTGAAATCAGCTTGATATTTTCTGGAAAATACTACCTGGGTTTCTATCGGGATTGCATTAAATCTATAGCTTAATGGAGAAAATTTACATCTTCATGATATGAGTCTTCCTAGACTGGGCACCAGGTGGTTCATGCCTGTAAGCCAGCATTTTGGCAGGCCAGGGCAAGAGAATGGCTTGAGTTACAGGAGTCCAAGACCAGCCTAGGCAATATGGCAAAACCCCATCTCTATAAAAATTACAAAAATTAGCCAGATGTGGCTGGGTGGTGGCTCACGCCTATAATATCAGCACTTCGGGAGGCCGAGGCAGGCAGATCACAAGGTCAGAAATTCGAGACCAGCCTGGCCAACATGGTGAAACCCCGTCTCTACTAAAAACATAAAAAATCAGACAGGCATGGTGGCAGGTGCCTGTAATCCCAGCTACTCGGGAGGCTGAGGCAGGAGAATCACTTGAACCCGGGAAGCGGAGGTTGCGATGAGCTGAGACCGCGCGACTGCACTCTAGCCTGGGCAACCAGAGCGAGACTCCGTCTCAAAAAAAAAAAAAAATCTGGCCGGGCGCAGTGGCTCAAGCCTGTAATCTCAGCACTTTGGGAAGCCGAGACAGGCGGATCACAAGGGCAGGAGATCGAGACCATCCTGGCTAACCCGGTGAAACCCAGTTTCTACTAAAAAATACAAAAAACTAGCCGGGCGAGGTGGCGGGCGCCTGTAGTCCCAGCTACTCGGGAGGCTGAGACAGGAGAATGGCGTAAACCCGGGAGGCGGAGCTTGCAGTGAGCTGAGATCTGGCCACTGCACTCCAGCCTGGGCGACAGAGCGAGACTCCGTCTCAAAAAAAAAAAAAAATCTGTGATGGTGCCTGTAGTCCCAGCTACTCTGGAGGCTGAGGTGAGAGGATCACTGGAGCCCAGGAAGCAGAGGTCACAGTGAACCAAGAGCACACCCCTACACTCCACCCTGGATGACAGAGTGAGACCCTGTCTCAAAGGAAAAAAAAAAAGGGAAGATATGAGTCTTCCAATACACAAAAATATTTTATCTCTCCATTTATTTAGGTCTTCTTTAATTTGTCTCAGTAATGTTTTGTAGTTTTCAATGTACTGATCTTCCAAATGGTTTCTGAAATTTATCTTCAAGTAGTTCATATTTTTAAACTATTGCAAACAGTCCTGATTTTTAAGTTTTGATTTCTAGTTATTCATTGTTAGTATACAGGGATACAATAGATTTCCACATTTTTTGTATATAAATGTTTGTGTAAAACACTGATAAGAAAATGAAAATGTAAGTCACAGACAGGGAGAATACGTTTAGAAGGCATATATTTGATATATAACTTGTATCCAGAATATACAAAGATTTCCTGAAACTCAAGACAAAAAAAAAACCAATTTTTTAAATAGACAAAAGGTTTGAACAGACATTTCATCACAGAATATATATATGAAAATAGCTGACTGGGCGCAGTGGCTCACGCCTGTAATCCCAGCACTTTGGGAAGCCAAGGCGGGTGGATCACCTGAGGTCAGGAGTTCAAGAAGACCCTGGCCAACATGGCAAAACACCATCTCCATTAAAAATACAAGAATTAGCCAGGCATGGTGGTGCACACCTGTAATCCCAGCTACTCAGGAGGCTGAGGCAAAAGAATTGCTTGAACCCGGGAGGCGGAGGTTACAGTGAGCCAAGATCGTGCCACTGCGCTCCAGCTTGGGAAACGGACCGAGACTCCATCTCAAAAAAAAAAAAAAAAGGGTCTGCCGCAGTGGCTTAAGCCTGTAATCCCAGCACTTTGAGAGGCTGAGGCAGGTGGATCACGAGGTCAGGAGATCGAGACCATCCTGGCTAACACAGTGAAACCCCGTCTCTACTAAAAAAATACAAAAAAACTAGCCAGGTGAGGTGGCGGGCGCCTGTAGTCCCAGCTACTCGGGAGGCTGAGGCAGGAGAATGTCCTAAACCCAGGAGGCAGAACTTGCAGTGAGCCGAGATCCGGCCACTGCACTCCAGCCTGGGCAACAGAGCAAGACTCCATCTCAAAAAAATATATATATATATATATATATATACACACATATATATAATTGGCAAATAAGCACACAAAAATATGTTCAATCTCATTAGTCATTAGAGAAATGCAAATTAAAACCACAATGAGAAACTCCTACACATCCACCAGTACGGCTAAAATTTTAAAAATGATAGCTGGGCGTGGTGGCTCATGCCTGTAATCCCAGCACTTCGGGAGGCTGAGGTGGGTGGATCACCTGAGGTTAGGAGTTCGAGACAAGCCTGACCAACATGGTGAAACCCCATCTCTACTAAAAATACGAAAATTAGCTGGGCATGGTGGCATGCGCCTGTAATCTCAGCTACTTGGGAGGTTGAGGGAGGAGAATGGCTTGAACCTGGGAGGCAGAGGTTGCAATGAGCCAAGATTGTGCCATTGCACTTCAGCCTGGGCAACAAGAGTGAAACTCCATCTCAAAAAAAAAAAAAAAAACAGATAATACCTAGTACTGATAAGATGTGGAGCAACTGCTGGTGGAAATGCAAAAATGCTATAGCCACTTTAGAAAACAGGTTGGCAGTTTCTTATAAAGACAAATTTACACTGGTAAATAAACATTCCACCAGTCTCATTCCTAGGTATTTACCCAAGAGAAATAAAAGCATATTCCACACCAAAAAAAAAAAAAAAAAAAAAACTTATATGAACTTTCATAGCAGCTCTCTCCCTAACAGGCAAAAACTGGAAACAACCCATATGGTCATTAACTAGGGAATGGAAAAGTCTGTATACCCATGCCAATGGAACCCTTCTCAGCAATAAAGAGGAACAAACTACTGATACTCAAAACAACATGGATGAATCTCAGAAGGAGGTTCTGAGATTGAAAAAAAACACAAAAGACTACATACTGTATGATTCCAATTCTATGAAATTCTGGAAAAGAAAAAACTGCAGTGACAAAAAGCACATCAGTAGTTGCCAAAGGCTGGGCCTGGGGAGAAAGAACAGACAGCAAAGGGACATAAGCGAACATGGGGTGGCAGACATATTCTATATCAGGTCCATGGCCTGTTAGGGACCAGGCCACATGGCAGGAGATGAGCTGCATGAGGGTGAGCATTACCGCCTGAACTCCGTCTCCTGTCAGATCAGCAGCGCTGCATCAGATTCTCATAGGGGCACGAAGCCTATTGTGAACTGTGCATACAAGGGATCTAGGTTACACGCTCCTCATGAGAATCTAAGCTAATGCCTGATGATCTGAGGGGGAAGTTTCATCCTGAAACCATCTCCCATCCCCCCTCCACCCATCCGTGGAAAAACTGTCTTCCATGAAACCAGTCCCTGGTGCCAAAAAGGTTGGGGAATGCTGTTCTGTTCTATACCGTAATTCTTATATATCTATATCATAATCATGGTGGTGGTGACACAACTGTATACATCTGCCAAAAGTCATCAAACTGAACACTTAAAATGGGTGAATTTTATTCTATGTAAACTATACCTCAATAAAGCCAACTGACATATAGATATAGGTATCTCCACCTTTCACAATAGAAAATGCAAAACGACAGCGGCAGAAAGGTAATACTGAAAGGGGAAGTGCTGAATTTGGAATCTCTTTATAACACTGAAAGTAGGTAAAACAAACATCTATAGGTTTTTCCTCTTTGAACTTGTGAAAATTAAGGAAAAATAAGAATGATGGGATTACTTTTCAACTAAAATAATATAAATTAAAGTAAGAATCTTTTTAATGATGAGAAAAGGTTCTAAGAAAAGTCTTGGAGTTTTGTTACTTCCTTTAAAAGCATACTCCATGTGACCTTGACAGACAGTTCTAAAATATTATTAAAGTATAATACTAATCAAAGCCACAATGAGAGACCACTTAACACCCACTATGATGACTATAATCAAAAAAACAGAAAAGTGTTGGCAAGATGCAGTGAAACTGGAACCCTAATGTATTTCTGGGAAGAATATAAAATGGTGTAGCAAACCAAAAATTTGGTAGTTCTTCAAAAAATTAAACAAAGAATTACTGTATCATCCAACAAGTCTACTCTTAGGTATATGTACATACCCAAAAATACAGAAAACAAGTACTCAAAACAAGTTAATGTATACAAATGCTCACAGCAGTATTATCCACAATGGCTAAAAGGTGGAAACAGCCCAAATGTCTATCAGCAGACAAACGGATAAACAAAGTGTGGTTTATCCATCCAATGGAATCTTATTCAGTCATAAAAAGGAATAAAGTATTGATACATGCTGTAATGCAGAAAAATTGTGAAAGCATTGGGCTAAGTGAAAAAAGCCAGGCATAAAAAGGTCACATATTTTATGATTCCATTTATATGAAATATTAGAATAGGTAAATCCAGAGAGACAAAAAGCAGATTAGTGGTTGCCAGAGCTAGAATGAGGGTGGAAAGAATAAGGACTGTTTAATGGGTAGAGGATTTTTTTGCAAGGGATGGTGGTGAAAATGTCTTAAAACTTGATAAAGGTGGTGGCTGCACACATTGTGAATGCACAAAATGCCACTGAAGTGTACACTTTAAAATGGTTGATTTTATGTTATGTGAAAATCTCATCTCAACAAAATTCAATAATAATATGGCACCCAAAATGACATGTCATATTCAACATGAGAACTGATGATAAAATGTTCAACAGAATATCTTATCTTTTGTTCCAGTTAGAAATATTCCCAATTCAGTTTAAGATTATAGCAGTTTGCTATAATCACAGTATCATGTTAGAATGGTTATTGGTAATCATGACTTGAATATTTTAGAATACTTCTATTCTCACGCTGTTTTTTAGTAGAATTGTTTCCTAATGAAAATCACTCCCTGATCATGGCTCTCCCTGTCAGAAATGTGTGTACTCTGTAACATCTTTAGTCAAAGTAGTCTTACTTTCCTGATAACTTTGTTAATGTGCTGCAAAAGACTGAAAATTTAAGTATGTAGTATATATACCACTAAATTGTGAACTGGTAGATTGGTAGGATGTATGTAACACTTGACAATACTGGTACTTTCCTTAGGATACTTGATGGCCTCCTAAGGAAAATCTGCCTCCAAATTTTAAGCTGGAAAGTCTCTGGAATAACTTTTTAAAAAACAATTACAATACATGGCTTTTTAGATTTTCGGTAGATATGTTAAGAACTGTGAACAAATGGAAATGTCTGTGTACTGATCCTCAACACTACCAATAAAATTTCGATTATGGAAAGAAAAAAAAAGACGGAATGAACAAGGAAGAACTGGCTTGGGGGGATAGAAAGACAGTAGACAGGTAGGGTGAGTCTTAGAAATGGTGATACAGCCAAGTGGATTTGCATCAGAGATACAGAAGGCAAAGATCAAAACTGCAGATACTAGTTAACATACTCAGAAGAAAGCAAAGCAGGAATTAACCTCATTTTACAGATGAGAAAAACACAGGCTCCAATATGTTTATTCAAATTCACATAGCAGCATCAGAGCTTGGTCTTCTGATTTCTAATGCAGAGGTCTTTCTCCTACGCCACTTTTAACAACAGATTTTAACTGCATATATATTTTTAAGAATACAAATAATAACTAATCTTGAACAAGACACTGTCTAAGTTTTATTCCATCGCTAAGAACATATAATAATATGATTCTATGATCTGTTTTAGAACATGCCCTGGGAACCACTAATTAGGATCATGGTTCCTACATATATGGGGAAAATAAGCCCTCTGAGAAATCCTCTCAATAGACACCAGAAAATGACGAAGTCCAAAAATCTCTTCATAAAAACATCATCTAGAAGGCCTCAGAATTAAAATATTTGCAACTTTAAGGCTTTTGCTTATCTAATCTCCAGACTCCGGTCAAGTCTAACCTCCTACAAGTTATCATCCCAATAATTATAACTAGTATAATTCTTGTCCCCTTTTGTTACTATTTAAATCATAATCAATACAACATTTATGTAAATGTCATGTTTTATTATTTTTAAATGGTTATCCTGTTAAATGTGAATCCTGTTCTGCTAACCCAAAAGTTCTTTGGAGGCTGGGTCCATGTACTATAGACGGCCATTACTCCAAAGAGAATACATTGTAGTTAAGATTTTTCAGAAATGTCACAGTCAGAAGCAGGGTAGACAATGAGGTTTATTCCAGTATGGGTGGTCAAAGCAGAAATAGGCATTTAATATCAACTAGCAAATGTGCCACCTAACATAATATATTCAACTGAAAATCTTCGGGCAGGAGAATGGAAAGAGAAGAGCTGGCTTGAAGTTACAGTAGGTAAGTAGCTCAGGAAAAAAAAAGCACAAGAGAAAACAAAAAGCAGTTCCCTGAGAAAGAGAAGAAATTGGATTCAGGTCTAAAGAAACAATTATTTTACAAATTTATAATAAAAGAAACAAATATTCCATTTTAAAAATGGCCAATAATCCACATAGACATTTCTTCAAAGAAGACAAATAAATGTCCGGTAAGCACATGAAAGACACTCAACATCATGAGTCATTAGAGAAACGCACATCAAAGACACAAGATATTGCTTCACACCCACCAGGATAGCAAGGATGTAGAGAAATCAAAGTTTCTCAAATGATTAAACACAGAGTTACCATATGACTCAGCAACTTCTCTCCTAGATACATGTCCAAGAGAAATGAAAACATATATCTACATTAAAATTTGTACATGAATGTTCATAGCAATATTATTATTTGGCTATTATTTATAATAGCCAAAAGGCAGAAACAACCCACTTTTAACAACAGATTTCCACTCTATATATTTTTTTTTAGAAAAAGAAGAAAAATAAGTAATCTTGAACAAGATGCCACCTAAGTTATTCTCCATCCCTAGGAACATATATGATTATATCATATGATTATATGATCCTTTTTAGAACATGCCCTGGTAATCATTAATTAGGATCATGATTTCAACATATATGGGAAAAATAAGCCCCCAGATAAATCCCCTCAATAAACATTAGAAAATGAAGGTGAAGAATGAAGGAAATGAATCAACTGATGAGCAGCTAAACAAAATATGATATATACATACAACAAAATACTGTTCGGCAATAAAAAGGAACACTTGCTGCAAAAAGGATGAATCTTGAAGACATCAGACTAAGTCGAAGCAGCAGCCACAAAAGGCCACATATTTCATTCGCTTTATATGAAAAATACAGAATAGGCAAACCTATAGAGGTGGAAAGTAGATTAATGGTTACGTAGTGCAGGGGCAAGGGCAGGGATGGAACAATGAGGAGGTGATACCTGAAGAGTACAGTTTCTAAAGTAAAGAAAATATTCTTAAATTGACTACAGTGATGGCTGTACATGTCTGTGAAATACGTCAAAAAACACTGACCTGTATAGTTTAAGTAGGTGAATTACATCATATGTGAATTATATCACAATAAACTGTTAACTAAAAAAAAATAATTCAGGAATATTCTAGCTCACTTGGCCTAGGCTCCAGTAATCTCAGTCCAGGAATCCCTTCTGCAACATACCACCTTAAAGTGGAATATTCAGCTGTACCATGGTGGCAGTAGTTCTCAAAGAGGTACATGTTAGAATCAGGGTAACAGTTTAAAGAAAATACAGGCGAGGTTCACGCCTGTAACCCCAGCACTTAGGGAGGCCAAGGCAGGTGGATCACTTGAGGTCAGCAATTCAAGATCAGCTTGGCCAACATGGTGAAAGCCCACCACTACTGAAAAGACAAAAAATAGCCAGGCGAGGTGGCACACACCTGTAATCCTAGCTACTCGGGAGGCATGAGAATCACTTGAACCCAGGAAGTAGAGGGTGCAGTGAGCTAAGATCATGACACTGCACTCTAGACTGGGCAACAGAGGGAGAACCTGTCTCAAAAAAAAAAAAAAGAAAAAAGAAAAGAAAATACAGATGCTTGTGACTAACCCCAGACATCTGGATCAAAATCTCAAGGAGGGTACACTCATCCATTTTTGCTAGTTTGTTTGTTTGTTTTAGGTTCCAGAGGTTAAAAGGGAAGCAGGTGAGGCTTTAATAGACATGTTGGGACCAAGCAGGAAAATCTCAATATGGTCTTTATATTATTAGATGCTACTATTAAAATGATGTGGCCGGGCGTGGTGGCTCATGTCTGCAATCCCAGCACTTTGAGAGGCCGAGGCAGATGGGTCACTTGAGGTCAGGAGTTCGAGACCAGCCTGGCCAACATGGTGAAACCCTGTCTCTACTAAAACTACAAAAATTAGCCAAGCGTAGTGGTGCACACCTGTAATCCCAGCTACTCGGGAGGCTAAGACAGGAGAATCGCTTGAACCCAGGAGGCAGAAGTTGCAGTGAGCCAAGATTGTGCCACTACACTCCAGCCTGGGTGACAGAGCGAGACTCAGTCTCAAAAAAAAAGATGTTAAACATCTTAGATCTGATAATATATTGTAGTTATTTAGGAGAGTGTCCTTCATCTTAGGAGAAATTCTTAAGGATGGGGCATCGTAATTAGTCTGTGACTTGCTTTGAAATGCTTCAGGAAAAAATATGTATATACACACAGAAAAAACAAATATGGCAAAATGTACAAATTAGTCAGTCTAGGTAAAGCTTACATGGGTGTTCACTGTACCATTCTTTCCATTTTTCTGTAGATTTGAAAATTTCAAAATAAAAAATTAAAGAGGTGGGAATTTCCACACATGATCCTGATTCTCTCTGTGGCCTAAGAATCACAAACTTCGGTAATACCAGGATATCCTGTGATCCAAAAATTAGCTTCTCACCTGCTACATGAAGACATCCTCCCCTCCACTCCCACTTCCCATATTGAATAAATGGACAAAACTTTCTACTCCACGTATGTTGACCCAAAAGGCTTATATTTTCAAGTGTACATGAGACTTTAATAGTAACAAGTTGCTGTTATTGTACCCTACAAATTAGTAGTGTGCCTAGACCTAAGGATAGAGTGAACGGTGTGAGATGAGCAGAAAGCCAGTGGGTGCCTTTGGTACAAAAGCAAGTTTGAGGATAAAAGGGTATAATTTGTAACAACAGGCAGAAAACAAAGCAACCTGCCCAGGCTACACAGCTTAAATTTTGTAAGGCCCTGCCTATCACACAAAGCGTAGACAAACAAAAGACTTTTTTTTTTTTCCCCAGACAAGATCTCGCTCTGTCACCAGAGTGCAGTGGCACAATCACAGCTCACCACAGCTTCAACTGCTCAGGCTAAAGCGATTATCCCACCTCAGCCTTCTGAGTAGCTGGGACCACAGGCACACCCCACCATCCTCGGCTAATTTTTTTTATTAATATTATTTGTAGAGACAAGGTCTCACTATGTTAACAGTCCAGGGTAGCCTCAAACTCCTGGCCTCAAGCGATCCTCGTGCCTCAGACTCCCAGAGTGCAGGAATTAGAGATGTAAGCCACTGCACCTGGCCCTCATTCTTACATATATACTTAAGTACTCATGATGTGCCACACATGTTCTCTATCCTCATGTACTAAATATGTATACCACAGAGCTGTAAACCAAAGCAGCATAACTTTACCAGATTTAGAATCATTTCTATAAAAAGAATGTTCCGGCCGGGCGCGGTGGCTCACGCCTGTAATCCCAGCTCTCAGGGAGGCAGAGGCGGGAGGATAGCTTGAGCCCAGGAGTTCGAGACCTGCCTGGGTAATACAGCGAGACCCCGTTCTCCACAAAAAGGAAAAAAAAAAAAAAGACAAAAAAGACAAAAAGAATGTTCCTTCCCAGGAAAATTTACTCATTGAAGATACAATCATACTGAATCTTTTTCTTGACCCTCACTATACAATTAGTACCAGTGACACTGACGGCATGAGAGGGCAATCAAAACACTCAATTGGGCTGGGCACAGTGGCTCAAGCCTGTAATCTCAACACTTTTGTAGGCCAAGGCAGGCGGATCATGAGGTCAGGAGTTCAAGACCACCCTGGCCAACATGGTGAAACCCTGTCTCTACTAAAAACACAAAAATTAGTGGGGCATGGTGCCGTAATCCCAGCTACTTGGGAGGCTGAGGCAGGAGAATCGCTTGAACCTGGGAGGCAGAGGTTGCAGTGAGCTGAGATTGCACTACAGCCTAGGCAACAGAGCAAGATTCCATCTCAAAAAAAAAAAAAAAATAGACTCAATTAAAATTTCATTCTTAAGGCCAGGAGTGGTGGCCCACACCTGTAATCCCAGCACTTTGGGAGGCCAATGGGGACGGATCACCTGAGGTCAGGAGTTCAAGACCAGCCTGGCCAACACAGTGAAACCCCATCTCTATTAACAATACAAAAAAATTAGCCAGGGGTGGTGGCACACACCTGTAATCCCAGCGACTTGGGAGGCTGAGACAGGAGAATTGCTTGAACCCAGGAGACAGCTGAGATCACACCATTGCACTCCAGCCTGGGCGACAAGAGCAAAAATCCGACTCAAAAAAAAAAAAAAAAATTTCATTCTTAGCCTGATGCCACGACATGTACCTGTAGTCCTTGCTACTTGGGAGGCTGAGGCAACAGGAATACTACAGCCAAGGAGTTCAAAGTCAGCCTGGGCAACAAAGCAAGACCCTATCTCTAAAAAAAAAAGAAATTAATAAATGCATTCTGTTCCGTACTTCATTTTGGGAAACTGAATTCTCCAAATCTGAAAAAGGAAAAGGAATAGACGTTGCAATGACAAATGACAATTAAGGATTTTTCATAGAGCAAAACGCCACCTTTATGAACACTTACCAGGCCAGCAGTAAGAGAAGGTGCAGATTGTCCAAGGGACTGGTTTCTCATTCGAACCAGGTTTGATGCTTCTCCTGACGACTGCCAAGTCACCTGTCCCACACTGCTATGTACACTGCTGGACAAAGGGAGCAGCTGCTTACCTTCAAACACAAAGTTTGGAAAATATACATGTAATTATGATAAATGAATGAAAAAATACAAATATAATGATATCAAGTGGATAAAATCATACTGATACAAAGTAAAATTGTTCACATCCATTTTAGAATCTATTAAGATTTCCAACTCTCCATTAAAAATTGTGACTGTCTTGGTGGTGAGGATAATGGCAAGTGGAACACTGAAATGGATTAACTATTTTATGTTCTCTATAATATTCACCACATGCCAGCCTCCCACTCTGACACCGAAACTAGCAGTCTAGGAGTTTCCCAATCCCTTCTAGCCTACATAGTTTCTCATCAACTCAATGTAACATTAGAGATGCAAGTTTCCAGCAGGCAAACAATGAATCTATTCTGTTCTCACCAGACTCCACGTGCTCAGTTCATGTTTACTGTCTGCCTTAATCTCAATGAAAGAGAGTCTCAATGAAAGATGATTTTTTTTTTTTTTTTTTTTTTTTTTTTTGAGACAGAGTCTCACTGTCACCCAGCCCGGAGTGGTGTGGAGTGATCTAGGCTCACTGCAACCTCTGTCTCCCAGGCTCAAGTGATTCTCCTGCCTCAGCCTCCTGAGTAGCTGGGACTACAGGCATGTACCACCACACCTGGCTGATGTTTTGTATTTTTAGTAGAGATGGGGTTTTGCCATGTTAGCCAGGTGGGTCTCCAACTCCTGATCTCAGGTGATGTGCCTGCCTTGGCCTCCCAAAATGCTGGGATTACAGGCGTGAGCCACCGCACCCGGCCTGCAGTGACTTTCTAACTGAGGTGAAGGTCTCATTTCTCCCCTTCTTCACACCATTCTTCACACTTTTGCTTATGATCTAACCAACAAAAATGTGTTTATGTCATTTCCTTCCTTAAAAGCCTCTGATGGCTCCTTACTATTTGAAGAAATTATGCCAGACATTTTGGCATTATGAAAAAGACCCTCCATAAATCCAGATTATCTTTCTGGCCTCATCTCCTTCAACTCTTTTCCACACTTATTCACTCACTCAACTTCAATATTATGCCCTGCACTTTCCCCTGGCTTTATCATGATCACTTGACTCACTTGAAAACACTTCCTGTGCCTGGCAAAATCTTAGTCATGAAAATACCCAATGTAGTAAAGATGTAAAGAAAGGGTTTGGGGGATATTTTTGTTTTTGCTGCCAACAAAATATGATACCATTCATTTGGAGAACAATTTAGCAAAGCTAACCGCAGAAGAAAATTAAGACATAGAAGAAAGTTGGCCGGGCGCGGTGGCTCAAGCCTGTAATCCCAGCACTTTGGGAGGCCGAGACGGGCGGATCACGAGGTCAGGAGATCGAGACCATCCTGGCTAACATGGTGAAACCCCGTCTCTACTAAAAATACAAAAAAAAAACTAGCCGGGCGAGGTGGCGGGCGCCTGTAGTCCCAGCTACTC